>NC_136410.1:190965733-191375733 GCF_051521515.1 Lactuca serriola
GTCATTATAACCATGCATGATAATGACTAACTCGTCTGTATTGGCACTCTGGTGAATGCCGGAATTGATCTTAAGATTTTGTCACCCTAGACTGGCCGAGTCTAACTGTAGCGAACAACTGAGGTGTGGGGGAGTCACCCCCGTATAGATCTATACACAAACTCTAGCTCTCCCTCCAGGAGACTTTGATTATAACTACAGACTACGACCGACACACGTTGGTGCCACCCGTTATTACTCACTAAATCCCAATTGACTTTGATTACTATTGATTATCAACCTGTACTTGTTTACTTGGATTGACGATAGGCTTAATAAACGAGGAGAAGAGGATTACAAAATCCTACTAATCCCACGTATTATTTATGTCTATTGGATATACGAAGGACACACTGGCTCATTTCACATTTGATTCACATGGACCTTACTAGCAATGCTAATGGGCCACTAAGGCCCAATAGCACATAAGAGCCATTGAGGGTCCCTTAAATATGAAATTGGGTCATAGAAGGCCTAATAACATTTATAATTATCCCTTGGGCCCAAAAATCATGTTAATGGGTCACAAAGGCCCAACAAGCATGTTTGGAACTTTCAAGCCCAAATAATTTAATGTTTACGTGTTTTAGGTATAGTTTAATTGTTGGAAAGTTTGATCGGGTAATTGTTAATTTTGCACCGGAACAAGGCCGGTCGGTTATTTTTAATAATGTTGGAATTATACGTATTTTCATCTTTCCATTTTCATGAATTGTAGTTTGGTATTTTTATTTTAACTCAAATATCTTAAAATTAAATAATTGACTTAAAATCTTGGTTTGAACCCCTTTCAGCCCTTCTTTGGTAAAATTGACAATTTTAGTCCTTTTATATATATAAAGATATTTTAAGCCCTTAAACCATTTTCTTGACACCTTTGACCCAAAGGCTTGTTCAAGTGATATTTTTAGCTCAAAACTTATTCTTCGGCAGTTTCAGCCCTTCCAAAAAAGTATTTTTCGGTTAAAGCCCAAACTTTTTGCAACTTTTACAATTTTGACCCAAAATCCAAAAAAGTTTACAATTTTGATCCTTGTTTGGAAAATACATCATTTTAACCCCTGAAGTAGTATTATTCACCATTTTACCCCCTTTTTTGAGAAGTTTATCGTTTCAACCCCTTGAAAGTTGAAAATTTCGCAAGTTTTGGCTCATTGGGCCGAAAAGCCCAAAATTTGGCCCATTAAGCCATAAATTTCATTTCTGACCTTTAAAACAATATGATATTCATAAAAACACTTATTTGTACTATTTTAACTCTTTTAATCCTTGAGAAAACCTTGAATAGAAATTTTTGAAGCCAACTTTCGTTTGTTTGACAATTTTAGCCCAAAAGTGAGTTTTATGTTGCAATATGTATACTTTAATCTTAGAGGGTAATTTTCTTAACTTGTTTAGTGTAAGATGTTCTAGATCATGTTTATCTTCCTCTTAGATGCATTGATCTCGAGATTTCCATTCTTTTTGTTACATATTTATCACATAAACACATGAAATCACACATAACATACACATACACAGTTTAAATCTCATAAAACTTGTATAAATCGTTCATCTAGCATATATATGATATATCAGGAACACGGATAATAAGCACATATATCATGTATTAATATTAAATACTTCATATCTATGTGTGACACCCCTGAACCAGACGGCGGAAACATCTGAGGGCTCACGTGACTTAAATTAAATATCATCACAATGAATATACATGAATCATAACATAAACATCACCATGCATCAATATCTTACAACTGAAATTGTTCACATCAAGTACATTGTTTTAACATTACAAATCCATAACATAAAGAGTTTGATACTTTTCAAAAGCACAACACCCTAACATACTTGGTACTACTCCTCAGCTTACCTGTTACCTAAGAATACAAGTTATTTTGAAAAATGGTCAACATATGGAATGTTGGGGAGTTTATAAGCAGGTTTGATATGAAAAATGTTTTGTGTAGTTTAAAAGAAAACAACCTAGAAAACCCGATATTTTCTGAAAAGTCCATTGTTTATATAAAAGTGTAAAGATCCGTAAATATATGCACGATGATTTCCAGACGTGTATAGTTGAAAAGCTTCGTATTAAAAGTACCAATGAAAAATGTTGAACTTCCCCGGGAAACCCGATCTTTTCCGAAAATAATAAATATATCATATAACGGTTCGAATTGTAATTCCATCACCTGAATGATTTTTGATTTGCCTTGATTACTTGATTATTATTGGATTTATTTATGTGAGTCATTATAACCATGCATGATAATGACTAACTCGTCTGTATTGGCACTCTGGTGAATGCCAGAATTGATCTTAAGATTTTGTCACCCTAGACTGGCCGAGTCTAACTGTAGCGAACAACTGAGGTGTGGGGGAGTCACCCCCGTATAGATCTATACACAAACTCTAGCTCTCCCTCCAGGAGACTTTGATTATAACTACAGACTACGACCGACACACGTTGGTGCCACCCGTTATTACTCACTAAATCCCAATTGACTTTGATTACTATTGATTATCAACCTGTACTTGTTTACTTGGATTGACGATAGGCTTAATAAACGAGGAGAAGAGGATTACAAAATCCTACTAATCCCACGTATTATTTATGTCTATTGGATATACGAAGGACACACTGGCTCATTTCACATTTGATTCACATGGACCTTACTAGCAATGCTAATGGGCCACTAAGGCCCAATAGCACATAAGAGCCATTGAGGGTCCCTTAAATATGAAATTGGGTCATAGAAGGCCTAATAACATTTATAATTATCCCTTTGGCCCAAAAATCATGTTAATGGGTCACAAAGGCCCAACAAGCATGTTTGGAACTTTCAAGCCCAAATAATTTAATGTTTACGTGTTTTAGGTATAGTTTAATTGTTGGAAAGTTTGATCGGGTAATTGTTAATTTTGCACCGGAACAAGGCCGGTCGGTTATTTTTAATGATGTTGGAATTATACGTATTTTCATCTTTCCATTTTCATGAATTGTAGTTTGGTATTTTTATTTTAACTCAAATATCTTAAAATTAAATAATTGACTTAAAATCTTGGTTTGAACCCCTTTCAGCCCTTCTTTGGTAAAATTGACAATTTTAGTCCTTTTATATATATAAAGATTTTTTAAGCCCTTAAACCATTTTCTTGACACCTTTGACCCAAAGGCTTGTTCAAGTGATATTTTTAGCTCAAAACTTATTCTTCGGCAGTTTCAGCCCTTCCAAAAAAGTATTTTTCGGTTAAAGCCCAAACTTTTTGCAACTTTTACAATTTTGACCCAAAATCCAAAAAAGTTTACAATTTTGATCCTTGTTTGGAAAATACATCATTTTAACCCCTGAAGTAGTATTATTCACCATTTTACCCCCTTTTTTGAGAAGTTTATCGTTTCAACCCCTTGAAAGTTGAAAATTTCGCAAGTTTTGGCTCATTGGGCCGAAAAGCCCAAAATTTGGCCCATTAAGCCATAAATTTCATTTCCAACCTTTAAAACAATATGATATTCATAAAAACACTTATTTGTACTATTTTAACTCTTTTAATCCTTGAGAAAACCTTGAATAGAAATTTTTGAAGCCAACTTTCGTTTGTTTGACAATTTTAGCCCAAAAGTGAGTTTTATGTTGCAATATGTATACTTTAATCTTAGAGGGTAATTTTCTTAACTTGTTTAGTGTAAGATGTTCTAGATCATGTTTATCTTCCTCTTAGATGCATTGATCTCGAGATTTCCATTCTTTTTGTTACATATTTATCACATAAACACATGAAATCACACATAACATACACATACACAGTTTAAATCTCATAAAACTTGTATAAATCGTTCATCTAGCATATATATGATATATCAGGAACACGGATAATAAGCACATATATCATGTATTAATATTAAATACTTCATATCTATGTGTGACACCCCTGAACCAGACGGCGGAAACATCTGAGGGCTCACGTGACTTAAATTGAATATCATCACAATGAATATACATGAATCATAACATAAACATCACCATGCATCAATATCTTACAACTGAAATTGTTCACATCAAGTACATTGTTTTAACATTACAAATCCATAACATAAAGAGTTTGATACTTTTCAAAAGCACAACACCCTAACATACTTGGTACTACTCCTCAGCTTACCTGTTACCTAAGAATACAAGTTATTTTGAAAAATGGTCAACATATGGAATGTTGGGGAGTTTATAAGCAGGTTTGATATGAAAAATGTTTTGTGTAGTTTAAAAGAAAACAACCTAGAAAACCCGATATTTTCTGAAAAGTCCATTGTTTATATAAAAGTGTAAAGATCCGTAAATATATGCATGATGATTTCCAGACGTGTATAGTTGAAAAGCTTCGTATTAAAAGTACCAATGAAAAATGTTGAACTTCCCCGGGAAACCCGATCTTTTCCGAAAATAATAAATATATAATATAACGGTTCGAATTGTAATTCCATCACCTGAATGATTTTTGATTTGCCTTGATTACTTGATTATTATTGGATCTATTTATGTGAGTCATTATAACCATGCATGATAATGACTAACTCGTCTGTATTGGCACTCTGGTGAATGCCGGAATTGATCTTAAGATTTTGTCACCCTAGACTGGCCGAGTCTAACTGTAGCGAACAACTGAGGTGTGGGGGAGTCACCCCCGTATAGATCTATACACAAACTCTAGCTCTCCCTCCAGGAGACTTTGATTATAACTACAGACTACGACCGACACACGTTGGTGCCACCCGTTATTACTCACTAAATCCCAATTGACTTTGATTACTATTGATTATCAACCTGTACTTGTTTA
Source organism: Lactuca serriola (assembly GCF_051521515.1). Taxonomy (NCBI): domain Eukaryota; kingdom Viridiplantae; phylum Streptophyta; class Magnoliopsida; order Asterales; family Asteraceae; genus Lactuca; species Lactuca serriola. The sequence goes on from NC_136410.1 coordinate 190,970,609, forward strand.
CTTGGATTGACGATAGGCTTAATAAACGAGGAGAAGAGGATTACAAAATCCTACTAATCCCACGTATTATTTATGTCTATTGGATATACGAAGGACACACTGGCTCATTTCACATTTGATTCACATGGACCTTACTAGCAATGCTAATGGGCCACTAAGGCCCAATAGCACATAAGAGCCATTGAGGGTCCCTTAAATATGAAATTGGGTCATAGAAGGCCTAATAACATTTATAATTATCCCTTGGGCCCAAAAATCATGTTAATGGGTCACAAAGGCCCAACAAGCATGTTTGGAACTTTCAAGCCCAAATAATTTAATGTTTACGTGTTTTAGGTATAGTTTAATTGTTGGAAAGTTTGATCGGGTAATTGTTAATTTTGCACCGGAACAAGGCCGGTCGGTTATTTTTAATGATGTTGGAATTATACGTATTTTCATCTTTCCATTTTCATGAATTGTAGTTTGGTATTTTTATTTTAACTCAAATATCTTAAAATTAAATAATTGACTTAAAATCTTGGTTTGAACCCCTTTCAGCCCTTCTTTGGTAAAATTGACAATTTTAGTCCTTTTATATATATAAAGATATTTTAAGCCCTTAAACCATTTTCTTGACACCTTTGACCCAAAGGCTTGTTCAAGTGATATTTTTAGCTCAAAACTTATTCTTCGGCAGTTTCAGCCCTTCCAAAAAAGTATTTTTCGGTTAAAGCCCAAACTTTTTGCAACTTTTACAATTTTGACCCAAAATCCAAAAAAGTTTACAATTTTGATCCTTGTTTGGAAAATACATCATTTTAACCCCTGAAGTAGTATTATTCACCATTTTACCCCCTTTTTTGAGAAGTTTATCGTTTCAACCCCTTGAAAGTTGAAAATTTCGCAAGTTTTGGCTCATTGGGCCGAAAAGCCCAAAATTTGGCCCATTAAGCCATAAATTTCATTTCTGACCTTTAAAACAATATGATATTCATAAAAACACTTATTTGTACTATTTTAACTCTTTTAATCCTTGAGAAAACCTTGAATAGAAATTTTTGAAGCCAACTTTCGTTTGTTTGACAATTTTAGCCCAAAAGTGAGTTTTATGTTGCAATATGTATACTTTAATCTTAGAGGGTAATTTTCTTAACTTGTTTAGTGTAAGATGTTCTAGATCATGTTTATCTTCCTCTTAGATGCATTGATCTCGAGATTTCCATTCTTTTTGTTACATATTTATCACATAAACACATGAAATCACACATAACATACACATACACAGTTTAAATCTCATAAAACTTGTATAAATCGTTCATCTAGCATATATATGATATATCAGGAACACGGATAATAAGCACATATATCATGTATTAATATTAAATACTTCATATCTATGTGTGACACCCCTGAACCAGACGGCGGAAACATCTGAGGGCTCACGTGACTTAAATTGAATATCATCACAATGAATATACATGAATCATAACATAAACATCACCATGCATCAATATCTTACAACTGAAATTGTTCACATCAAGTACATTGTTTTAACATTACAAATCCATAACATAAAGAGTTTGATACTTTTCAAAAGCACAACACCCTAACATACTTGGTACTACTCCTCAGCTTACCTGTTACCTAAGAATACAAGTTATTTTGAAAAATGGTCAACATATGGAATGTTGGGGAGTTTATAAGCAGGTTTGATATGAAAAATGTTTTGTGTAGTTTAAAAGAAAACAACCTAGAAAACCCGATATTTTCTGAAAAGTCCATTGTTTATATAAAAGTGTAAAGATCCGTAAATATATGCATGATGATTTCCAGACGTGTATAGTTGAAAAGCTTCGTATTAAAAGTACCAATGAAAAATGTTGAACTTCCCCGGGAAACCCGATCTTTTCCGAAAATAATAAATATATCATATAACGGTTCGAATTGTAATTCCATCACCTGAATGATTTTTGATTTGCCTTGATTACTTGATTATTATTGGATTTATTTATGTGAGTCATTATAACCATGCATGATAATGACTAACTCGTCTGTATTGGCACTCTGGTGAATGCCGGAATTGATCTTAAGATTTTGTCACCCTAGACTGGCCGAGTCTAACTGTAGCGAACAACTGAGGTGTGGGGGAGTCACCCCCGTATAGATCTATACACAAACTCTAGCTCTCCCTCCAGGAGACTTTGATTATAACTACAGACTACGACCGACACACGTTGGTGCCACCCATTATTACTCACTAAATCTCAATTGACTTTGATTACTATTGATTATCAACCTGTACTTGTTTACTTGGATTGACGATAGGCTTAATAAACGAGGAGAAGAGGATTACAAAATCCTACTAATCCCACGTATTATTTATGTCTATTGGATATACGAAGGACACACTGGCTCATTTCACATTTGATTCACATGGACCTTACTAGCAATGCTAATGGGCCACTAAGGCCCAATAGCACATAAGAGCCATTGAGGGTCCCTTAAATATGAAATTGGGTCATAGAAGGCCTAATAACATTTATAATTATCCCTTGGGCCCAAAAATCATGTTAATGGGTCACAAAGGCCCAACAAGCATGTTTGGAACTTTCAAGCCCAAATAATTTAATGTTTACGTGTTTTAGGTATAGTTTAATTGTTGGAAAGTTTGATCGGGTAATTGTTAATTTTGCACCGGAACAAGGCCGGTCGGTTATTTTTAATGATGTTGGAATTATACGTATTTTCATCTTTCCATTTTCATGAATTGTAGTTTGGTATTTTTATTTTAACTCAAATATCTTAAAATTAAATAACTGACTTAAAATCTTGGTTTGAACCCCTTTCAGCCCTTCTTTGGTAAAATTGACAATTTTAGTCCTTTTATATATATAAAGATATTTTAAGCCCTTAAACCATTTTCTTGACACCTTTGACCCAAAGGCTTGTTCAAGTGATATTTTTAGCTCAAAACTTATTCTTCGGCAGTTTCAGCCCTTCCAAAAAAGTATTTTTCGGTTAAAGCCCAAACTTTTTGCAACTTTTACAATTTTGACCCAAAATCCAAAAAAGTTTACAATTTTGATCCTTGTTTGGAAAATACATCATTTTAACCCCTGAAGTAGTATTATTCACCATTTTACCCCCTTTTTTGAGAAGTTTATCGTTTCAACCCCTTGAAAGTTGAAAATTTCGCAAGTTTTGGCTCATTGGGCCGAAAAGCCCAAAATTTGGCCCATTAAGCCATAAATTTCATTTCTAACCTTTAAAACAATATGATATTCATAAAAACACTTATTTGTACTATTTTAACTCTTTTAATCCTTGAGAAAACCTTGAATAGAAATTTTTGAAGCCAACTTTCGTTTGTTTGACAATTTTAGCCCAAAAGTGAGTTTTATGTTGCAATATGTATACTTTAATCTTAGAGGGTAATTTTCTTAACTTGTTTAGTGTAAGATGTTCTAGATCATGTTTATCTTCCTCTTAGATGCATTGATCTCGAGATTTCCATTCTTTTTGTTACATATTTATCACATAAACACATGAAATCACACATAACATACACATACACAGTTTAAATCTCATAAAACTTGTATAAATCGTTCATCTAGCATATATATGATATATCAGGAACACGGATAATAAGCACATATATCATGTATTAATATTAAATACTTCATATCTATGTGTGACACCCCTGAACCAGACGGCGGAAACATCTGAGGGCTCACGTGACTTAAATTGAATATCATCACAATGAATATACATGAATCATAACATAAACATCACCATGCATCAATATCTTACAACTGAAATTGTTCACATCAAGTACATTGTTTTAACATTACAAATCCATAACATAAAGAGTTTGATACTTTTCAAAAGCACAACACCCTAACATACTTGGTACTACTCCTCAGCTTACCTGTTACCTAAGAATACAAGTTATTTTGAAAAATGGTCAACATATGGAATGTTGGGGAGTTTATAAGCAGGTTTGATATGAAAAATGTTTTGTGTAGTTTAAAAGAAAACAACCTAGAAAACCCGATATTTTCTGAAAAGTCCATTGTTTATATAAAAGTGTAAAGATCCGTAAATATATGCATGATGATTTCCAGACGTGTATAGTTGAAAAGCTTCGTATTAAAAGTACCAATGAAAAATGTTGAACTTCCCCGGGAAACCCGATCTTTTCCGAAAATAATAAATATATCATATAACGGTTCGAATTGTAATTCCATCACCTGAATGATTTTTGATTTGCCTTGATTACTTGATTATTATTGGATTTATTTATGTGAGTCATTATAACCATGCATGATAATGACTAACTCGTCTGTATTGGCACTCTGGTGAATGCCGGAATTGATCTTAAGATTTTGTCACCCTAGACTGGCCGAGTCTAACTGTAGCGAACAACTGAGGTGTGGGGGAGTCACCCCCGTATAGATCTATACACAAACTCTAGCTCTCCCTCCAGGAGACTTTGATTATAACTACAGACTACGACCGACACACGTTGGTGCCACCCATTATTACTCACTAAATCTCAATTGACTTTGATTACTATTGATTATCAACCTGTACTTGTTTACTTGGATTGACGATAGGCTTAATAAACGAGGAGAAGAGGATTACAAAATCCTACTAATCCCACGTATTATTTATGTCTATTGGATATACGAAGGACACACTGGCTCATTTCACATTTGATTCACATGGACCTTACTAGCAATGCTAATGGGCCACTAAGGCCCAATAGCACATAAGAGCCATTAAGGGTCCCTTAAATATGAAATTGGGTCATAGAAGGCCTAATAACATTTATAATTATCCCTTGGGCCCAAAAATCATGTTAATGGGTCACAAAGGCCCAACAAGCATGTTTGGAACTTTCAAGCCCAAATAATTTAATGTTTACGTGTTTTAGGTATAGTTTAATTGTTGGAAAGTTTGATCGGGTAATTGTTAATTTTGCACCGGAACAAGGCCGGTCGGTTATTTTTAATGATGTTGGAATTATACGTATTTTCATCTTTCCATTTTCATGAATTGTAGTTTGGTATTTTTATTTTAACTCAAATATCTTAAAATTAAATAACTGACTTAAAATCTTGGTTTGAACCCCTTTCAGCCCTTCTTTGGTAAAATTGACAATTTTAGTCCTTTTATATATATAAAGATATTTTAAGCCCTTAAACCATTTTCTTGACACCTTTGACCCAAAGGCTTGTTCAAGTGATATTTTTAGCTCAAAACTTATTCTTCGGCAGTTTCAGCCCTTCCAAAAAAGTATTTTTCGGTTAAAGCCCAAACTTTTTGCAACTTTTACAATTTTGACCCAAAATCCAAAAAAGTTTACAATTTTGATCCTTGTTTGGAAAATACATCATTTTAACCCCTGAAGTAGTATTATTCACCATTTTACCCCCTTTTTTGAGAAGTTTATCGTTTCAACCCCTTGAAAGTTGAAAATTTCGCAAGTTTTGGCTCATTGGGCCGAAAAGCCCAAAATTTGGCCCATTAAGCCATAAATTTCATTTCTAACCTTTAAAACAATATGATATTCATAAAAACACTTATTTGTACTATTTTAACTCTTTTAATCCTTGAGAAAACCTTGAATAGAAATTTTTGAAGCCAACTTTCGTTTGTTTGACAATTTTAGCCCAAAAGTGAGTTTTATGTTGCAATATGTATACTTTAATCTTAGAGGGTAATTTTCTTAACTTGTTTAGTGTAAGATGTTCTAGATCATGTTTATCTTCCTCTTAGATGCATTGATCTCGAGATTTCCATTCTTTTTGTTACATATTTATCACATAAACACATGAAATCACACATAACATACACATACACAGTTTAAATCTCATAAAACTTGTATAAATCGTTCATCTAGCATATATATGATATATCAGGAACACGGATAATAAGCACATATATCATGTATTAATATTAAATACTTCATATCTATGTGTGACACCCCTGAACCAGACGGCGGAAACATCTGAGGGCTCACGTGACTTAAATTGAATATCATCACAATGAATATACATGAATCATAACATAAACATCACCATGCATCAATATCTTACAACTGAAATTGTTCACATCAAGTACATTGTTTTAACATTACAAATCCATAACATAAAGAGTTTGATACTTTTCAAAAGCACAACACCCTAACATACTTGGTACTACTCCTCAGCTTACCTGTTACCTAAGAATACAAGTTATTTTGAAAAATGGTCAACATATGGAATGTTGGGGAGTTTATAAGCAGGTTTGATATGAAAAATGTTTTGTGTAGTTTAAAAGAAAACAACCTAGAAAACCCGATATTTTCTGAAAAGTCCATTGTTTATATAAAAGTGTAAAGATCCGTAAATATATGCATGATGATTTCCAGACGTGTATAGTTGAAAAGCTTCGTATTAAAAGTACCAATGAAAAATGTTGAACTTCCCCGGGAAACCCGATCTTTTCCGAAAATAATAAATATATCATATAACGGTTCGAATTGTAATTCCATCACCTGAATGATTTTTGATTTGCCTTGATTACTTGATTATTATTGGATTTATTTATGTGAGTCATTATAACCATGCATGATAATGACTAACTCGTCTGTATTGGCACTCTGGTGAATGCCGGAATTGATCTTAAGATTTTGTCACCCTAGACTGGCCGAGTCTAACTGTAGCGAACAACTGAGGTGTGGGGGAGTCACCCCCGTATAGATCTATACACAAACTCTAGCTCTCCCTCCAGGAGACTTTGATTATAACTACAGACTACGACCGACACACGTTGGTGCCACCCGTTATTACTCACTAAATCCCAATTGACTTTGATTACTATTGATTATCAACCTGTACTTGTTTACTTGGATTGACGATAGGCTTAATAAACGAGGAGAAGAGGATTACAAAATCCTACTAATCCCACGTATTATTTATGTCTATTGGATATACGAAGGACACACTGGCTCATTTCACATTTGATTCACATGGACCTTACTAGCAATGCTAATGGGCCACTAAGGCCCAATAGCACATAAGAGCCATTGAGGGTCCCTTAAATATGAAATTGGGTCATAGAAGGCCTAATAACATTTATAATTATCCCTTGGGCCCAAAAATCATGTTAATGGGTCACAAAGGCCCAACAAGCATGTTTGGAACTTTCAAGCCCAAATAATTTAATGTTTACGTGTTTTAGGTATAGTTTAATTGTTGGAAAGTTTGATCGGGTAATTGTTAATTTTGCACCGGAACAAGGCCGGTCGGTTATTTTTAATGATGTTGGAATTATACGTATTTTCATCTTTCCATTTTCATGAATTGTAGTTTGGTATTTTTATTTTAACTCAAATATCTTAAAATTAAATAATTGACTTAAAATCTTGGTTTGAACCCCTTTCAGCCCTTCTTTGGTAAAATTGACAATTTTAGTCCTTTTATATATATAAAGATATTTTAAGCCCTTAAACCATTTTCTTGACACCTTTGACCCAAAGGCTTGTTCAAGTGATATTTTTAGCTCAAAACTTATTCTTCGGCAGTTTCAGCCCTTCCAAAAAAGTATTTTTCGGTTAAAGCCCAAACTTTTTGCAACTTTTACAATTTTGACCCAAAATCCAAAAAAGTTTACAATTTTGATCCTTGTTTGGAAAATACATCATTTTAACCCCTGAAGTAGTATTATTCACCATTTTACCCCCTTTTTTGAGAAGTTTATCGTTTCAACCCCTTGAAAGTTGAAAATTTCGCAAGTTTTGGCTCATTGGGCCGAAAAGCCCAAAATTTGGCCCATTAAGCCATAAATTTCATTTCTAACCTTTAAAACAATATGATATTCATAAAAACACTTATTTGTACTATTTTAACTCTTTTAATCCTTGAGAAAACCTTGAATAGAAATTTTTGAAGCCAACTTTCGTTTGTTTGACAATTTTAGCCCAAAAGTGAGTTTTATGTTGCAATATGTATACTTTAATCTTAGAGGGTAATTTTCTTAACTTGTTTAGTGTAAGATGTTCTAGATCATGTTTATCTTCCTCTTAGATGCATTGATCTCGAGATTTCCATTCTTTTTGTTACATATTTATCACATAAACACATGAAATCACACATAACATACACATACACAGTTTAAATCTCATAAAACTTGTATAAATCGTTCATCTAGCATATATATGATATATCAGGAACACGGATAATAAGCACATATATCATGTATTAATATTAAATACTTCATATCTATGTGTGACACCCCTGAACCAGACGGCGGAAACATCTGAGGGCTCACGTGACTTAAATTGAATATCATCACAATGAATATACATGAATCATAACATAAACATCACCATGCATCAATATCTTACAACTGAAATTGTTCACATCAAGTACATTGTTTTAACATTACAAATCCATAACATAAAGAGTTTGATACTTTTCAAAAGCACAACACCCTAACATACTTGGTACTACTCCTCAGCTTACCTGTTACCTAAGAATACAAGTTATTTTGAAAAATGGTCAACATATGGAATGTTGGGGAGTTTATAAGCAGGTTTGATATGAAAAATGTTTTGTGTAGTTTAAAAGAAAACAACCTAGAAAACCCGATATTTTCTGAAAAGTCCATTGTTTATATAAAAGTGTAAAGATCCGTAAATATATGCATGATGATTTCCAGACGTGTATAGTTGAAAAGCTTCGTATTAAAAGTACCAATGAAAAATGTTGAACTTCCCCGGGAAACCCGATCTTTTCCGAAAATAATAAATATATCATATAACGGTTCGAATTGTAATTCCATCACCTGAATGATTTTTGATTTGCCTTGATTACTTGATTATTATTGGATTTATTTATGTGAGTCATTATAACCATGCATGATAATGACTAACTCGTCTGTATTGGCACTCTGGTGAATGCCGGAATTGATCTTAAGATTTTGTCACCCTAGACTGGCCGAGTCTAACTGTAGCGAACAACTGAGGTGTGGGGGAGTCACCCCCGTATAGATCTATACACAAACTCTAGCTCTCCCTCCAGGAGACTTTGATTATAACTACAGACTACGACCGACACACGTTGGTGCCACCCGTTATTACTCACTAAATCCCAATTGACTTTGATTACTATTGATTATCAACCTGTACTTGTTTACTTGGATTGACGATAGGCTTAATAAACGAGGAGAAGAGGATTACAAAATCCTACTAATCCCACGTATTATTTATGTCTATTGGATATACGAAGGACACACTGGCTCATTTCACATTTGATTCACATGGACCTTACTAGCAATGCTAATGGGCCACTAAGGCCCAATAGCACATAAGAGCCATTGAGGGTCCCTTAAATATGAAATTGGGTCATAGAAGGCCTAATAACATTTATAATTATCCCTTGGGCCCAAAAATCATGTTAATGGGTCACAAAGGCCCAACAAGCATGTTTGGAACTTTCAAGCCCAAATAATTTAATGTTTACGTGTTTTAGGTATAGTTTAATTGTTGGAAAGTTTGATCGGGTAATTGTTAATTTTGCACCGGAACAAGGCCGGTCGGTTATTTTTAATGATGTTGGAATTATACGTATTTTCATCTTTCCATTTTCATGAATTGTAGTTTGGTATTTTTATTTTAACTCAAATATCTTAAAATTAAATAATTGACTTAAAATCTTGGTTTGAACCCCTTTCAGCCCTTCTTTGGTAAAATTGACAATTTTAGTCCTTTTATATATATAAAGATATTTTAAGCCCTTAAACCATTTTCTTGACACCTTTGACCCAAAGGCTTGTTAAAGTGATATTTTTAGCTCAAAACTTATTCTTCGGCAGTTTCAGCCCTTCCAAAAAAGTATTTTTCGGTTAAAGCCCAAACTTTTTGCAACTTTTACAATTTTGACCCAAAATCCAAAAAAGTTTACAATTTTGATCCTTGTTTGGAAAATACATCATTTTAACCCCTGAATTAGTATTATTCACCATCTTACCCCCTTTTTTTGAGAAGTTTATCATTTCAACCCCTTGAAAGTTGAAAGTTTCGCAAGTTTTGGCTCATTGGGCCGAAAAGCCCAAAATTTGGCCCATTAAGCCATAAATTTCATTTCCAACCTTTAAAACAATATGATATTCATAAAAACACTTATTTGTACTATTTTAACTCTTTTAATCCTTGAGAAAACCTTGAATAGAAATTTTTGAAGCCAACTTTCGTTTGTTTGACAATTTTAGCCCAAAAGTGAGTTTTATGTTGCAATATGTATAGTTTAATCTTAGAGGGTAATTTTCTTAACTTGTTTAGTGTAAGATGTTCTAGATCATGTTTATCTTCCTCTTAGATGCATTGATCTCGAGATTTCCATTCTTTTTGTTACATATTTATCACATAAACACATGAAATCACACATAACATACACATACACATAGATCTACACATTTTACTTGTATTCTCCCCCATAAAACATATGAAAACCGAAAATAGAGGGATATGAACTCACCTTGAGTTTGTGGGTTCGGTTTTGAAGAAGAAAGGAAAGAAGATTTTGGTCCTAGCAACTCCCTTGAGTAGATCTCGAATTTAAGAAGATTCTAGCAGTAGATCATGAAAAACTTACTTAGAGTGAGTGATTTAACATGAAAATGAAGTTATAAAACTTAAGTGTGGTAAGACTTACCAAGAATTGATGATTTTTGATGATGAAACTCTTCTTGAAGATGTGCAAATTCTCAAAAATTAGAGAGGAAATGTAGAGTGTTCTTGTGAGTGTTTGAGAAAATTTAGAAGAGTGTGTGTGTTTGTGAGGTCTCGACCATGAGGAAGAAAAGAGAGAGGGAAAGAGAGAGGTGAGGTGACTTTCTTGGTTGCATGGTGGTTTAAAGACTTGATGCTTGTTAGATCTTATGGAGGTGGCACTCCAAAGTCATATCTTCTCCTTATTTCACTTTTTTTTTTTTATTTTTTTTTTGTTTTCTTCTTGAGTCGAGAAAAGGGAAGACAGAGAAAGAATTTTGGGCCTTTAATGCTTAATTCCATATTATGGGCCCATTTTTGATGATTTTTGGCCCATTGGGCTCCTATGATGGATTACGACCCAATTTGTCAAAATAATGGATTTCATAGCCCATTAAAGCTAATTAGGTTAGTTATGGTCCAATAAGGTCCATTAGGATATTTTATTTCATTCTAGGCCCATTATGGCCCAAAATGTTAAAATAAATGAGAGTGGGTCCAATTAGGGCCCATTTAAGAGTTCTAAGCCCAAAATAGTCAAATTGGAAGCTTATTGGTCCATTAGGCCCAACAAGAAAATCCTAGTCCAGAATGGACGTAAACTGGGATTTTTAGGGTTCCCAACTTTTGTTGACTATTTGAAATGCTTGTATAGAGTGTTTGATGGAAAATTTGTTGTTATTGAATAAGCATCATACATGATTTCACATTTTTGGTTCCCAAATGTTATCATTGTTGTTGTTACACGATATAGAATTCCTAGTTGTGACACTATGTGTAAGATGAAAGTAACTATGCACTCACTTGTTAACGTGATGATTCATAATTCGGACAACGTTTCATTTCTAGTAATTGTCTTTTCCGTCGACGTAACATTGTATTATTGTCACTAAGTTTTAGTCTAATATTTATTGCGACTAATTATTAGTCTAGATTTATCATTAACTCAAAGTCCACTTTCATGACCTATCAAGTAATGAACAACTAGGTAGGATCATATTGGAGGTAGGGTCCGTTTGGTATACGAAGTATACTATTTGGAAATTCCACTTTAAACACCTCACTAAATCACAGCCTAGACATCATCCCCGTAAGTAGATGAATCAATATAACGACCTGGAATTATAGATAATTCTTGTTTATAGGTTCATAATAACGATAATGAATTTAAACATAAGTTACACTCAAAGCATAATAGGTGTAGCTCAACTTACGGTCTTTCTAGCGAAAACTTAGAACTCCATGGTCAGAACTTTGTCACTGAATCTTTTTTTTTTCTAAAAAGATTTTTATAGTGCTTCAACGCTCACCTTACTATACTAAAACTGCAGATAGAGAAGTCCAATCACGAGGGACCGAAATGCTTGGGGATAAGAAGTGAAAGAATCTTGAATCAAGAGAATTGTGCAAGAAATTTGAAAGCCTAGAGCCTCTTATTTATAGTAACTGGATTTTCAAAAACCACCCTCTATAGTTACTTAAATGACATTATAGTTATTTAAATGACTAAACACCTATTTATAATACCATTTTAAATAGATTTAATGATATTTGTACTAAACTAATATCAAAAGTACTAAATATTAGTCTTATAACGACCGCATCGTCGATACCTTTCTAGTGATATATATATATATATATATATATATATATATATATATATATATATATATATATATACACACACGATTTATACTTTATTTTTATACGTAAATATGGTATTATAAATTATAACTCGTTCATACAAACTCCGACGTTCTTTATATCCACGGGTAGCTATCAGCGAGAACTACAACTTTCGTTTAAACTGTCTTGGGTAATTTTCACTTTATTTTTCATCCATATTTTTATATTAAATGAGTTTGCTAAAATCATAACTCTCTCGTACGGACTCTGTTTTGACATTCTTTTTCTCAAAATTCTTATTTTAAAGTGTACCACGATTTCTTTTTGGTGACTTTAGCTAAAAATCCATCATTCTCTTCGTAGCTTTTTACGTCACAAATTCATTGTGCGTAGCTGACTTTTATATCTCATAAAAATCATATCTATCTCTTACGGAGTCAAATTTCTACAAAATTTATATTTTTCAGGATCAGAAAGACGTGTATTTCCTATATATATACACTAGGGTGTACCCGTGTGATGAGGCGATGAAGATTACTTTCATTTTGAGGATTAACTTCTTTTCGTTGTTATCAAAAAATTCCCTTTTGATTATGTAACACTAACAAACACTCATATAGTTAGATCTTAAAATGTCATATGAGATTGATTTTCATTTTTATTGTAGGTACCTCACATAATGTTTATTACACTTGATCGTTTTTGGTTAATTTTATCAACCACTTATGCTTTAACAATTTTTTTTTTTTGTGTTGCTTAAAAATTCAAAAACTTGAAATAAGTTGAAGTGATGTGTATATATATTGTCGGTAATAGATTAGATTGGTAGTTTATATGAAATACGATATATATATATATATATATATATATATATATATATATATATATATATATATATATATATATATATATATATATATATATATATATATATATATATATAGGTAAAGGTTCAAATGAGAAAAAAAATAAAATAAGAACCATAAGAACTATATTTTTAACTTATAATTAATCATATGTTTATTATTTTTCAAAAATGGCGTGATGGTAAATAACAACAAATCTTAACCTGGTTTCACAAACAAATAATCATATATCAAAAACTAGATCTAAACTAAATCTGATTCATTCCTAATTCTCAAAATATCAACCTCTCTCTTGTTTGCCTCCTTCTACTACCGACATCTACCTTCAGTCGTGATTGTGGCCATGTCCGCCCACGACCGGCTCGTCAGAACCATGTCGGCACTGGCACCGACACCGCTATATAGATCTGTAATTTTTACTCTACATGCACCAGATCCACTATGTAGCACCTGGTTCCTGGTACGTATTCATTGTAATTAATATTCTTTAAATGATGCATTTTTTCCTTGGACTCGGCGAGTTAAAGGACAAACTCGACGAGTAGAAGCGGGATAAGACACGGGGTCTAAGCTTTGGACTCGGGGAGTAGACCCTGTTTGGGCAAAAACCCTAACCTGGGTGTGTGCACCCTTAAGAGAAGAAGAAGGAGGTGGAAGAGTGCAAGGAGGGGAAGTAGATCCGACATCTACCCTGCAAGGGGCTTCCTTTCAGGTAGAAAAGTACCTACCTTGATCACTTGTTCATTAGATCCCATTTTGTCCCTAATTGGTGGTTTTCAAGCTCTAAAACCCCAAAATTCCATGTGTTTGTACTTTATGATCGGAAGGGACTTCAAATCTGGACCTTAGGGGCGTCCTAGAAGTATAAAGTAATTGTGGTTGAAGTTATTGAGGTCCCTATTGAGTGTATGACCTCTTGAAGAGCTTGAATTTACCTTTTGGAGCTTATAGGGCCATGCATGCACGTAAAGTTTGCAACTTTACGTGATAAGCATGCCCTAGGAACATAGATCTATGGTTTAGAAGCGTTGCATGTCTCAGATTTGGTCTGTATGGGAAAAGGGTCGAAGGGACTCGGCGAGTCCCAAAGTGGAACTTGACGAGTTCTATGAAGATGGCCTTAGACTCGGCGAGTTGGATGAACAACTCGGTGGGTCCTATGAAGATTGCCTTGAACTCGACGAGTTGTTCTTCAAACTCGGTGAGTCATATGAACTGTTACTGAATAAGAGGGGTGTAAGTGTTGTAGGTCCAACCCTTTGTATCTACACGTGGAATTAGCAATTTAACGTGTAGCAATGGTTCCAGAAACCCAAATCCTCATAAAGGATGCTCTGGGGAGGATTTGGAAGCGAGTAGGAGATCTGCTCGTGGGGACTCGGCGAGTTGTTCTTGGACTCGGCGAGTCGGATCGTGAGTCGGTCCAATCGTCCAAAGTAGTGAGTTAAGGGTGACTCGGAGAGTGGAAGAGGGACTTGACGAGTAGGACCGGGTTAGTAGGAGAGGGACTCGGCGAGTCTGTGCCATGACTCGGTGAGTCCAGTCAACTAGAAGTTGACTTTGACCAAGGGGTTGACCGTGGACAAGGGGTGGATCAGTCATTGACCTAAGGGTATTTATGAGTGTCTAATCTATGTTCACGATTTATAGCCGGAGGATTACCGCATCAGCAGTCAGGTGCTTAGCAAGCAGACTTTCAGCAACTACATTCTGGGTGAGTTACCTTCTAGTAGCGGTGGGTCTATGACCACAATGTCGGCCCACCAGTAGGAGTTGTATGATTAGATGATTGTCTCTGTGATATTCATCTAAGTTTGCTACTACCTGTGATATGTTTATGTGCTAGTATGATATGATGTTATGTGCTAGTGACACTAGGGGAGATAGTCCCCAGATTATCGGTCGATAGGGCCGAAGGGGAAGTCATGCCCAGCCATGTTAGATAGATCATGTGATATGTGTTATGTGGTAGTAATAGGGGGTGAAATAGTCCCCAATATCCGGTCGAGAGGACCGAATGGGAGACCAGCACCCAGATATGCTAGTCAGTATCCGGTCGAGTGGACCGAAGGGGAGACCAGCACCCAGATATGCTAGTCAGTATCCGGTCGAGAGGACCGAAGGGGAGACCAGCGCCCAGATATGCTAGTCAGTATCCGATTGAGAGGACCGAAGGGTAGGTCGGGCACCCAGATATGGCTGACACTATATGTATGTTATGTGATTGTATGGTATGTGGTACAGTGGGGGAACTCACTAAGCTTCGTGCTTACGGTTTTCAGTTGTTGTTTTAGGTACCTCTTCAGCCAAGGGGAAGGAGCTGGCACGGTAGTGGCATATCACACACACGCTCTTTGTTTTCTGCACTACGAGACATTCTGGGATTTGTACTCTAACATTATCTTGTTTTACGTTTTGGTTTACAGACACGAGACATGTTTTTATTAAATGATATGGTCAAATGATATTTGTTACAAATGTTTTGCAAATCACTTAATTAAAAATGGAATTTTTGGCCTGTATTTTTGGGATGTTACAAGTTGGTATCAGAGCCCTGGTTTGAGGGATTCGGACACACCTTCGGGGGTGTTTGGACTCAAATCTACGGACTAAAAGATTTTGAAAAGGAAAAAGTTTTCTAAAAAGTTAAGTAAAGAGTTTTAAGAAGGAACAAAGTGTGTGATGTGCACGACCGGCCAAGCTCGAGTAAGTATTCCCCAAAGTACCCATACAAGTTTATGTTATGTTTAACAGTTTTAGTAGAACAGCATGCTAGAATAGGACTAAGGATCTAGGAGTGATGCTTTATGTGCCTGCTTTATGTGCTTCAGCTTATGAGAATTGCATGCTAGTAATGAGTAGACAGCAGTACGATAGCCTGTTAAGGTTATGCCTGACAGTATAAGTTTAGCACTGTATGCTAGTTCAATTTCTCTCTATGAGAGCGGATTTGCTTGAGATTGTTCCCTTTGGTCTGAATGTTTCTTGCTTTGTGCTTTGTGGGACTCTGAGTGATGGGAGTCACCCATTAGGTGAATACGTCACGTCACATGTGATCAGGGTTGAATAATCTTAGAGTGCTGGATTTGGCCCTATTGCGCAGCTCTCGTTTGAGTCTAACCGTTGAGGGACGAGTCTGTTACTCGAAGGATTATCTGAGCCTCATCACATGTGATGGTATTCAGGTAATGGCTAATTGACATTACAAGGAGGCCTTCAGCAGCTGAGGACTGGGTAGGGCAAAGTTAGAGATTTCCCTAGGGCAAGCCTAGGATGAGTATAGCAGTGACCAGCAGTAGTGAAAGGGATCTGGTGGAGTCGAGGATGTCCTTGAAGAAGGTATGGATAGATGTGGAAGGTAGTATGGGCACGTACTACTGAAAGAAGAGGATCCGTACCCAAACCAAGGAAGGTCGGGACAAGACCGGGGAACTTGTTGTGGGTGTGATCCCTCAAGAGGTATTAGTATCACTAACGGGTGTTATTTATGTATTGCAGAATGGTGGTACTACGACCGAGGCCGACAGTTGGCAATTCAGGTTCGGGATTAGGTTCCGAGCCAGTAGATGAGGGACTACGCGAGTTCATCGCGTCAGAGATCACTAGAGGCATCCTTGAATTAACCCCTATCATCTTCGGGTCGATCAAGGAAGGGATAGTTGAGCTGATGGAGGAACGCCTCGGGGCGTTCAGGAGAGACATGGCATCTGGCCAGTCAGGATCTCGCACACTGTCCTTTAGGGACTTCAGGGGCAGTGGTGCGCCGGATTTTCACCGGGCGAAGGACCCCATAGCTGCCAGTCGATGGATTGCAGACATTGAGTCTGCATAGCTAACTAGCTTCTGCCTTGAGGGGTCGAAGGTGAGATTTGTAGTAGGATGTTTGAGAGACCGAGCTAGAGATTGGTGGGAGTCCGTCGGTGACTCGTTGGGAGCCTCGACGGTTGAGATTATGACCTAGTCAGACTTTGTGACCAGGTTCAGGGCAAAGTTTGCGTCGGCTGTTGAGCTTCAGTAGCTGGCCAGGGAGTTCTCAGATATGAGGCAGACGACGGAGACTGTGGCGGAGATCACCGCCAATTTCCGGGAGAGGGCGTTATTGGTGCCCCATTATGCAGGTGATGAGGATATGAGGAGGACCCGCTATCATGACATGCCACGAGCTGATATTCGGGAGCATGTCAGTTTTTCAGCTTGCCCTACCTTGGACTCTATGATTGCCAAGGCAAGGGAGAGGGAGATAGATATGGAGCACATCCGGAAGAGGAAGGCGGAGGAGGGGAATGTTATGGGGGCTTCAAGGAAGAAGCCCAAGGGACCAAATGTGGGGCCGAAAGGCCAACAGGAGCGAGGCCGCTGCAGGAAATGCAGAAAGACGCACGATGGAGTGTGTAAGTTGGGATTGTCAGGATGCTATAAGTGCGACAAGTCAGGGCACTTCAGCATGGATTGTACCGCCCCTGCACCTGTGATACAGATGTCTGAGTTGTTGTGTTTCCATTGCAACCAGAGGGGCCACAAGAAGGCCAACTACCCTCAGTTGATAGCAGTAGCGCCAGTGAAGGCGCCAGCCCCAGCGACCCTGCGGATGACTGATGGCCGGCAGGGCAAGGCAGAGGCTCCAATGGTGAGGAGTCGGGCTTTTCAGCTGACCACCGAGGAGGCACGCGCCGCACCCGATGTGGTGACGGGTATGATTCTTTCTCCCTAGCCTATTTTTATAATGTTATGATATTGATATGTGCTCTGTGTATATGCATTAGGATCGTTCCATGTGAACGGTATCCCAGTTCAGGTGTTGTTTGACTCGGGTGCCACCCGATCTTTTGTTTCTCTTGCGCTTAGCAAGAGGTTTATTGAGTCTTCGGGCATGTTGCATTGCCCTTTAAAGGTAGGGATTGCCGATGATCGATCAGTTCGAGCATCAACAGTGCTCAGAGATTGTGTTCTAAGGTTGTTTGAGGAGCGCTACTTGGTGGATTTGGTTCCCATTCCGTTGCGTGGGAACATGGTGATTATAGGCATGGATTGGTTGAGCCCTAATGGGGAGGTGATAGATTGCACACAGCAGCTGGTGCGGATCAGGACCCCAAGTGGGGGAGAGTTGGTGATCCACGGCGAGAGGCCCCAACATGGACCCACAGTATGTTCAGCAGCGAGAGCTAGGCGCTACCTTCAACAGGGTTGCGCGGGATATATCGCGTATGTTATGGACACTCGGGAGGCAGGTAAGGCGACGGTGAGCAAGGTTCCGGTGGTATGAGACTACGCTAATGTGTTCCCAGACGATCTTCCTGGAATACCTCCGGAGCGACAGGTAGAGTTGAGGATCGACCTAGCCCCTAGTGCGGCTCCGATACCCAAGGCACCGTACCGGTTGGCTCCTCCCGAGATGTAGGAGTTGTCTACATAGCTGCAAGAGCTGTTAGACAAGGGATTCATTAGACCGAGCAGTTCACCCTGGGGAGCCCCGATTCTGTTTGTGAAGAAGAAGGACGGGTCGCATCATATGTGTATAGATTATCGGGAGCTGAACAAGGTAACGGTGAAGAACCGTTACCCACTCCCGAAGATTGATGACCTCTTTGACCAGTTACAGGGAGCATCTTGGTTCTCCAAGATCGATTTGTGTTCATGTTATCATCAGATGAGGGTCAGAGAGGAGTATGTGCAGAAGACCGTGTTTCGGACGCGTTATGGCCATTATGAGTTCGTGGTGATGCCGTTTGGGCTCACCAATTCTCCTGCCGCGTTCATGGACCTCATGAACCGCGTGTGCAGACCGATGCTGGATCGTTTTGTGATAGTTTTCATCGATGACATCTTGGTTTATTCCAAGATGCAGGAAGAGCACGGGGAGCATCTGAGAGTGGTTTTGGAGACCCTGAGGAGGGAGAGCTTGTACGCTAAGTTCTCCAAGTGCGAGTTTTGGTTGCACGAGGTGCAATTCCTTGGGCACCTTGTCAACCAGAACGGTATATTGGTCGACCCGAAGTCTCCATCCGAGATACGGAGTTTCTTAGGATTAGCAGGCTACTATCGGAGATTCATTCAGGACTTCTCCAAGATAGTCGTACCCCTGACATGGTTGACTAAGAAAGTCGTGGTCTTTTGATAGGGGCCTGAGCAGCAGGCAGCGTTTGAGGTTCTGAGACAGAGATTGTGCGAGGCGCCAATCTTCGCCCTGCCAGAGGGCGTAGAAGCTTTTGTGGTATACGGTGACGCGTCTATTTCAGGAATGGGCACGGTATTGATGCAGAGAGGGCATGTCATTGCTTACGCCTCGAGGCAGCTGAAGCCTCACGAGGCGAACTACCCGCCGCACGATTTAGAGTTGGGGGCGGTGGTCTTCGCCCTCAACATTTGGCGACACTACCTCTACGGGGTTCGATGTACCATTTACACGGACCACAAGAGTTTGAGGTACCTCATGGATCAGCTGAATCTGAACATGAGACAGCGTCGGTGGTTAGACGTGGTGAAGGATTACGATTGTGAAATCCTTTATCACCCAAGGAAGGCCAATGTGGTGGGCGATGTGCTTAGTCGCAAGGCAGCGCCGATCAGAGGCATGTGCATGAGGATGACGGTGGTGACTCTCCTATTAGAGCAGATTCGGGAAGCTCAGCAGGAGGCTATGAAGGAGGGACATCGGAAGAGCGAGCAAATAGTGGGTCAAGTTACCTCCTTCGATTATGATAGTCGAGGATTATTGACACTACATCATAGGGTGTGGGTGTCGTATCACGGAGGCGTGCACCTGGTCTTGATGGAGGAGGCGTACAAATCCCGTTTCTCCATTTATCCCGGGGAAACGAAGATGTATAGGGACCTTCGTCTAGACTATTGGTGGCCCTGCATGAAGCGGGATGTGGCCTGGTACGTTGAGCGGTGTTTGACCTGCAGGAAGGTCAAGGCCGAGCATCAGAGACCGCACGACAAGATGTAGCCGTTAGATATCCCGTTGTGGAAATGGGAAGATATTACGATGGATTTTATCACGAAGCTTCCTAGGACCACGCGAGGGGTGGATTCGATATGGGTCATCATGGATCGACTGACCAAGAGCGCCCATTTTATTCCGATCCAAGAGAGTATCTCGGCCGAGAAGTTGGCCGACATCTATATCAGGGAAATAGTGGCGTGGTACGGGGTGCCAGTATCAGTGATTTCAGACAGAGATGTACATTTTACTTCCAGGTTTTGGAAGAAGTTTCATGATGAGTTGGGCACCCGTCTGCATTTTAGCACCGACTTTCACCTGCAGACAGATGGTTAGAGTGAGCAGACTATCCAGACTCTTGAGGATATGTTGCGGGCATGCGTGCTAGACTTTGGTGGTAGCTGGGACACTTATCTTCCTCTAGCTGAATTCTCATACAACAACAGCTACCACACGAGTATTGATCGACCTCCCTTCGAAATGTTGTACGGAAGGAGGTGTCAGACCCCGATATGTTGGGGAGAGGTTAGCGAGAGGGTCACGGGGAGCACCGAAGTGGTGCTCAAGACGACCGAGAGGATTCAGCAGATTCGGAGCAGGCTTCAGACTGCACAGTGTCGGTAGAAAAGTTATGCCGACAAGCGCCGTTCGGACTTGGAATTCCAAGTCGGGGATATGGTTCTTCTGAAGGTATCACCATGGAAAGGCATCATCCGATTCAGAAAGCGAGGCAAGTTGGGCCCAAGGTACATCGGGCCATTCAGGGTTGTCGCCCGGGTGGGCGGGTGGGCAAGGTGGCGTATAGGTTGGATCTGCCAGCTGAACTCAGCCAGATCCACAACACTTTCCATGTCTCTTAGTTGCGGAAGTGTCTAGTGGACGACTCGGCCGTGGTGCCTTTGAGGATATTTAGGTCGACGATAGCTTGAATTACATCGAGAGGCCAGTAGCAATCCTCGACCGGAAGTCGAAGGATTTGAGGAACAAGATGGTGGAACTCGTGAGCTTGCAATGGCAGCATCGGAAGGGATCAGAGTGCACTTGGGAGCCGGCGGAAGAGATGATGGAGCACTACCCCGAGCTGTTTCAGGGTCGAGCAGCAAACTTAGAGGACGAAGTCTAAAATAAGTGGGGGAGATTTGTAGCACCTGGTTCCTGGTACGTATTCCTTGTATTTAATATTCTTTAAATGATGCATTTTTGCCTTGAACTCGGCAAGTTGAAGGACGAACTCGCCGAGTAGAAGCGAGATAAGACGCGGGGTCTATGCTTTGGACTAGGCGAGTCAGTTCCCGGACTCGGCGAGTAGACCCTTTTTGGGCAAAAACCCTAACTCGGTGTGTGCACCCTATTTAAACACTCTAACTCGGCCTCCCTTGCCCTAACACTTCCAAAGAAGCTGAGAGACGAACCCTAGCCCCCCTTATTGTTCTTGTGAGTGATTTTGGCATTGCGAAGGTAGTTTGAAGCTTAACAGAAGAAGAAGAAGGTGGAAGAGTGCAAGGAAAGGAAGTAGATTCGACATCTACCCTACAAGAGGCTTTCATTCAAGTAGAAAAGTTACTACTTTGATCACTAGTTCATTAGATCCCCTTTCTGTCCCTAATTGGTGGTTTTCAAGCCCTAAAACCCCAAAATTCCATGTGTTTGTACTTTATGATCCGAAGGGACTTCAAATATGGACCTTAGGGGCATCCTAGAAGTATAAAGTCTCTGTGGTTGAAGTTATTAAGGTCCCTATTGAGTGTATGACCTCTTGAAGAGCTTGTATTTGCCCTTTGGAGCATATAGGGCATTGCATGCATGTAAAGTTTGCAACTTTACGTGATAAGCATGCCCTAGGAACATAGTTCTATGGTTTAGAAGTGTTGCATGTCTCAGATTTGGTCTGTATAGGAAAAGGGTCGAAGGGACTCAACGAGTACCAAAGTGGAACTCGGCGAGTTCTATGAAGATGACCTTAGACTCGGCGAGTTGGAGGAACAACTCGGCGAGTCCTATGAAGATTGCCTTGAACTCGACGAGTTGTTCTTCAAACTCGGCGAGTCATATGAACTGTTACTGAATAAGAGGGGTTTAAGCATTGAAGGTCCAACAATTCGTATCTGCACGCGGAATTAGCAATTTAACGTGTAGCAATGGTCCCAGAATCCCAAATCCTCATAAACGATGCTCTGGGGAAGATTTGGAAGCGAGTAGGAGATCTGCTCGTGGGGACTCGACGAGTTGTTCTTAGACTCGGTGAGTCGGATCGCGAGTCGGTCCAATCGTCCCAAGTAGTGAGTTAAGGGTGACTCAACGACTGGAAGAGGGACTTGACGAGTAGGACCGGGTTAGTAGGAGAGGGACTCAACGAGTCTGTGCCATGACTCGGCGAGTCCAGTCAACTGGAAGTTGACTTTGACCAAGGGGTTGACCTTGGACTAGGGGTGGGTCAGTAATCGACCTAAGGGTATTTATGAGTGTCTAGTCTATGTTCATGATTTATAGTCGGAGGATTACCAGATTAGCAGTCAGGCGCTTAGCAAGCAGACTTTCAGCAGCTACTTTCGAGGAGAGTTACCTTCCAGTAGCAGTGGGTCTATGGCCACAATGTCGGCCCACCAGTAGGAGTTGTATGATTAGATGATTGTCTTTGTGATATTCATCTAGGTTTGCTACTACCTGCGATATGTTTATGTGCTAGTATGATATGATGTTATGTGCTAGTGACACTAGGGGAGATAGTCCTCAGATTATCGGTCGATAGGGCCGAAGGGGCAGTCATGCCCAGCCATGCTAGATATATCATGTGATATGTGTTATGTGGTAGTAGTAGGGGTGAAATAGTCCCCAGTATCCGATCGAGAGGACCGAAGGGGAGACCAGCACCCATATATGCTAGTCAGTATCCGGTCGAGAGGACCGAAGGGGAGACCAGCACCCAAATATGCTAGTCAGTATCCGGTCGAGAGGACCGAAGGGGAGACCAGCACCCAGATATGCTAGTCAATATCCGGTCGAGAGGATCGAAGGGGTAGGTCGGGCACCCAGATATGCCTGACACTATATGTATGTTATGTGATTGTATGCTATGTGGTACAGTGGGGGAACTTACTAAGCTTCGTGCTTACGGTTTTCAGTTGTTGTTTCAGGTACCTCTTCAGCCAAGGGGAAGGAGTTGGCGCGGTAGTGGCATATCACACACACGCTCTTTGTTTTCCGCACTACGGGACTTTCTGGGATTTATACTCTGACATTATCATGTTTTACGTTTTGGTTTACAGACACGAGACATGTTTTTATTAAATGATATGGTCGAATGATATTTGTTACAAACGTTTTGCAAATCACTTAATTAAAAATGAAAATTTTCGCCTGTATTTTTGGGATGTTACACACTGATAATGTCGTCCTCCTACATCTCGACATCTAGAAATTATGTCGGTAACTGCCACCAACAACGACATACAAGGCTAGATCTAAGACTCCGGCGAGCGGTGACGGCAAATTCACAAGCTCCGGCGAGCGATGTGTCCAGATCTACCGTCTCTGGTGAGCATCGGCCATCTCTGGTGAGCATCGCCGTCTGGTGGCTTGCTACCGGAGTAGACTTTCCTCCTTTATTCACCGGTCGTTCGTGACTAACCGATCGATGAAGAAGATGTAACTTCAAAGCTTCTTTGTTGTAAGAGCGGGAGGATTTTCAATTTTGCTTACCAGTGTTTTCTTTTAACAAGATAGCAAAGGAACGACTTCAATTTTTGGAGAAACGTAAAGGTAATATCCTATTGTGTAATAATGTCAGCTTTACTGTGCATCTCTAAAGAGCTTCATATATATTTTTTTCTTTCTATTTCTATAGCTAGGCCTAGTAGGTAGTACCTATCATATGAAAGTGTTGTTCATACTTTCTGATTATATAAATTTTATATGCGATTTTCCTGTGCATTTGCTTTGGCTTTTTATTTACTTTTTAAATTTTAGTTTTATATAAGTTTTATGAATTTGTTGCTTCATAAAAAATGTAGTTAAATCTTAAAATTTTGAATTAGTAGTTTTGAGTTTTGTTATTTAAGCCCTCTATTCTAAAAGTTTTACTTTGGTTTTGAGATTATTGATTAAAAAAAAAGTTTTCTTTTTATCGTTTTTTCTTTTGTTAAGATGAATTTATTGTTTTAATATCTTATTTTTTGTTTGTTATTGTTAATCTCAGTTTTAACTTTTAAGTGCTATTAAATTGTGAATTCATGTTTCTTTTTCTAATTTGTTATACTATTTGCATAAAAATATTATTCAAAGTTTATGTTTTATGGTTGTTATTCTGTGAATTTAATTTAGAATGTGTGTTATTATTTTAGTTTCTTCTCAAAAACTGTGATTTTTTTAAGTTGTTAAATTAGTTGTGAATGTGTAGTTGTTTGTTTATTAAAATGTGATTTATTGTATTAAGTTGTGATATTTGTGTTTTAAGTAGTTACATTTGTGTTTTATTGTAGTTCCACCTTAGATACGCTCCAACACCTTCACCTCCTCCATCTCTTTCTCTCTGACCTCTAATGAAACACATCAGGTATGTCAATTTTTTTTTCTTCTGTTAAGTTGTGAATTTAATATTTTTGTTAATCATAGTTTGTTATGTTATTAATTTGTGGATCCATGCTTTTTTTCTTATTTGTTATTACATATCCATCAAATTTTTATTCATACTTTATGTTTGATGGTTATTATACTGTGAATAAAAAATAGAATATGTGTTCTTATGTTAATGTTTTCTCAAATAATATGAACTTTTTTAAGCTGTGAATTATAATTTGTAATGTTTCAACTATTGTTTAGTTATATTAAAGTTATTTTTAACTATGAATGAGTAAATTGATATGGTTTTAAGTAGTGAATACTATGAAAAAGAGTCCTAAACTGTTTTTTTAAACTATGAATGAGAGTTCTAAAATGCTCTATTAAACTATGAATTTGTTTGGTACACACAAGATATTTGATGAACTGCTTCAGCAAAATCGATTATATTCGAAGTTGTAAATATTGTGAATGAGAGACATAAACTACCTTATTAAATTGTGAATTAAAGTCTAGACATGTAGGTTTTAACATGAGAATATGATTGTGAAGTATAATTTTTCGTATTTAAAATTGAAATTATTATATTAAGCTGTGATTTTTTTATTAAACAATGATTTGATTGTATTAATTTGTAAATGAACTGTATTAAATAGTGAATTGACTTTATTAAGCTGTGAATTAACTTTATTAAGCTGTGAATTAATTGTATTAAGCTATGAATTTTTTATAATTCCTTGTAGCCTTCTAAAATATGAGATAAAAGTACTGTTATATATAGATCTCGTTTAATCTAATTTTTAATAAAGCATTTAAAATTGAAGTCATGTAAATTTTTGTAAATAAAAATATATGTAAGTTTTAAGTTGAGAACATGGTTATAAATTTATAATTTTTGTGCATTAAACTGTTAATTTTTTATACTTAGCTGTGAGTTTTATGTACTAAACTATGAATTGATTTTATTAAGCTGTAAATTTTTAATGAATTATGGGATAAAATATGACTAATTTATGTACAAATGTTTGTTTAAATTTGTTTGTAAATATATTTATTTTTTGTGTTATATAAATATGGAAGACTATATTAGTTTTTATAATTATTTTGCATTAAATTCAAGATGAGTGAATTAGTAGGTTTTATTAGACTGTGACTGTAGTATTTAAGTTGTTAATACATGACTTTATTTATAGATTCGATTTGGAAGAAATGATGGTTGCGATGTTGCTATATGTGTTTGGTGGCAGTGTGTGGTGGTGGTGGTGGTAGTAGAGTTTGTGTTTTTGACTTCTTTGAATTAATGAATTATTATAAAATAATTTGTATTAAGTTGTGAAGTTTTTGTACTAAACTGTAAATGGACTGTAAAAAGTTGTATTTTATATATCAGTTTTGTGTTAAAATATAAGAGCATATATGAATGAAAATAGTAGACAGTGAAAATTACATTTTTGCCTTTTTGTACGAAAAGGATAAAAAAAAATAAGGAATTTTAACATGTTTTATAAGAGTATCATGTAAATATGTACTAATTAATGGGGGTTCTTAGGGTTCTTAATCTTTTGTGGTTTTCATTTGAACCACTCCCTATATATATATATATATATATATATATATATATATATATATATATATATATATATATATATATATATATGAGTTCTATGGAAAACAAATAACTAGGGCAACATCTACCGGAACCAATAATCAAAAGACACGTGTCTATTTCTTTCTTCACAAGTAATGTATTGTGTAAGTTATTGTGGAAGTGATGTGTTGTCATGTTTTCATTGGTTCAAATATGTGTTGCCCTAATCATTCATTTTTCATATAACCCTTCCCTTATGAATAACAAACTTGTATGGTTTTTGTCCATTTTGCTCCTTATTTTTTAGTTATTTTGACACTTTTGGTTATTGGAATAAAAATTTTTACATTTTTTAGGAACCTTTTAATATTCAAAGTTTGGCCACAAAACTTTAAGGAATTGACAATTTTGGTCCCTTTTCTAAAAACTTGCTAATTCCAACCCCTTTAATTATTTAGCTATTTTGACACTTTTGGTCCTTACAGTCATAACTTTTATATTTTTTCATAAAAAACACAAAAAACGGCCCAGAGCAAAGCCCAGATTTATCCGCTAGTTTAGTACAATAAACAAAAAATAAAGTACCGTATTGTTGTTTATAAAAAAACAAAATTATTATATATTTTAAATTATGTAATTGTTATATGTGGTTAGTTTTATTTTAATTCATCAAAATACATAATAATATACTTAACATAGTGAAAAAAAAAGTTATATTTTCATTTAATTAAACTAAGGAAACCAAGATAGAGTTAAATATAGTCATAGATTTTATTTCCTCGAATTAGTGAAAAAAGATATAATGTATTTTTACTTGTCATTTTGAAATAAGTAAATATAAATTTCATAAATTATCAAGTTTTTGCTTGTCATTTTGATGTAAACAAATTTCATAATTTATCAAAAAAAAAAAACGTTAATAATCACTTTTAATTGGTAAAATAAATAGACAAAAGCCAAACTTATATAATTAGATGATTTCTATTTTGGAGACTAAGAGGGTGTTTGGCTTAGCTTTTTAGAAGCCAAAAGCCTTTTTAGAAAAAAATAGAAAGCAAAAGATGTTTGGCAAATGCATTTTAGAAGCTACTTTTGGATTTGGATACAAGTAAAAATGAACTTTTTGGAAAAGTCAGAAAAACCTGACTTTTTATGACTTTTCCAAAAGGAATTTTCCCCCTGAAAAGCCAAACCAAACACCCCCTAAGTAGTATTAAAGTAAAACAAACAAAAGAAAGTTAGATGGCATAAACTATATGGACTCTGTACGTTTGTAGTTAGGTTGAATAGAGTAGTTGGAAAGTCGTCAAAATTTATTTAAAAACACAGCTTATTAAGCTTATTTTGTTAATAAAAATAAAATTTTGCTTTAATAATATATTTTCCCACCAGCAAAACCAAACATATTTTTGTTCAACAGACTCGTAATTAGATTATAACCCGCGTTAAACGTGGGGAACGTATTAAAAAAATACCAAAACATTTATATATATATATATATATATATATATATATATATATATATATATATATATATATATATATAAAACATATTTTTGTTGAACAGATTCGTAATTAGATTATAACCCGCATTAAACGTGGGGGAACGTATTAAAAAAATACCAAAACATATATATATATATATATATATATATATATATATATATATATATATATATATAGGGTTATGTTATTTTGTTTTTACTAACTATTGTGTGCCAGAATGCACAGATCTGGACCATCGGATGGAATATAATCAAATGTCATGATTTGAGGGTCTATGGTAGTAGAATAGGATAGCATGTACCATATAATCACACAAATTTCAGCATAAGGGCATTTTAGTCAATTAACCTATATTAAAAAATGAAATTTTCGGATTTTTAGGGATGATTAATTCCTTTATTTTTAAAAAATCTGAATATTTTAAATTAATTCGAATTTAAAAATCCGATTTTATTCTGTTATAATGATAGAATGTCAACCATAAACTAGTAAATGTATTTTTCGATTTTATTCTGTCAGAATGGCAGAATGTCAAACATAAACTAGTAAATACATTCTGAAAGAATACACAAAATCGATTCTTGAACTAATAATATATCAAAAAATTACATTGTATGATTGTGATTCATTGAATAATAACAAACATTCTGAAAGAATAAACAAGTATAATTCTTAAAAAATAACAACATTCTTAAAAAATGAGTGTGATCATTCTTTAATTCATTCTTCAACCCTTTCCCATCAGGTCTTCAAGCCATTCTTGAAGCCTTTTCTACCAGAAATTCATTGTCAAGTAATTTGTAGTGATACACTTGTAAAACCTGCACATTAAACATACAAATAATTAACTACAATTCTATCAGAATACAACAAATAATATTCTTACAAAATAAACTATTCTGCAAGAATATTATTTAAGAATTTGTATTATCAAGAATATATCCAACAAACAAAATAAGGAACTAGCATCAACCTATTCTGACAGAATAAGGAACTAACATTCTTCGGGTTCCATGTGTTTCTTCTCGATATGTTTAATGTATTTAACTACAAATTCTGACAGAATAAGGAACTAGCATCAACCTATTGTTATGAAAATGGCATCCAACCCAATCTAAATTAAGTTATATAGTTCTAAAAAGAATAAGGAACAAAGTGAAGTAAAAACGTTAATGATTTTTAACTATTTTTTCATTGATGCATTTTATCAAACACATGGTGTGCTTCTTCAGTTTCTTCAAAAAAAATTAGTGATAGTCTTACCAATTCAGTTTCTTGAATTCAAGAAACATCCCCAAACAACCATGAGTTATATCCCATCCATTATCATAAATTTTTTCAGGAAAACCCAAACATCCAGATTTACATGGATTCAAATCAAAATAAGATGAAGAAGAAGATCACCTGTTGGCCATGGAAACAATAAAGAAGATAAAAAACTGCAAACTTTATGAAATTAAATGTCCCATTCGAATGAAACAGCAACTTCGATTCATAACAAATTAACCTTTTTTTATCAATTAATTGAAAGAAACAATAAAGAACATCAAAAAATACATACCTAACGATTATAAACAAGACTTCAAAGTTCAAACGATAAAGGATTTATACAAAATCTCGGATAGGTCCCGATGATGATGAAGGCCGATCAACAATTTGATAGTGGTGGAATAGCCACTTTCTGCGGATTTGGTCGACAATGAAGACCACCAAGCATAAAGAAGTTGGAACAATGGTGGTCGGCGGACTAGGAGGTGTTGGTGATGTACGTCTCTGGAAAAAATGGTGGTGTAGGGTTTTAATAGGTAAATAAAAATTGATCCCTTAAATAAAGGGATATCAGTTGTTAATTTTGTATATTCATTAATACATATATGTAATATTACTAATTGACCCTTATTTAATTAATTAATTATTTGCTAATTTCTGATTGGTGCATTTAGGCACACAATATTTGCTAAAAACATTTGAACCTATCTCTCTCTCTCTCTCTCTCTCTCTCTATATATATATATATATATATATATATATATATATTGCATAATAATTATAAAAAAAAAGTTTATAGCTATTGTTATTATTGAAAGGTGAAGAAGAAACACTAAAATCGATAAATAACTATAAACGTTGCAAGACCTCTTTGTAGACAACATTTTGTGTTTTATTAGTTGAACCACCTTCCTCGTCACATATGAGTACCTTCAAACCTTTTTTGCTTGTTACACGAGAAACAACTACATATAACTGATCATGGGTGAAGACAGATCTACGCAAGTATAATCCAACATTTGATAATGACTATCCTTGACTTTTGTTAATGGTCATAGCGAAACAAACTGCTATTAGGAATTGCCTACTTTGAAAATGGAATGGAATTTTTTATCGTATGGGGTCAACTTCATGCAAGGTATATAAGTAGTCTCGTTGAAAAATCTACCAGATATGATTCGTGCTTGAATGACGTGTCTTCCAAGGCTTACGATTTGTAATCTAGTACCATTGTGTAGTCCTCTGGTTTGGTCGATATTACGAAGCAACATGACCGATACACCTTTTTTTAGTATAAGTTTATGGTTGGGAATTTCGGAGGCCTTAAAAGCGTTCAACACATCCGGAGAGTATACTGATTCCTCTAAAGAATCTTCTGTCTCGGTCTCACATAAGGAATCTAAACTCATATATGTTTTCCCTTCATTTTTCATCAATTCTAACATGTAGTCGTTGATAGCATCAACTTCTTCATTAGTAGGGACCAAAATAGCTTTATCTTGAAAATACGATGGATCATCATGATGGTTTTGAAAAGAAAGATACATTTGAATGAATATGGCCACCCATAGAGGGAACGATCACATCTTCTAGAAATTCATCTTCAACTTTACCATCATTAGGACCACCGATAGTATCTTCACCAATTTTAAGAATCCAATCAACAAATGAATTTGTCTCTTCGAAATCATTGTTTGGACAACCAAACTGAAGCCTCATGTTTACAGTCAAACGTAAAACTGTACATTCACGCCATAATCTTGATGAATGCAATGATGCCTGCACAATATCTTAACGATTTCCTCTTTGTATTACTGGAAGAATTTGTCGAAAGTCACCTCCAAATACAATGGTCTTACCTCCAAATGGTTTATCATTGTTCTTAGGAAGGATAATATTTCTAAGTGTCTTATCAACTGCTTCGAAACAATGACGATGCATCATTGGGGCTTCGTCCCAAATTATAAGGCTCGCTTTGTTCAACAGGGCAGCTACATCGTTACCTGGCGTAATAGAACAAAACGAATTCTCATTCAAGTTAATTGGTATATGAAATATTGAATGCGCTGTCCTACCACAAGAAAGCAAGAGTGCTACAATTCCGCTTGAAGCAACAATAATAACTACTTCATCTTTAGATCTAATAGCAGCAGACAGTGTCTTCCAAAAAAAAATTCTTGTTCCTCCATAACTATAGATGAAAAAGACGCCACCTTTTTTGTTGTTAATTGCATTCATAATTATATCATAAACATTTTTTGCTCGACATTTAATTTTGAATATAGTTGTTGATGTTCAGATTCAAGACTGGATGGATCATAATTAAGCTCATCTTGAATTAACATATTGCAAGAATCTTGATTATATTTGTGATCAAGTAATGGCATATTGGGTATTTGCTTAAGACTCAACCCACAGCTAAATAAAGATTTCTCAATGTACGACAACATTAGGTGGTAAATTGCTTCTGGTTTTAGCTTTAAGCCTGAAAACATTAAAAGGTAATGAAATAATGTATTTATAATATCAATTAAAGTGGGAACGTTTTTTTTGTGTGAATGTACCTTTCACGCCTATTTGTTGTTCACGAACGTGAACGACATCATCAGAAAGACAATTATATGTCTCTTTAAAAACATGATGAGGTCGGGATAAACTATCTGATGTAATCAACATAACGAATAAAGACCTACAGAAAGAAGCGGTGTCCCAATGATGTGTTTCTTGTATAGAAGATATGTACTCTCTATTATCGTCTAATAGACCAAGAGCATAGCAAACATCTTTGTAAGAGTCATAAACGGTCCCGTTAACCATTCTAATATCTTCATAGAAAGCAGGACCCTATACTTTGTTGAGCAAAATGCGCAAGTAATAACCATCACCAGACTTGGGAGACACATGATGGAGACACATGATTAATTCTGCCAAGTGACTTTGTCTTTGTTTTTCTTCTTTTCCATACTTTATCTGATTTATTCCAAACATATTGAGTTGGGAATTCAACATAGGATAACTCCCTTGCCTTTTCGTCGTAGCTATTACATTCCATCCAGGCCAAAAATTGAGAAGCAACAATAGTTGGTTTAGAAACAACATTAGTAACGCATTGGGATGGTTTAAAGACAACATGTTGTTTGTCTTGTAGGTGAAACGACAACCTTTCAACAGGTGGTGTTCTATAATGAATGTCATACCTAAAAAGTCTCCAACTTGCCTCACAAGCAAAAATATAATGACAATTGTACTACTCAACAATTTCATCATGATTGGCGTCATAAAAAGACGCAGTGATCTTGTCTGGACCTTTGTTAATATACTTAAAAAGGTACTTTGTCTATCCAAGCTGATTACACCACTCAAGATTCATATGGGCTTGGTATTGCTTCAAAAGTGTCTTATTATATGGAACAATATATCTGAAAAAAGAAACAAAATGTCATAAAGAAAATTAAGATCATTTAACATATCTTTATAAAAGATAACATTTATAAAGAAATAAATGTTTATATAAATAAAAATTTAATTTTTATACCTATTGTCCAAAGAAACTCCATTTTTCACGACACTGTTTCCGTTGTCGCATCTTCAGTAAATTGGATAACCATCATCATCAATATATGTGTCATTTGTAAAGTCTTTTGGAAATCCTTTAGAACATTTTCCATTTTTCATGCATGGCATAAATGGAAAATCATTGCCACAAGGTCCATGTATCATGTTGTCAGAAACAATTTAATACAGATCTGGTTCAAGTTCATTGTCTGGCAATTCAGCACATATAACGCGATCCATGTCTTCGGGATTTGGAAGTTTAGACTTTTTTTTTCTAAAAATAGGCATATGTGAGAATGTGGAAGACCCCTTTTTTGAAACTCGATCGTATATATAAATGTATAGTGCAAATATGTACCCTCGTTAATGCATGATATTATAAAATCAAAATAAAATAAAATGAATAATGAGATTTAGATTTACACCTCCATCGACTTCACCCAAAAAAATTTCTTCCTTGAGTCTAGTGATTATTAAATCAAGTTTTATTTTGAATATTCTTGTCAAAATATCAGGCCTGTTTTCGGGTTTAAGATTTTCAGATTCAACGAATCTAATTACCTCTGGCCATTTAGGATTACATGTAACAGTTAAAAAAAGATCAGGATAACCAAACCACTTAACCAAAGTCATTGTGTCTAAGTAATTCTATTGCATGTAATGGCTGTCACCCGTAAAAGAAGAAGGAATAATAATACGGTTTCCCATTGCAAAAGCATCTTCAGTTCCTTCTTGAGCAACCTCGGCCAAGTCTCCATAAGGAGCGACACGTAATGTTGGTTGGTTAACCCAAATATAATTTAGCCGGTCATTTTAAACCATTATATACGAATCAACCAAAAACTGTTGGAAGAGTTTTTTGGAATGTAATATTGAAGATATTTTCAACCATTCGTCCTTTGGAGTTTGGTTCTTCAACACCACGATGTAATATATCCAATCGAAATCCATCTTCGGCATAAGGGAACAATAAAGGATATTGAAGTGAAAGATATTGCGGATGCAACTCATTAATGCGTTGAAGTTGACAACTTTAAGTTTCCAAAACAATATCTCGTGAACCGGAACCATCAATGTTACCTACAATAAGTGCAACAACCTCACTTGTGGTAGGAAGATTATACTGTCTACCATCCTTTTCTCTTGTCCCAATTAATTTAAGCCTAATACGCTCTGTTGGATTCGATCCAAATCGATCACGTGCCATTCTAAATTGCTTAACTAATGGATTTATAAAATCCAATAAACCCATTAGCTCATGAACACTCAAGAACTCCAGTGAAAAAGGATTTCCCATTGAATTATGATATTTTGACTTTTTCTTTTTTGAACTACATTAATAAGAAAACAAAATCTTGGATATAAATATTATGAGACATAATAAAAAATTTAAATATATATATATATATATATATATGTGTGTGTGTGTGTGTGTTTATGTGTATTTAATGCTATTATATGATAGAATGTATTTACATACTCGTATGCATTGAATCTGTTGTCAACCTCGTGATATGTACCGTATATATACAATCGGCAAAATTTCGGTAATTCGTCTTCCTATGGTAGTAAGCTGCCTGAAATATGATAATTTTGTCTATGCATTTGATAAACATAAGGACCACCTCCAGAGATAATGGCATGATCAGTCTTACCAGCCATAGATGTACACGCAAACATCATATTGTATCTACGAATATTTTTTATACAGTTCTGGCTTTTTTCAGTAACTCCGCTATATAAATCAAGCAATAATTGAGGTGGGTGAATCAAGTGTGGTAATTCTACTTTTCCATTATAACAACATATGGAATAAGAAGTTTTCCTTAAATCTTTATTTCCTCTTATAGCTTCTCCCTTCCAAACCCTAGCTTTACATACAGAGCAAACATATACTGCATCACCAGAATCCAAATAATCTATAAAGAAACAAAAAAGCCAATCAAATAATATATACTATAAGCGTAATAGAAAATTGGTGATAACATATTGAATGAATAATTTTCATTGGATAACCAAAATTTTAGATTTTAAATAGAAAGAAACAATACCTTTGCTTATGCCAATACATTTAGTCTGGGTGTCAATCCTTACATCATTTTGACCAACTGAATTATAAGGCACAAATGTGTGCTTCTTTTTTCTTGGTGCTGCAAAATAAACATATTTTAAATTATTAATAAGACAATGGATATTTATAAAATTAAGTGCAAAAATGTATAAGTGGACGTATTAACAAAATAGATGATAACATACCTTGGTAATCAACCTTATCAGTATAACCGCACGAAGGTTGAGAACAAATAGTAGTATTGCTTGAGTTCTCTACAAAATCTTCATTCAAATCAAAAAAAAGGAATATCCTTTGTATTGAACTATTTTCGTTTCCCTCTTGTCATTTTTGTTGTGTTATTTTCTTGAAATGGAACACATTTTTTTGAAAAAATAATGATTAGATAAAATCAATGATTGTGTTGGTAATAATTGTGAAGTAACTTTTAAACGTGAAAAAAATGAATAAAGTGAAACATAGTGAATGTAATTATATGATAAAATAAAAAAATACTATGTATTAATTAATAATGACATAATTTCAAATATATGACCATAGTTTAGATAGGTCTTGCCTACGTTGAAAATTGTTACATTTTGAATTGTATGGTGATTTCAAATTGGCAACGTACTTGAACTCTTTACAACTGTTCGTTGGTAGTTTTTTATGTTAGTAAATATTGAATGTGTTAAAGTTTTTATATTATCTAAATTGTTTGGGTAAACATAATAAAAAATAATTATGAAAAACTTACCCTGACCGGTGATATGTGACAATGACGACCTTGAGGTAATTAATGAATGTTGCACATTTTGCCGTATACGATTATGAGAGGATGATTTTGAAAGTGATGGTGTAACTTCCCGAGTAACTTGAGAAATGGGCGTTACGAAGATACGATTTTCTGAAAAAAAAAATTTGAATTATAAATGCCAATGAAAATATGAATATGTATATGTAATATTAAAGTGCATATATTGAAATTAAATTTATAATTAATTAAATACAAAAAATATAATAAGTAGTAATATAACAATAGGATAATTATTACTAGAGTTGTGATGCGTCCTTACATCCTTGAAAGTTGTTGCATAATTGTTTATTAGTATCATAATAGTTATTAAATTTGGAAAAATTAATAGTCTTTATGTAGTTTTGACCGGCACTACGAGAATGATATAAAAGTAATTATTAATAATTTACCTTGATTGGTTATTTATGAAAGTGGCGACCTTGATGAAATTGTTGTAGTTTGCAAATTTGGTTGTAGGACGTTATGGGATGATGAGTTTGAATGTAATTCTGGGCATTTTCGAATAACTCGACAATTAGTGGGGATGTAAAAATTATTTTCTTCAAAAAAAAAGTATGATAAAGGTGGATGAAATGAAAATATATTACACATTAAATATGAAATTTAACGGGAATATATATTACATAAAAAGAAAATCAATAAATTATATGTATTAAACATCTAATGATAATATTGAATTAAAAGTTTACCGTTTGTGATGTTCGATAATGGTGGGCATGGCGATGGTTTTGATTTGGTTCTTCTATTGTTGGTATTCATATATGTTGTATACTGTAAAATGTAAGATGAAGTACATAAAGTTGGAGAGAAGAGTAAATGCATAAATGGATATCATAGCATATCATAAAAAATGATTATACAAAAAATGTAATTAAAGGATATTGATGAAGAAAATAACGAATTAAAGTTGGTTAACAAATATAGATAGTTTACAATTTTTTTTTTCAAGTATGACTTATGGACTTTGTTTAAGTATGTGGAATTGCATTATTTTTGTATTTTTGGTTTATAATGAACTTTTATATATTTGTTTTCTATTAGTTTTTTATATGCGTTTTGTTGACACAAATCTATTTAAATGAACACAATTACACTTTTGAATGTAAATAAAATAAACCTAATTAAAAATTATAAATCACACAAAAATAAATATAAACAATGAAATGCATACCTTTTTGCCTTTGATTAACCAAGTTAACAATTGTTTACTGCTATAGAAGGCTATAGAAAGGAAGAAGTATTGATTTAGTATCATGAATATCAATATAAACGAAGAGGTAAAAACATAGATAAAACACAATAAAAATTCACTTTTTGCAGGAGCGTGGAAGGAAAAATAAAAATGAGTTTTGGCAGAATATATCATATATATGTATTGAATCCAAGTTGGTTTTGGAGGGATAAGATAAAAGTCATTTTTATCTTATCCCTTAAATATTGAATTTTAAAATATAGTTAAGATAGATAATATAGAACATTTTAGGATTATTTTTTAAAATTTAAAATTAGGATAATGTTGATGGTTAGTTTGGAAACAAGAATAATTTTTATAACAGCCCAAGAATGTATTATTTACCAAATCGGCTCCATGACTTTATATTTAATACCAAACAACCCCTACTACATATTGTGCCCAAGAATATATTATTTACCAAATCGGATCCATGACTTTACATTTAACACCAAACAGACACTTACTACATATTGTTTATTATGTAAGCATTTTATTTTGAAAAGTGTACAAATTAAGACATTGTATTTTCATTTTCTTATTAAAGACACATTTCATTTGGAAAAGCCATGTACTTTATTCAATTATTTGTTTGTCTTTGCAGGTATGCTATTTTTTTTTATAGAATTGCATGTCAACATAGTTTGTTACGAACAATAAAAAAATTATTGTTATAAAATCTTGTTTGTGGAATAACAAACTCAGTGGCTTAAGCCAAAGATTAAGGAGATTACCTTTAAACATAAAACAAATTGACAATAATAGACTTGGTGAACATAGTTTGTTATTTAAACTTAAAACAAATTGACAATAATAGACTTGGTCAACATAGTTTGTAACATAAGTTGAGACGAAAATATATCAAAATATGTAAAAGTTAAAATTCATCAAAAGAATTCAACATAATTATGAATTTGTCTCAAATAACACGACTACTATCGTGTATTAATTAAATGAAAACAAAAATAATCTTCAAAATGAAAACAACGTACTTGTCAAAGAAATTCTTAAGCAAATAATAAAAACTCAAATAAAAATCGTCAATGATAAATGTCAAATAATCATAACTGCTAAATTTATTCGAGTTTTTCTTTTTTTGGAATCTTAAGGGTATGAGGAGAAACAACATCTTTTGAGGAAGACCATTCAAACGATTCAGTGGTGGTAACAATCTCAATAGGGCGTTTCAGTGAAGTAGTTGTCGACGTCACCGCATCAAGATCTACAACATTAATATTGTCACCTTCAACAGAAAAACTCTTTTCATGTATCCAATTAATAAAACAATGTTAATTAACAACATTAATATTGTCACCGCATCAAGAATAAATGTTTATTAACAATGTTAAAATGCTAAATTATATAAATTTAATTTTACCTTAATATTTAATAGGAGTACCATCGGAATGAATACTGTTTTCTTCATATGCAGGTGAATGTTTGAAAACTGCACCAACTACAACTTCATCATTAGTCATCTTACGAACGGTGTAGGCATGATAATTGTTTTCGAGATTAAACTTTGAAATCTGAACTTTAAAAACAAAATTCCTATTAAGCATCATATCGAACTTATCAGGGATCTTTTGGTGTCCTTGATCTTAAAGAATATTATAATAAAACATGTGAGTAGTTAATAAATCTCGATTAAAATAAAATGAAATAACAATATACAGTTAACTTGTCGTGTGTACAAATTAATAGAATAGTATAATATAACGCTACCTTTGATATCTTTTCCATCAACCAATGATTACCGTGGTGAATAAGATCTTTAACATGATGGTTAAACAATACAAAAGAAGCAGACCCAGTTTCATCTTGAACACGTATTACGACCCTTACCCTAAATATTATTGTATGACACGTTAATGGAAAGTGAAATAAAAATTGAAACATTGTAATAATGATTCATGAGACAAGATTTACAAATGTAAAATTACAACCTTACTTGCCGAATACATCAGAAACTCCTCCGCAACCATTACAATTAAATGGTTCAACATCACTATCATCACCATTTTTAGTTACCTTTTTTGAACAGTCACGACAATAAAAAGAATACCATCATTCCTCCAAATCGAAACCGATTATAGTAGCAATGATAGACAAACCAATTTCCTGATTGGTAAAAATACATACATACATACATATATATATATATATATATATATATATATATATATATATATATATATTTATTGTAACATCCATCAAATTTATGCCAAATTTAAACTTCTAATATTAACAAAAGAAACAATAGTAAATTGTTTTTACAAAACATTTCCAAATCATTTATCATCAGAGTGTCCCAAAACAGATCATAAGGATGACGAGCGGTACTGTCACGCCGTCGCCTTCCCTCGATCTCTTGAAGTACCTGAAACAATAAACTGAAAACTGTAAACCCGAGGGCTTAGTGAGCTACCTCAAAATACCAATACCGTACAGACAAAAACCATATCAATAACAATCAATCAATCAACATGCATGCTGGGCCATCGGCCAGACTGGTCCGCCCTACTGGGCCTACAGTCCATCTGAATCTAATATTGGGCCACCGGCCTGACTGGTCTGCCCTAGTAGGCCTACAGTCCATCTGAATCTATCCCGAGCCTTCTGCATGACTGGTCCGCCATGTAGGCGTACAATCTCCCCGGACCGCTCATAGGGTATGTTGGCCTTCAGCACAAAGCAGGACCGCCTCAACC
The DNA here is from genome assembly GCF_051521515.1 of Lactuca serriola. Lineage (NCBI taxonomy): Eukaryota > Viridiplantae > Streptophyta > Magnoliopsida > Asterales > Asteraceae > Lactuca > Lactuca serriola. The sequence goes on from NC_136410.1 coordinate 191,010,066, forward strand.
CAACCAACAAGCAAATAACCATGTATGCATACTATCAAATACTGGCATATACAAACAACAAACATATCTATCTCACTGGCCATCAATCATAGAATTCACTCGTAACTAGAGCATTGACCTAATAGGTCACTAACATACCAATCCCTAAGAATCATAAGAGCATATCATACTGTCTACCCTGATTCCAATCGAACAGATCATAATCACATGCAGCATACCATAACAATAACAATCAAAGGGTCGGCCTTGGTGCCGTAGAACCTACTAAAATAGTGAGGATAACTAACCTCACAGATGTCTACTCGAAAGGTAAACTCCAACTATCGGATCACTTGACAGAGGCTCCACCACCTATAACCATAGCACGATATACTCATAAGTCCTTAACCTTAAAAGGCGCTCCATAACCCACTAGTCAAATCCTGATCAAGGTCAAAGTCCTTGGTCAAGGTTAATAGTCCATGTTGACCTCAACTCGCTGAGTACACTCGGCCACTCACCGAGTCATCGGGTTGACTCGTCGAGTTCCTTCGAATCTCGATCAAACCTTAAGGCCACCCGTCGAGTTTCCTCCTTGCAACTCGACGGGTATACACGCAACCATATCCTTGGCTAAAATTCATCCGACTCGCCGAGTTGTTCCTCAACTCATCGAGTTTCATGGCCATCTTCATCTAACTCGCCGAGTTGTTCAAACAACTCATCGAATTCACGGCTTCCTTCATATGACGCGCCGAGTTGTTCATCCAACTCGTCGAGTTTAATGCACTTCTTCATATGACTCGCCGAGTCACCTTTGCGACTCGCCGAGTCCCTTCAGTCATTTTAACATGCAGACGTCTTTAAGCCATGGCAAGGCCCCAAATTGTAGATCCAACTTCCTTAGTCCTGCTTATCACGTAAAGTTGCAAACTTTACGTGCATGCATTGCTTTACAAGATCTTAATGCCAAAACCAAACTTTTAATGGGTGTTCATGGACCAAGGGTACCTTAAACTCGACTAAATCTGAAACTTTATGCTTGTATAATCCAAAGAGGGTCCAGATCTGAATTTACAACTTCAGATCTAGCCCATGGATTGCCATACCAACTTGATACCTTTTTTTTAAAACCCTAAAACTTACTCAAATATGAGGTCTAAACTGAAATAACTGAGGGTAATGGTTCAAAACCTTCCCAAGAGATGTCCACAGAAGTAGAATTCGGATCTCCTCCCAGCTCCTTGCCTCAATCACTTGTTTCCCAAACTCCTTTACCAAAATCTTCTCACAAAGCTTCAACACACAATGGCACACACACACACACACGAGTTAGAGATGCAAAGGGGGCTACAAAGGAACTGAAGGAGGCTTGAGCTTCTTTAAATAGGGGTGCAAACCCCAGGAATTAGGGTTTCACTTTCGAGCTCCTACTCGCCGAGTCCCACAAAGGACTCGCCGAGTAAATCACTTCATTCGCGACCCAACCCGCTGCTACTCGACGAGTAGGGCAACTAACTCGTCGAGTAGGGCGAAAACCCAAAAAAATATTTTATTTGAAGTACTACCTGAGAGTCAGGGAGTTACAACGCTCCCCCACATGAACTAGACTTTGCCCTCGAAGTCCGTTGGGATAAACAATGTCGGGTAATGCTCGCGCATCTCCGCCTCCGGCTCCCACGTCCACTCGGATCCCTTCCGATGTTCCCATTGTACCTTTACCAAAGGTATTTCCTTGCTTTTCAGAATCTTATTCTTCCTCTCCAAAATTGCCACAGGCCTTTCCATATAGTTCAAGCGCTCGTCGACCTGAATATCATCCACCGACACTACTGCCTCCTGGTCCATAACGCACTTTCGCAGTTGCGAAACATGAAATGTGTTGTGGATCCGGCTAAGCTCTTCCGGGAGCTCTAACCTATAAGCCACCTGCCCACCCTAGCAATAATTGTGAACGGCCCAATATAGCGGGGACCCAGCTTTCCCTTCTTCCTGAAACGAATCACACCCTTACAGGGTGAGACCTTTAGGAGGACCTTGTCACCCACCTGAAATTCCAGGTCAGATCGGCGCCGATTCGCATAACTCTTCTGCCGGCACTGAGCGGTCTGCAGTCGTTATCTAATCTGCTGTATCATCTCGGTAGTTTGCAGAACTACCTCTGTCCGACCTATCACTCTGTGCCCAACCTCGCCCCAACAGACTGGGGTCCTACACTTTCGCCCATACAACAGCTCGAAAGGCAGGGCGCCAATACTAGAATGGTAGTTGTTGTTGTAGGTGAACTCCACAAGCGGCAGGTGGGAATCCCAACTCCCATCGAAATCAATGACACATGCCCTCAACATATCTTCGAGGGTCTAGATGGTTCGCTCACTTTGTTCGTCAGTCTGCGGATGGAACGCCGTATTGAAATGCAACCTCGTACCTAGTTCCTCGTGGAACTTCTGCCAAAATCGTGAAGTAAACCTGACATCCCAATCCGAAACGATGGAAACCGGGACTCTGTGACGAGAGAAAATCTCGTGGACATATAAGTCGGCCAACTTTTCTGCTGACGAACTCTCCCGTATGGCTAGGAAGTGAGCACTTTTGGTCAATCGATCCACGATAACCCATATAGCGTCGAATCCCTTTGCCGTTCTTGGCAATTTCGTGATGAAATCCATCACGATCCGTTCCCATTTCCACATGGGAATCTCTAGAGGCTGCAGCTTATCATGCAACCTGTAACATCCCGAAATATCAAGAGTAGAATTGAAGGGCTAAAAGAGTAAAGTGAAAAAGGGAACTCGGCGAGTCCATGGGTGGACTCGGCGAGTAGGGTCGCGATTTGGTCACGTGTTAAGTGGCCGACTCGGCGAGTCCGAGGCTGGACTCGGCGAGTAGGCGATGAGTGGAGAAAACCCTAATTCTCGGGGTTGAGCCCTATATAAAGAACATAACATCCATTCCCCCAGCCTCTTTACTCATCCTCAAGTCCAGAAACCCTAACCTTTGTGTGTGAGTGGATCTAGTTGCATTTGGAAGCTTGGAGAAGCAATTGTTGAGGAAATTTTGAGGAGTAGGAGGCTTGGAGCAAGGGGCTTTGCTTGGATTTGAGTTTCATTGCGGTTGGGGCGTTCTTTTGAGGTATTATCTCGTTCTTGGGTTGTTACTCATATAGATTCTTCATTTTGGGGTTTATGGGAGCTCATCTTGGTATGTTTTGGAGTTTGGAGGTTAGATCTGAGGTTGCTACCTCAGATCTAGAATGGAGAAGGTCTAGAGTGCATTAAAGTCCCTGTGTTTGAGTGTTTAGTGAAGTCATCATGTCCTAAACCCTAGCCCTAAAGTGTAAAAGGCCAAGATCTCTATGGATTCACGTAAAGTTTGCCACTTTACGTGATGGATGGGTTGTAGGAGGCTAGATCTATGTTGTGGATCAATTGCATGGCCTGGAATGCTTCTATATGGATTCAGACCGGTGGTACTCGGCGAGTCACATGGGCAGACTCGACGAGTTGCTTGAAGGCGAGCTGGAACTCGGCGAGTTGGAAGAACAACTCGGTGAGTTGGATGAAGATGGCCTGGAACTCGGCGAGTTGTAAGAACAACTCGGCGAGTAGGTTGAGGATAACCTTAGACTTGGCGAGTCTGTTCTTGGACTCGGCGAGTCTTGTCGAAGAGTCCCAATATTTTCTGGTTCAGTCGAGAATCGGTGAGTCAAGGGATGACTCGGTGAGTTGTGTGCGAATGGGCTCGGAGTTATTGGACTCGGCGAGTCTCGGGGTGACTCGGCAAGTTAGGTCGCGGATTGAAGGAAATTCTGAGCTTGGGGACTCGGCGAGTCATCGGGTTGACTCGGCGAGTAAGGTCAGTCAGGGGTTGACTTTGACTTTGACCAAAGGTTGACCAGTGGTTTCCAGGGGCATTTTGGTAATTGTTGGATATTGTTTTGAGTTCAGTGCCTTGGTGGTTGTCCAGTGGTGGAGATCATATCAGTGATCGGAGCAGCTTGGGTTATCTGTTCAGTCGGCAGTTTCGAGGTGAGTTATCCTCACTATATCAACAAGGTCTATGGCACCAAGGTCGGCCCTTTATCGGATTGAGATCCGGGTATTTGTTGTTATGCTACTGCTTGATATGTTTGCATCCTAGTAGTTAGGATGGTATATGTTAGAGACCTGGGTGAGGTCGGTATCCTGTTTTGTAGGGTGATGCTATGCTAGTGACCGGTTATGTCGGTATTCCTGGTTAGGAGGATGATATGTTATGTGATCTGCTTGATCGGCTTGTTGACTGTTATTTGTTATATGCCTGTATGTTTATGTGCACATGGTTGTTTGGACTAGTGTTGGGTTGAGGCGGGTCCTGCTTTGTGCTGTAGGCCAAGATACCCAGGGCGGACCGGTTGTCCCGAAGGCCCAGCGAGCGGTCCGGATAGGCTGTAGGCCCCAAGAGGGCGGACCAGACGTGCCGAGGCTCGGAGAGTGGACCAGGCCGACTGAAGGCCCGGTGCGGGCGGACCAGTCATACTGCAGACTCAGAGAGTGGACCAGGTGGATTGAAGGCCCGATGCGGGCGGACCAATCACAGTGCAGACTCGATGTATGTGGCTAGACTCGGAGGGTGGACCAGGTGGACTGTTGGCCGGTGCGGCGGACCAGTCACATAGTAGACCCGAAGTGCATGGCTGTTTTGTGATCGGATATGTTATGGCATGTTATGCGTGTATGGTATATGTGGTTGGTATTTTGGGGATATCTCACTAAGCTTTCGGGCTTATAGTTGTGGTTTTATGTTTTTCAGGTTCTTCAGGAGACCGTGGCAAGGCGAAGGCGTGATCGTACCGCTCCTCGTGTTTATATTGTGATGAGATTCTGGGAATACTTAAAATAAATTGTATTGAAAACCTTTTTGTAATAACTTTAATGAAATCGAGTTGTTTTCGAAAATTTTAAATTGGTTGAAATTTTTGGTCGTTACAAGTTGGTATCAGAGCCTTGGTTTGAGTGAATTGGAGGCACACTCGTGTGACTCAAGTCTCAAATCGAGGAGAGTTTTCAAAAGAGAATTTAAAATGGTTTTCAAAATGAGTAAAGGAGGATGCGGAGGTACGATCAGCCGGAGCCAGTAAGTAACCCCAAAATACCATACATGATATTTGTTTTTGAGCTTGGATAGAACAGCATGCTAGTGTTAGGCTAGGGATCTTCAGGATTTCATGATAATGTTGCCTGATTTGTGATGCCTGTAGCCTAGGGTTTCCTTGTGGGAGATTTCCAGTGTTCCTCTAGTGGTGAGGGTTGAGCGTTTGTTTGTATGTTTTCACTAGGGTGTTGTGGTAGTACTTCATACAAATATGGGTAGGTGTGGAAGGTAGTATGGGCCCGTACTACTGAAAGCACAGGACCCATACGCGTATCAGGGAAACCATGACCTCTAGGGTTGGGTTGAGAGAGTTGGTTCCCGGGATAGTGGGAAGTGCCTGAGATTTTGTGGTGTTTTTCAGTATGGAGATTCCGAGGCATGCTGGGAGTGGATCCGGGTCAGGATCGGGAGCAGAAGAGGGAGTTCCGGGCGGGTCTGTGCCGCCCGAGGTTATTGGTCAGATGAGCACGTGCGAGTTGGATGTGAGGATTCGTGAGATCCTATGTGATGAGATTGTTGCGTTGTTCCGGGCTGAGTTGTCGGAGCTGTTTGGGTCGATCAAGACCACCATGGTTGAGTATTTTGATGAGCGCTATGCAGCTCTCACAGAGACGGCTGCCGCCGCGGCCACTGCGGCTGTAGCAGCGGCAGGGGGAGGAGCTGATCGGGGCTTTCAGTATCGGACTTTGATAATACGAAGCCTCCCACCTTCGATGGAGTTCAGGACCCAATTGTTGCTATGAGATGGTTATCGGACGTAGAGGGGTGTTTCTTCACGTGTTCATGCCCTGCTGATCAGAGGGTGAGGTGTGCTCTGAACCTGTTGAGGCTCGGGGCGAAGGATTGGTGGAGGTTGACCACGGGGTCATATTCAGATGCGCAGAGGGCTGCGGTTTCATGGGATCAGTTCAAGGAAATGTTCAGCACTCGTTATGTTCCACAAGTTGAGAGGGAGAGATTGGCTCAGGAGTTCCTTGAGCTGAAGCAGGATTCAGAGTCGGTGACTGAGATCACTAGGATGTTCACTGAGAGGGAGATGTTCTGCCCAGAGTTCACTTCGGAGCAGGCTCAGATGTCTTGATATCTGAGCATGCTCAAGAGAGATATCAGACAGTTTGTGTCTACGCAGAGGTGCGAGACCTTGTTGGAGTTGCAGGAGGCTGCCAGGCGGCGTGAGTTAGAGATTGAGTTGCAGTTGCATGAGCTGAGGTAGGCTCCGGTGCAGTCACAGCCAGCGCCGAAACGGTCCAAGACCGTTGATTCTAGGGTGGGAGATCAGAGCAGCCACGCTTGTGGGAAGTGTGGGAGGGGTCACACCGGGGTTTGTAGGTCCGGTGGTGCATGCCGCAAGTGCGGAAAGGAGGGGAACTATGCGAGGGATTGTCGGCAGTCAGCACCGGTTCGGGATTTGAGGATTTGTTATCATTGTCATCAGGTTGGACATTTGAGGGTCAACTGTCCACAGCTTACTGCAGGACCGGTGCAGGCTCCAGCACCGGCCACTTTGAGGATCACAGGAGGAGGTCAGGATGGAGCAGAGCCCCCAAGGGCTCAGGGTCATGCTTATCAGCTTGCGGCAGAGAAGGTCAGAGCAGTGTCGGATGCAGCTGTGTGTATGTTTCTTTCTTGATGTCTTGTTATCTTGTGATTGTTGTGGTGTATTGTTTATGTGCTGGTATCTTTGTGTGGTTTTCGATGCGGCATTCGTCGTTTTTGAGGGTTGTCGTTTGGTTATGGGTTATTGTATTGGGAATTTCGTTGGTTATCATTCATGAGGGTTATTAGTGGAAACCGGGCATTGGTTTGAAGGTCGGGTAGCATCTGCTTTCTGAGGAATGGTTAGATGCAGATTGAGTTTCTTTCGAGCGGGTTAATTAGTGTTGTTATGGAATCTTGTTAAGGTTGATTATGCTTGTGGGAATCAGTCCACGTGTAAGTGTTGGTTTTGTGCAGAGTTGTTCTGGGAGGTCGGTGATGGCGACCGGTGGTTGTTAGTCAGTACCCTAAGTGGGGGAGAATTGGAAAATTCTCCGGAAGATCTATGAGCATGTGAGGTTGCTTAGCTGTTTGGGATTCAGCAGTGTTCTGTCAGTCCAAAGTGTAGGCTGGTATGAGTAAGTGTCGGGCATGTGGGGCGGGATACAGACCTAGGGCATTTGATTGTGGAAGGCCTGGGATCGGGCCGGGATCGAGTATTTATGATGGAGATAGAGTTCAGAACCCCTAGAGAGCTAGAACAGTATGCATGGGAGGATTTACCAGAGAGATAGCTCGGAATGATGGATGTTAGTTGAGCGGTCCGGATAGAGTGAAGGCCGGTAGGCGTACCAGTCAGGCCGAAGGCTCGGAGAACTGTCCAGCCAGACTGAAGGCACTGGAGGGCGGTCCAGATTGGCTGAAGGTTCTGAGAGTGGTCCAGATTGGCTGAAGGCCTGTGAAGGCGGTCCAGTCATGCTGAAGACTCTGCAGGTATTGTTAGAGCGGTTCAAGGAAATGGATTGAGTATGTTGCGATGTATCAGCATTAGAAGGTCTGGCCCCGAGTATTGATCTTGATTGGTGGAGACGGTGCATGGACTAGAGAGTCCTTTCAAGTAGAGTCAGGGCATGTGTGTTGGGTGGATAGCGGATACGCTATGAAGGAGTGGTGTAGCATTGGTCGAGCGCCGTGGCACTTGTGGTAGTGTCAAGGCAGCCAAGTGGTTTTCCTTGGTAAGGAAAGCGAGAGGAGTGTAACTCCGAGAGGGAGTGCGAATTCACGGAAGTGAAATCGGCAGAGCAGAGTTATGATTAGAGTGATCCGAGTATGGTTATTGAGCAGTGTGTTGCGGCAGTGGAATGGAAGCACATCCGGTTTGGGATGTCTGCTGAGGTCGCGGAAGGAATTCCGCGGGTGTAGAGCTAAGAGGCTCGGAAGGGATGCAGGGAGGGAGTCGTGGGCTCTCAGTGTGATTCTGATCAGGGAGTTGTGTATGTAGTGGTGGTTCCTCCTGGGGATGTTGGAGTTGTCGTCAGTGTGTCGGGTTTTCCTAACCCGAGAGTGCGAGGGCTGGTGCAGCATGTGCATGTGATTGCAAGAAGAGAACTTGTGGGAGTTGCTCTAAGATTTAAGAATGGGTCCTTCTGTCAGCATGGAGTGGATAGAGTGGGATTCGGATCGGGGATCCGGTGGTTCATGGTTTTCTAGCTCATACGGGTCGAGTGATTGTTGAGATTTGGAGCAGTGATACATCATGGGTAATTCTCAGTTGTTGAGTGTGATTATCAAAGGGTACAGCCGATGCCTGGCTTGAGACGGTGGTCAGGACACCGTAAGAAGGGAGAAAATGAGTTTCTGGTTCTATGGTTGTATTTTGAAGAACCTGGTTGGGTTAATGCCAGGTGGTGCATGGCAGGAGTAATTCTAAGAGTTGAGTTGTTGCAGGCTTCGAGGACGAAGCCTAATTTAAGTGGGGGAGAATTGTAACATCCCGAAATATCAAGAGTAGAATTGAAGGGCTAAAAGAGTAAAGTGAAAAAGGGAACTCGGCGAGTCCATGGGTGGACTCCGCGAGTAGGGTCGCGATTTGGTCGCGTGTTAAGTGGCCGACTTGGCGATTCCGAGGCTGGACTCGGCGAGTAGGCGCTGAGTGGAGAAAACCCTAATTCTCGGGGTTGAGCCCTATATAAAGAACATAATATCCATTCCCCCAGCCTCTTTACTCATCCTCAAGTCCAGATCTCTACGGATCTCTATGGAGAGTTTAGTGAAGTCATCATGTCCCATACCCTAGCCCTAAAGTGTAAACGGCCAAGATCTCTATGGATTCACGTAAGGTTTGCCACTTTACGTGATGGATGGGTTGTAGGAGGCTAGATCTATGTTGTGGATCAATTGCATGGCCTGGAATGCTTCTGTATGGATTCAGACCGGTGGTACTTGGCGAGTCACATGGGCAGACTCGACGAGTTGCTTGAAGGCGAGCTGGAACTCGGCGAGTTGGAAGAACAACTCGGCGAGTTGGATGAAGATGGCCTGGAACTCGGCGAGTTGTAAGAACAACTCGGCGAGTAGGTTGAGGATAGCCTTAGACTTGGCGAGTCTGTTCTTGGCCTCGGTGAGTCTTGTCGAAGAGTCCTAATATTTTCTGGTTGAGTCGAGAATCGGTGAGTCAAGGGATGACTCGGTGAGTTATGTGCGAGTGGACTCGGTGTTATTGGACTCGGCGAGTCTCGGGGTGACTCGGCGAGTTAGGTCACGGATTGAAGGAAATTCTGAGCTTGGGGACTCGGCGAGTCATCGGGTTGACTCGGCGAGTAGGGTCAGTCAGGGGTTGACTTTGACTTTGACCAAAGGTTGACCAGTGGTTTCCAGGGGCATTTTGGTAATTGTTGGATATTGTTTTGAGTTCAGTGCCTTGGTGGTTGTCCAGTGGTGGAGATCGTATCAGTGATCGGAGCAGCTTGGGTTATCTGTTCAGTCGGCAGTTTCGAGGTGAGTTATCCTCACTATATCAACAAGGTCTATGGCACCAAGGCCGGCCCTTTATCGGATTGAGATCCGGCTATTTGTTGTTATGCTACTGCTTGATATGTTTGCATCCTAGTAGTTAGGATGGTATATGTTAGAGACCTGGGTGAGGTCGGTATCCTGTTTTGTAGGGTGATGCTATGCTAGTGACTGGTTATGTCGGTATTCCTAGTTAGGAGGATGATATGTTATGTGATCTGCTTGATCGGCTTGTTGACTGTTATTTGTTATATGCCTGTATGTTTATGTGCACATGGTTGTTTGGACTGGAGTTGGGTTGAGGTGGGTCCTGCTTTGTGCTGTAGGCCAAGATACCCGGGGCAGACCGGTTGTCCCAAAGGCCGAGCGAGCGGTCCGGATAGGCTGTAGGCCCCAAGAGGGCGGACCAGACGTGCCGAGGCTCGGAGAGTGGACCAAGCCGACTGAAGGCCCGGTGCGGGCGGACCAGTCATACTGCAGACTCAGAGAGTGGACCAGGTGGATTGAAGGCCCGGTGCGGGCGGACCAATCACACTGTAGACTCGATGTATGTGGCTAGACTCGGAGGGTGGACCAGGTGGACTGTTGGCCGGTGCGGCGGACCAGTCACACAGTAGACCCGAAGTGCATGGTTGTTCTGTGATCGGATATGTTATGGCATGTTATGCGTGTATGGTATATGTGGTTGGTATTTTGGGGATATCTCACTAAGCTTTCGGGCTTATAGTTGTGGTTTTATGTTTTTCAGGTTCTTCAGGAGACCGTGGCAAGGCGAAGGCGTGATCGTACCGCTTCTCGTGTTTATGTTGTGATGAGATTCTGGGAATACTTAAAATAAATTGTATTGAAAACCTTTTTGTAATAAATTTAATGAAATCGAGTTGTTTTCGAAAATTTTAAATTGGTTGAAATTTTTGGTCGTTACACAGCCTCTGGTGGTCGGCCTTGATCATCCTACAGGTCAAGAACCTCTCAACGTACCAAGCGATATCTCACTTCATGCTAGGCCACCAATAACTCAAACTCAAATCACGGTACATCTTGGTAGCCCCGGGGTGAATAGAAAAACGAGACTTATGAGCCTCCTCCATCACTGTCTGCCTAACTCCTCCGGTCATTAGAACCCAAACCCGACCATATCGGGTCAAAAGCCTGCGGCTATCCTGAACAAACCGGGCGCTTTCGCCCTTAATCCTTTCCAACTTCCAGTTCTTCGGTTTCATACCCTCGATCTGAGCATATCTGACCAAACCCACCAGTGGGGAATCCACCGCTATCGTCATACATCTGGCTGGGGTAGAAGACCCAACAGACTTGCGGCTCAAAGCATCCGCAACCACGTTCTCTTTACCAAGATGGTAAAGGATCCAACAATCATAGTCCTTGACCACATCCAGCCACCTGCGATGCCTCATGTTCAGGTTTGGTTGGTCCATGATGTGCCTCAAACTCTTGTGATCAGTGTATATCGTACAACGGACCCCGTACAAATAGTGCCTCCAAATCCTAAGAGCGAAAACCACCACTCCCAACTCAAGATCGTGCGTCGGATACCTTGTCTCATGCGGCTTCAGCTGCCGTGACGCATAGGCTACCACTCGTCTCCTCTGCATGAGGACTGCCCCCAAGCCCGTGATGGATGCATCATAAAATACTACAAATTCCTCTACTCCCTCGGGGAGTGTCAACACCGGCGCTTCGCATAATCACTGCCGCAGGGTCTCGAATGCCCTCTGCTGCTCTGGACCCCACCGAAAATCCACCCCCTTCCTTGTTAGACGAGTGAGGGGTACGACGATCTTGGAGAAATCACGAATGAATCTCCGATAATACCCTGCTAAACCCAAGAAACTCTTGATGTCTGAGGGAGTTTTCGGAACCTCCCACCGCATAACTGCTTCTACCTTGGCCGGATCGACCAGAATCCCGTCCTGGTTAACGAGATGTCTAAGGAACTGGACCTCTCGTAACCAAAACTTGCATTTCGAGAACTTGGCATACAACCATTCTCGCCTCAAAACCTCCAGCAGCTCCCTGAGATGCTCCTCATGCTGCTCCCGGGTCTTGGAATACACCAAGATGTCATCTATGAATACAATGACCGAGCGATCGAGCATCGGTCTACAGACCCGGTTCATCAAATCCATGAACATTGCCGGTGCGTTGGTGAGCCCAAACGGCATCACCACGAACTCGTAATGACCATAACGAGTTCGAAACACGGTCTTGCCTACGTCTTCCTCCCTCACCTTGACCTTTTGACATCCTGATCTCCAATCAATCTTGGAAAACCAAGATGCACCCTGCAGCTGATCGAATAGATTGTCTATCCTCGGGAGTGGATAACGGTGCTTCACCGTTAACTTGTTTCGCTCCCTATAGTCAATGCACATCCTGTGCGAACCTTCCTTCTTTCTGACGAAAAGGATCGACGCTCCCCAGAGTGAACTACTCGGATGAATAAATTGGTTACCCAGCGGTTCCTGCAACTGAGATGACAGCTCCTGCATCTTAGGCGGTGCCAAACGGTACGGCGCCTTGGCGATAGGGGCCGCACCTGGCACTAGATCAATCCTGAACTCAACCTGCCTCTTCGGAGGCACCCCGGGTAACTCTTCCGGAAACACATCAACAAATTCTCTCACCACCGGGACCTCCGAATACGCCAAATAACCGGCACACCCGTGCTGAATATATTGTCAGGCCCTCGCTGCCAAATAGAACCTTGATCCCAACCTGGTGCCCTCTCCATACACTACAAGTTCTGCCCCACTTGGGGTTCGAACTACCACCCGCTGCCTCTCATAGTCGATCATGGCGCCAAAACGGCTAAGCCAATCCATCCCTACGATCACGCATACATCCCTCATGGGAATAGGAATCAAATCTATTTGGAAGGGCACCCCGAAAATCTCCAACTCGCACCCTCGGTAAACCCAAGAAGCAGAAACCCTGTGCTCGTTGGCGATCGAAACCCACAATGGACACTCAAGATCATCCATCAGCACACTAAACCCTCTACTGAAAGTCCAAGATACGAACGACCGACTCGCCCCCGAGTCAAATAAAACCAAAGCAGGCAAAGAATTTACTAAAACATACCTAGTCATAGGTACAACCGATAAGCATAATACAAATACAATAACTGAGATAGAAAATAGAAACATACCAGCAACCACATCCGGTGCTGCCTTGGCCTCCTCGGCCGTGAGCTGGAAGGCACATCCCTGAGCCTTCGGAGGCTCCACCTTAACTGGCCTCCCATCACCAATCTTCCCAACAACTGGAGTAGATCCCTGCGCCGACTTAGCGGTGAGCTGCGGACAGTTGGTCTTCACATGACCTACCTGATGACAATGGTAACAAATCCTCATATCTGGTGGAGGGGCGGACTGATGCCAGTCCCTGGCATAGTGACCCTCCTTGCCATATTTGTGGCATCCTCCTCCTACTCGACAAACCCCTGAATGAACCCTGCCGCACTTTCCACAAGTGCGGCTCTGCTGAACCCCAGATCGTGTATCAGCGGTCTTGGACCGCTTAGGCGCCGGCTGCGACTAGGCCGGTGCTTGACACTGCTCCTTCAGCTGCAGCTCTATCTCCAACTCACGCCGCCTCGCGGCTTCCTGAATATCCAGGAGGGTATCACAACGCTTTGTAGCCACAAACTGTCGTATATCTGTCTTGAGCATACTCAGATAACGGGTCATCTGAGATTGTTCCGACGCAAACTCCGGGCAAAACATAGCCCTCTCCGTGAACATCCGGGTACTTTCCATCACTGACTCTATATCCTGTCCCAAAGTCAAGAACTCATGAGCAAGTCGCTCCTGCTCAACACGAGGAACATAGCGGGTGCGAAACATATCCCTAAACTGCTCCTAGGTAATAGCAGTACACTGATCATCCGAATATGAAATTGTCGTCAATCTCCACCAGTCCTTCGCCCCAAGCCTCACCAGGTTCAGGGCACATCTGACCTTCTGGTCAGCAGGAGAAGAGCACGTGAAGAAACATCCCTCCACGTCAGATAACCATACCATAGCCCGAATAGCCTCCTTTGTACCATCAAATGTCGGGGGCTTCGTATTATCGAAGTCCCGGTACTGGAAGGCTCTGCCGGCTCCTCCTCCAACCCCTGCCGCAGTTACAGCCGAAGTGGCTGCAATGGAAGCTGTCTCTGCTAGAGTGGCATATCGCTTGTCAAAATACTCGACCATCGTGGTCTTAAACTCTTAATCGACCCAAACATCTCTGGCAGCTACGCTCAGAACGCAATAGCAACCTCGTCGTGCATGATCTCCCGAATCCGGGCATCCAACTCCTCGGTCTCTATCTTAACAACGGGCTCAGGTGCTACCGGCACCTCCAATCCTCCGTCTCCTGACCCTGATCCTGATCCCGATCCCGAAGCAACACGTCTCCTCACCACCATACTGCAAACACACTCAATATATCATAATAACAATATAATTTTGGGAGTCCCATACCCTCAATCCCTAGGGGTTGTGACTTCCTTGCTACGCATATGGGTCCTGTGATTTCAGTAGTATGGGCCCCTACTACCTTCCACACCCACCCATATTTGTCTCAAGTATCACCACAACGTCTTGAAACTATACTCAACATAGCATGCGCTCAACCCCCACTAATAGGGGACATCGCCTAACTAGCAACTGATCCTACAGTTTCGTACCACTCCCACATCCATGAAACTTCCATCGACCCCTGCAGTGCTAGTGTACACAGGCTGCACATAACGCTGGACCCGATAGACTTTCGAATATTTGATCCTACACTAAGGTCGAATCAGACATTCTCAGGCTATAAGATCTTGACTACGCATAGCCGTGGTGCATACACTAAACATCTACAATCATGATGTCAATTCCATATACAAGAACACTAGGCTAATAGGCGTCATATAATCAGGCAAATCTATCATGTGATTCCTGAAGATCCCTAGCCTAGCACTAGCATGTTGTTCTAACATATCAGAATATCAAATAACTGTATGGTATTTTGAGGCTTACTTATAGGCTCCGGTTGATCGTACTCTCGGCATCCTCCATCCTTATCTTGAAAATCATTTTAAAATTTTACTTTCCAAAAATCTCCTTGATTTGAGACTGGATTCACACAAGTGTTCATCCAAATCGCTCAAACCAAGGCTCTGATACCAACTTATAACATCCATCAAATTTACACCAAATTTAAACTATTAATATTAACAAAAGAAACAATAGTAATTGTTTTTACAAAACATTTCCAAATCATTTATCATCAGATTGTCGCAAAACATATCATAAGGATGACGAGCGGTACGGTCACGCCTTCGCCTTCCCTCGATCTCCTGAAGTACTTGAAACAATAAACTGAAAACTGTAAGCCCGAGGGCTTAGTGAGCTACCTCAAAATACCAATACCGTACATACAAAAACCATATCAATAACAATCAATCAATCAACATGCATACTGGGCCATCGGCCTGACTAGTCCGCCCTACTGGGCCTACAGTCCATCTGTATCTAATACTGGGCCTTCGGCCTGACTGGTTCGCCCTACTGGCCTACAATCCATATTAATCTATCCTGAGCCTTCGGAATGACCGGTCCGCCGCGTGGGCCTACAGTCTCCCCGGACCGCTCATAGGGTATGTTGGCCTTCAGCACAAAGCAGGACCGCCTCAACCCAACCAACAAGAAAATAGCCATGTACGCATACTATCATATATTGGCATATACAAACAGCAAACATATCTACCTTACTGGCCATCAATCATAGAATTCACTCGTAACTAAAGCATTGACCTAACAGGTCACTAACATACCAATCCCTAAGGATCATAAGAGCATATCATACTGTCTACCCTGATTCCAATCGAACAAATCATAATCACATGCAACATACCATAACAATAACAATCAAAGGGTCGGCCATGGTGTCGTAGACCCTACCGATATAGTGAGGATAACTCACCTCACAGATGTCGAATCGAAAGGTAAACTCCAACTATCGGATCACTTGACACACGCTCCACCACCTATAACCATAGCACAATATACTCATAAGTCCTAAACCTTATAAGGCGCTCCATAACCCACTAGTCAAATCCTGATCAAGGTCAAGCTCCTTGGTCAAGGTCAACAGTCCATGTTGACCTCAACTTGCCGAGTACACTCGGCCACTCGCCGAGTCCTTGGAGCACATTCCAACTCGCCGAGTCATCGGCGTGACTCGTCGAGTTCCTTCGAATCTCGATCAAACCTTAAGGCTACCTGTCGAGTTTCCTCCTTGCAACTCGACGGGTATACACACAACCATATCCTTGGCTAAAATCATCCGACTCGCCGGGTTGTTCTTCAACTCGTCGAGTTTCATGGCCATCTTCATCTAACTCACCGAGTTGTTCAAACAACTCGTCAAGTTCACGGCTTCCCTCATCTGACTCGCCGAGTTGTTAATCCAACTCGTCGAGTTTATTGAACTTCTTCATATGACTCGCCGAGTCCTTTCAGTCATTTTAACATGCATATGTCTTTAAGCCATGGGAAGGCCCCAAATTGCAGATCCAACTTCCTTAGGCCTGCTTATCACGTAAAGTTGCAAACTTTACGTGCTTGCATTGCTTTACAAGCTCTTACTGCCAAAACCAAAGTTTTAATGGGTGTTCATGGACCAAGGGAACCTTAAACTCGACTTAATCTGAAATTTATGCTTGTATAATCCAAAGAGAGTCCAGATCTAAAGTTACAAATTTAGATCTAGCCCATGGATTGCCATACCAACTTGATACCCTTTTTTTTAAAAACCCTAAAACTCACTCAAAGATGAGGTCTAAATTGAAATAACTGAGGGTAATGGTTAAATACCTTCCCAAGAGATGTCTACAGAAGTAGAATTCGGATCTCCTCCTAGCTCCTTGCCTCAATCACTTGTTTCCCCAAACTCCTTCACCAAAATCTTCTCACAAAGCTTCAACACACAATGGCACACACACACACACGAGTTAGAGATGCAAAGGGGGCTGCAAAGGAACTGAAGGAGACTTGAGCTTCTTTAAATAGGGGTGCAAACCCCGAGAATTAGGGTTTCACTTTCCAACTCCTACTCACCGAGTCCAACAAAGGACTCGCCGAGTAGATCACTTAATTCGCAACGCAACCCGCTGCTACTCGACGAGTAGGGCAACCAACTCGTCGAATAGGGCCAAAACCCAAAAAAAATATTTTATTTGAAGAAGTACTATCTGAGAATCGGGGCGTTACATATATATATATATATATATATATATATATATATATATATATATATATATATATATATAGCTGTTCATTTTGATGATCACAGGAGCATTTTCATTTTGATGTTCAGATATGTAGCTGTTGAACTTCAATGCAAAACCATCCCACAAAGCAACTTACATTTTCCTACCACTATATTTGATTGTTTGGGTTATATGAATGAAATATTAAACATGATAAATTAATGAAAAATAAAGAAAAATAAGGTAGATACAACTTGACAAACAAAATCTACAAAAAGTAAATATGAATAAAATATTACCTCAGATCTTGTGCAACAATACTCATTAGCCTTAATTCCCTTGCGTTCTCCTTAATCACTCTGATGAGTTCAATAGATACAATTTGACCAAAAAAATCTACAAAAAGTAAATTTGAATCAATTATTATAATATAAATTGGTTAAAAAACTATATAATATAATAAATGCAAAATTGTTAAGGGAAAAAAATTCACCAAATGCAACACGAGTGTCAAAATATCTGGCTGTCAGATCATGAAAACTCACAAAATTAAAAGGATCGATCCTATAAAAAAAAGGAGGTGATACATGAATTGTGGTTGT
Organism: Lactuca serriola; assembly: GCF_051521515.1. NCBI lineage: Eukaryota > Viridiplantae > Streptophyta > Magnoliopsida > Asterales > Asteraceae > Lactuca > Lactuca serriola. The sequence continues at coordinate 191,027,535 of NC_136410.1, forward strand.
TTTGTAGAAATCTATCTTATGCTTGTGAGCAACCAACATGTAATCTCCTTCGTTTATGGCCATACTAACGTTAGTGATTTGCCTTACAGCGTCTTCTTCTATGAGGGCTTGAAATGCATTTATGAGATTTTTTTTATTGTTGCATGTATTGTAGTGCCCTGTATGTGATAAAGAATATTATTATATGAACAAAAATAAAACATAAGTTTTTTTTTCATATTATTTTAATCTTACCTCCTGGTCCATCAAAATCATGTCCAAGCTACTGACCATGGTTGGGTTATTTTTTTATGTCTGTTTCCAAATCATGACAACTTGAACACGAATATTCCATGATTCTTTAGAGGCATATAGGGCTGGAAATTCTCGATACGACCCGCGACACGACACGAAATAAATGGGTTTGAGTTGAGTTTTTCAACCCGCTAATCCGCTATCCCGCCAACCGTTTATTGAACGGGTCATATATGGGTTTCTCAAAAAATAAACGGGTTAACCCGCCAACCCGTTTATATTCTTAATAAAAAAATTATTTTATTTTTAAATATATTTATGTATCAAGTATTAATATTTAAGAAGTATTATATAATATATATAATATATATATATATATATATATATATATATAAGTGATTCATAGACCATTTGACTATTTTGACATTTTGACTCGTGGTGGATGGTCTAAGGTCGTAAGACGTGACCTATAAGGCTAAGTCTGTAACATGTTTCTATGAATGTTTTTAATTGTCATTTGGATGTTTAAGACTTAAATGTCTAAAATTCGGACCCACGAACCCAAATCTAACCCACGAACTCGCCAACCTGTAAACCCGTATAAATAAATGGGTTTATGTTCTAAAACCGCCAACCCGTGACCTGTATATTTAAATGGGTTGTGTTTGGGTTGGCATATTTTGACCCGCCAACCCGCCAACCCACGACACGCCAACCCGAACACGACATGATTTCCAGGTGTAGAGTCTATTAGATTGCGTCATGGGTTCAGTCCATAGCCTAGTTTGAATGCCGGTATTGGGCCTGTCTAGCCGTGCATTATTTTGTCTTAGGGTTTAGTATATAAGCTGCATGCATGCAGACTTAGATAGCATCGCTTTTATTGTTTTCGTTTTATATCGCTTGTAAACCCTAGCTTGCCTCTACAACGGAAGTTCTTCATCGAGCTCTGCTGAGGCGTGACTCAGTTTTGAATCATAAGCATAAGTTTGATTCTGTTTTTTGTTCATACTCGTATTAATCATATACTGTTTCATTACTTTTATCGTTCTTCTGAAAGATCTAATCGATCTAAGAGTTTTTGATCTCATCAATTGGTATCAGAGTAGGAGACTATGTAATCCATACACACCTCTTATGTCGAAGAAGTTCATAGGGTTTTAATTCCGCATTGATTGATATTTATTGAGCCGTCAATCTTTATTGGCGTATCTCATTAATTGTTAATCTAACCCTAAACGAAAAATTAAAAGTCTGGTCTTTTATAGGTTTTCGATCAAAAGTATTCACAATGTCTATGGACGATTCTCAAACCAATCCGATAAATATCTCCAACAGCATAGGGTCTACAACAAGAATACCGATCTTGTATACGCAAGACTGTGAAGTCTGGACGCATCACTTTCAAGACTACGTGATTGGATCGGAGGACAATGGGTATCTAATTTGGGAAGCAATCACCTCAGGCCCTTTCGCTCACTCAAGCACATCAAAGATTGTTAAAACGCAGAAAGAATGCAATCAGCTTGTCAATGACGTCAAAGACATTCCTCAGGATGAAAAAGAGAAGTTTCAGTGCAACATCAAAGCTCTACGGATGATAAGGTTTGTGTTGCAATTGGATACGTTTTGTTTGGTAAGCTCTTGTGCTACAGCTAAGGAGATCTGGGATAGATTGAAGGAATTATATTCCACATATGAAGATCTGGAACACTCTATTCAAACTCTCCTGTTATCAGATTTTGGTGATTTTAAACAAAAGCCTGAAGAAAAACTTATCCAAACTTTCGATCATTTCAATCATCTTTTGAGTAAGATGATAAAGCATGGAACCGAAAGAAAGGTGATTGAACAGAAGGTCACCTTCACGAATGGTCTCAGACCTGAATGGATGGCTGTTGTGTCAACTATCAAAGCTCATGAACAGTTCAAGTCATACTCTCTGACAAAACTTGTGGGTATTTTGAAATCCCATGAGGATGCCTTATCAAAGGAAACAAATGTAGTTTCGGATTTGGGTTCTTTAGCTCTTGTCTCCAAAGGAAAGAGTTCGGTTGAAGAAGAAGAGGAATTAGATCTTGTAGATTTTGATCTAATCGGCGAAGAATATGCAATGATGGTGTCAAATCCAAGAAAATTCATCAAGAAGAAATTCCCAGCCAACAAGAACCGAAACTGGCAGGGAAGTTATAGCACCGAAAGGATCAAGGAGGAACCGAAGATAGGGTCAAAGTCTGAAGAGTCAAAGAAGGAAGCTAAAATTGGAGGAGAATCAGATTTGACTGTCATTACTGTGGAGGCAAAAATCATTTTGCTAAAGACTGCATGTTGAGAAAGAAAGAAAAGAAGACAAGCGAAGATGATGAGGAAGCGAGCCTCCTGAGAAGATTGGAGGAGATAAAGAAAAGAAAGTATGTTGTTAATAACTCTACCATGAATGCTTTAATTGTGTAGGGTTCAAACAACATTGATGAGTTTGGAGGTGTGGAGGTCTGGTCCACAGATTCGGAGGATGATGAAGTTAGGAAGCCCACTCACGGAAAAGCTATGATGGGAAAAGCAGAACAGACAATGGGGAGATGCTTTGCAGTGACCGAGGGTGTGTCCCAAATGAGAGGATACACAACTGATGGGGGAGTTGAAGAAGAAAGAGAGCGAGAGGACAGATGTTTCGCTGCCAAGCCTGTTAGTACTCAGATCAACGAATGTGATGAGTTGATCATAAAGGTACAAAATATTCTTGCTTTTCTAAAATTACCTGCTAATAATTATGAAAAGGAGTTAAATAATTTAAAGTCAAAATTCTCTAGCATAAGTAGCAGCCTCACCCAAACCCGTGTCATGAATTCTAACCTAACTGATCAAATCAGCAGGATTTCTTCAAAGAGCGAGGAACAAAGAATGTGGATCGAGCAGAAGGAAAAGGAATTAATAAGATCTAAAGACGATTCTATTTATTTGCAGAGAGACAATCTTAAACTTCTTAAACAGAGAAATGTTTTCTGTTTAATTGCTAAGAGACTCTATTTTAACATAACTGAGTTGCATCTTGATTGTGAAATAGGGAAGAAAATACATCGTATGATTTTACCTTTCCTTGAATTAAAGGAGGATGAAATCGATGCAGAAGCATAAAACTGTGAAAGCGTTGTATCTTCTAACAAGGTGTCTCCAGCATATAAGATAGGTCTGGACAAAATTGAATCCTACATAAAGTCCAAGGACCACAAGGACATGTTCAAAAATCTGCTAGATGAAAATGATAGATTGAAACTGAGAGCCGAAACTATACAAAAATTTGACTCCTTGAACGCCAACTTAAGTTCAGAAAACAAAATTGATGCTGAAAATACATTTGAACTTAATGAGGATGATGATATGAGTGAAATTTTTGTAGAAGATTTGGTAGACTGTTCTGAATTAGCCAAAAACGAACCCAAGTCCAATAAGAACCTTATTTCTGAAAACTCTGTTGAGTGTGCTCGTTCCTATACCAACAAGTCCAAAGTTCTCAAAGCTAAAGTTGTTGTGTACCAAAAGGTTCAGACTACCCCAAATCAAGTCTACACTGTGCCGAGAGTCACTCCACAACAAACTGCAGAGTTAACCGCGATGGTGGAAGAAGACAATGCTGGTGGATGTGATGAATTCTTTTGGTCGGCCCCAATCGAGAACGCAGACGAGACAAAGGGTCTTTCTCAGAAAACCTCATGGAGAGTGAAAGGTAGATATATACCTGAACCACTAAATGAGCCTACAAAATACGATGTGCCGAGCACAAGTGGAACTAAACCAGCTGTGGATGAACCGATGCAAACTACGAGTGATACTTCGTCAACAAAGAGTGAATGTTGTGCTCATTCTTCTAAAAGAAAGGCCAACATTCATAGAAATCCAGAACAGGTGGCTGATCGAAAGCATCAACAAAACATAAGATACAAGAAGAATCTCTCCGAAAGAAAGCGATTTTGCAACTCTCAGAATCCTGATTTTGTAAGGATTGAAAGGAAGTCTAAATTGGAAGAAAACTCAAGAAACCAGAAGCATAGTTACGATAGGAACCGAAAAGAGAGTTTCGGTCCTTCAACAGATAAGAAACGAAAGGGTAGTTTCGGTCCCTCGACTGAATACAATCGAATGAGCGGTTTCGGTCCATCACCCATCAACAACCGCAAGAGCGGGTTCGGTCCATCACCCTTCAACAACAGAAAGGGTGGTTTTGGTTCATCTTCCAACAGCAACTGAAAGGAGAGTTTCGGTCCCTCATCCTTCAATAGCCGAAAGGAGGGTTTCGATCCCTCATTCCATGGCAAACGAAATAGCAATTTCGGTCCTCATGCCTACAAGTCTGATCATAAAAACCGAGAATCTAATGTCTCTCCTAATTCCAAATCTCTAAATTCCAGTCCTTCTGTCAAAAACCCCAGTCCTCCTAAGTCAACAAAAATCAAAGTTCTCACCATTAAAAGAAAAGATGAAACAACATTAATTAAACGCACATATATGGTTGATATTTCTCTTACTATACCATGTCATGTAAAAGGCTCACAAGGACCCAAGAAACTTTGGGTTCCTAAATCTACTTAATTTTTTGCAGGTTATACGTGACGAGCAGTTCGACGAAGAATGGTACATCAATAGTGGCTGCTCGTGTCACATCACAGGAAGGAAGGAAGAACTAAGAGAGTTTCGTTCTCTCAAAGATGGTGGTATAGTAAAGTATGGCAACAACTCTTTTGGAACTATAAAAGGCTACATAATGATCACTAATGGCGAGTTTTCCATAAGGAAGGTTGCATATGTTGAAGGGCTTCAACACAACCTCATCAGTGTATCACAGCTGGTGGTTGGTACCGGGTTAAAAGTGTCATTCGACGATGAAGGCTCAGAAATTGTCGAGAAGAAGTCAAACAACATTCTGTTGAAATCAAAGTGAAAAGGGGAAATGTATCCCTTGAAACTCAATCCGATAAGAGGTAAACCAGCAGTCTGTTTACTCACAAAGGCTCACTCCAATGAAAGTGGGTTATGGCACAGAAGACTCTCATCTGAACTTCAAGGACATCAACAAATTGGTCTTAGGTGATCATGTTCGAGGGCTGCCAGTTCTGAAATACAATAAACAACATCTATGTGCAGCATGTGAAATGGGAAAGCAGAGACGGCAGAGTCATCCTTCTATTATCAACACTAAGGTAATAGAACCTTTAGAGTTACTGCATACTGATCTATGTGGTCCATCGTCCATCGAAAGCATTGGAGGAAACAAATATATCCTGGTTATAGTAGACAATTTTTCAAGGTTCACATGGACATTCTTTCTCAAGCAAAAGTCTAAAGCTACTCCAAAGCTCAAGCTCTTCATTAAACAGATAGAAACGCAACTAGGAAAGGTTGTTTGTAATATAAGGAGCGATAATGGCCAGGAATTCAAAAACAAAGATTTTGAATGTTTTCTTGTTGAAAAGGGAACGACTCACAATTTCTCATCTCACTATACTCCACAACAAAATGGTATTGTTGAAAGGAGAAATCGATCCCTGTGTGAAGCTGCTCGCACCATGTTATGCTTCGCATCCTTGCAATTATACTTCTGGGTTGATGCTATTGCGGCTGTTTGTTATACTCAAAATCGTTCTTACTTGAATAAACGATTCTCCATTACTCCTTACAAGATCTTGAACAATCGAAAACCAAACGTGAAATTCTTTCATGTGTTCGGTTCTAGATGCTTCATTTTTAACTCCAAAGAAAATCGAAACAAGTTCGATGCTAAGGTAGATGAAGGAATTTTCTTAGGCTACTCCCTGAACTCCAAGGCATATAGAGTTCTCAATAAACGCTCGAAGAAAATTTAAGAAACATACTATGTCTCTTTTGACGATAGTTATGTTAAGAAGTTAAAAGCAACCGAAGATGAATCACAAGACATATTTCCAAAGAATGGTCAGGTTACGATATCCATCTCGAATCTTTTCGACCAATTCATGCTCTTGTTTGATGAGCCTCGAAAGGCAATTGACTCTGAATTAACTGCAAAAGACAACAAAGTTGATAGTATGAAACAAGTTATAGATGATGCTGCTAGAAAAATGGCTGATGATCAATCCAAAGGAACCGAAAGTGCTGACGGAAGCGAACCTTCTGGTGACCGTCCTACTGTCGAGGGGGGGGGGGTTCTTCTCCTCATCATAATCAAGTTTCTTCTTTCCAGGGGGATAACTCATCGCCAAATACAACAAGCTCTACTGAAATTCCGACCAATGAAGGAGGTACAAATGCTGATCCTGAACAGGAATCATTCTTCGAGGGGGAGAAAACAGTTAGTAAAGATGACAATTTTTCTAAACTCAAAGAAGAAATCAATGCTGAATTGGATCCTATCTATGATCCAAAGTTTCCTCCGCTTGTCAAATGGACCAAAGATCATCCCCAAACTCAAATTATTGGGGAATCCTCATAACAGGTGTTGACTCGCTCTCAAATCAAAGCGAAACAGGCTGCTCTATTTTCGAAAGTCGAGTTTTGTATGTTCAATTCATTTGTGTCCAAAATTGAGCCAAAGACTGTTAATTCAGCTCTTAATCATTCAGATTGGGTTCAAGCCATGTAGGATGAGCTAAATGAGTTTGAACGAAACAAGGTATGGCGTCTTATTCCAACATCAAAAGGATGTTTCGGTTATCGGTCTCAAATGGGTATTCAGAAACAAGATGGACAAAGAAGGAAATGTAATTCGTAATAAAGCAAGGCTGGTGGTCAAAGGATATTGTCAGGAAGAGGGAATTGATTATGAAGAAACCTTCGCTCCAGTGGCTAGATTGGAATCTGTTCGTATCTTTCTTGCGTAAGCTACTCACAAGAACTATGAAGTCTATCAGATGGAAGTCAAATGTGCCTTCCTCAATAGTGAACTTGAAGAAACCGAATATGTTGAGCAACCGCCAGGATTCGTGAACGAGAAGTATCCGGATCATTGCTATATCCTCGACAAAGTTGTCTATGGCCTGAAACAAGCTACCAGAGCATGTTATGAAACTATCACTCGTTTCTTAAAATTGTCTAAATTTAAACAAGGTTCGGTTGACCCAACCTTCTTTCGTAAGCGAGAAGGTAACCACCTTATGATATTCCAAATTTATGTTGATGACATCATCTTTGGCTCCACGAATCCTAGCTTAATAGCTGAATTCTGAAAGTTGATGGAAACTAAGTTTGAGATGAGCTCAATGGGTCCAATTAATTTCTTTCTTGGATTGAACATTAGACAGGGACCCGAAGGCATTTTTATTAATCAGGAAGCATATACCAAGACTTTGCTCACCAAGTTTGGAATGACGGGAGACTCCAAAGTAAAAGTGCCGATGGCTTTTGGAACGAAACTCACACCATCATTAGAGAAACCAACTGCTGATACAACGCTTTATCGACAGATGATCGGGTCTCTGATGTATCTTACCGCCAGTAGACCTGATATCATGTGCCCGAAAGTCAGCGATCTCCTGAGGAGTTGCAGTGGTCTCATCAATCTCCTTAAGCTCCTTGTCAAGGACATATTCTTTGTCCTCGTAGCGGGTAATCATTCTGATGTTTCTGATCCACTCATTGAAGTTGGATCCATCAAAGGTGACTTTCCCACACAAGTTCATAAGGGTAAAGGAGCCATTAGGATTAGAGCCAGAAGCATTGTTGAAAGACATCTGAAGAGAAGAGGACAAGGTTAGTTTAGATATATAAGAGAGTCCTTAATAAAACACCCAAATGTAATATTAAGGCTAGGATCCAATCACAATATAATATAACTTAGAAGAGGTATGCCGTAATCTAAGCTATATCATATTTGAAAGGTAGGTGAATGACGATTCACCAATTTCCACCACGAAAACCGCAATATTTTAGTATTAGGTTTTTGAATGGTTCTTAGAAATTTCTAGATTCTTTGAGATTGAATGAACTTTTCAAAGGCATGTTTCAATCTCGAGTGTGCCCTCCAAGTTTTGTGACTGGGATACCGAGGATCACAAAACGAGGTGTGAAGTAACCATGCAAATCACCTGGTACCCTTAAAGTTTATCACTCAATCGATGTGCCGGTAAACCACACACGCTCCATCGATACTATAATAAACCCTAAGTCACCCTTTACCTACCTTGTTAAGTCCAAGTTAGTGTGCCGGTTAACCACACACGCTCCACCAACGACTTAATCAAAGTGTAAAGTGTAATTTCATGGAATAGCACCTTATTCACATTTTTCCTAAAGTAACTAAGATTGGGAATTTAATAAAACATTTAGTTACTTTATAATATTCATCATACTTTGAATGAGAATTTGTAAGTCCTTGTCTTACCCGTTCGGCTAACGACCCTCCACCGGTCAAGCAAGCGGTGGGTGAGAGTGGACACCCATTAAGTCACCATTTTATAGGCAACAACCTTATACCCACCTTATAGACCGGCTTCGTGAATGAGGCGTACTAGCGGTAAGACGACTTTGTTCTTATATATATATATATATATATATATATATATATATATATATATATATATATATATATATATATATATATATATATAATTATTAAATCATAATAATATAAGTATAAGGGTTGAATTTTAACTTTTAAAATTCTAGGGGTTGGAACTAAAGTTTTAACTTAACTTTACTTGTTCCAAAACTTGAGGGCAAGTTTTGCAAACTTTCAAAACTTTTCATTTCTTGTAACTTATGAGTTTAATAGAGTAATAAAATGAGGACTTTTCATTTTTCCTAACTCTTGTGTTCTTTTAATGGTTTTTAATCCAAGAGACTTTTGGTTTTCCATAACTTGAGGACAAGTTATGGACTCCATTAAAACACATTATGATCAAGAATTAAACTACCACATAGGTTACAAATAATTCCTATGATCATCTAAACATCATAAGAACAAGAATATGAATATGAACACCTTCAAGAATCAAAATCACATTTAATCTTTGTAATTTTGATAACTAGTTGTTGTAAATGAGTTAGAAAAAACATTACACCTTCTAAAGCAAGTTTTCAAGTACCAAAACAATTTAGGGTAATGTTTCTAATCCATTTCCAGCAACTAAAGTCGAAAATCTGCACTCGGTCGACCCTACTCGCCGAGTGCATAAATCTACTCGCCGAGTAGGTTGAAGATACAAGTGAACTCGACGAGTCCTCCCCATGGACTCGCCGAGTCCATCAGTCAGACAGCAAGTTTTTCGACTTTCTTCAACTTTTAAGCAGAAATAACAAACAAACAAACCTGGCTCTGATACCACTGATGGGTTTTGAGCATTCTAACACTTCCTAAGTGTACATGCAACCCTAATAACCTTGGATCTATGTTTGTCTAATTATCATGCAAAGTTGAATTCCAAGGTTATATTCCTATCTAGCATACATGGGGAACAATTTTAACTTGAATAATAGATAGAATAACTTACCTTGTTGTTGCTTGTGTTCCTTGAAACCTTGTGAGCCTAGCACCCCAAGTGTGATGCCTCAAATGCTTCACACAACACCAAATGCTCTTGGAAAAAACTTATGAGAGAACACACACTTCTTGAAATCGGCCAAGCCCTCTTGTTTCCTTAGTGTCTCCTTAGTGTAGCCGATTTTGGTGGAGAATATGATTCTTATATAGTGTTGACACATCTAGGGTTACACCATGTAAACCCTAATGTGTCATGACTCTTCATTTCCATGACCCATGGGTTTGTAACTCCCATGGAGCATCCTATGGGTAGAACCCAACTTGATAATCCATGGAGCCTCTTAGCCCACTATACAAGATATGGATGATTTACATAATCAACCCATATATTTAATTAGTTCTCTTTTGACCACTTAATTAATTCTAAATTAATTATTGATCAAACTAATCAAATATTATTATTAATATATTAGAACTTATAATATATTAATAATCTCCAAGTGTTATTTCTCTCATAGATCCAATTGCATGGTGCCATGCAACCCAAATGGACCATGCCGGGTCGGGTCAAGTACATACCAGAAATAGTTATGGACTTAGACACCTTATCCAACAGTCTCCCACTTGGATAAGTCTAATAACTATTACTGCAAGTATGACTTCAAGAATCGATCGGCAATCGTAGCTCTTTTCAAGGTTTCTCGGAACTGAGAAGATGATGGTACGCCATTTAAGATAAGTGATCATATAATCCTCTATTCTAGATATCAGCCGGACAAATACATGGAACACTGTCTTGCTTATTGTCCAGCATTTGTTTCCCGATTTCCGATTTGTTTGACATAGAACTTAATTGAACACATCAACTTAGTTCTGACCGGGCCCGATATATAGGTCAAAACAAAATCATCGAGGGGCCCAGATATCAGCTTCTAATCCAAGAAGGAACAGATAAACTTCGACTCATATGTTTGTTCTACCACTCATTGAATTACACACAAAAGCACGTTTTATAACATCGAGTTACCAATGCGTTTTCGTACAATCAATGCATAACCAACTTGTAAGTAACAAATCATATCTCTAGGTTTGAAGACTTATACGATATTACCGTCTCACGATCACTCGAGATAGAATTCCATGAAGTGATTCCAGTGAGCGTGGGTTGAGTCCAATGCTCAGAACTTATGAGCACTCATGATTGTTGTAGCCTTGTCCAAGACCTCTACAACCAAACATGACAGTCTTGATTCATACCTACTTCCGACATATGACTGACTGTGGAGGTTTGAATAATATGTTATACCAAACAAAAATTATTCTGGAAGTCAAAACATGCAAACGAAATATAGTAAACGATCGACAAGAGATAGCAACACCTTACTCATAAATAAAACAATTTTTTATTCATCATCAAATGTCAATTACACTTTACAAATTTCAAGGTTATCTAACCACTAAAACTAATATCATCCTTCAGCCCTATGCTCCGAGCATGCTGAAGATGCTTAATCCGAGTCAGTCCCTTTGTGAGGGGATCTGCCGGATTCTCATCTAATGATATCCTCTTTGCCACGAGGAGTCCTTCTTCGATCCGATGTCTGATGAAATGGTATTTTCTGTCGATGTGTCTGGATCTCCCGTGATCCCTTGGTTCCTTGGCTAAGGCAACAGCACTTTCACCATCACAGAAAATTTCCATTGGCTCTTTAATAGCTGGTACAACTCCAAGGTCTCCAATGAAGTTCTTCAGCCATATCCCTCCTTTGCTGCCTCGCTAGCTGCAATATACTCTGATTCACAAGTAGAATCTGCCACTGTCTCTTGCTTGGAACTCTTCCAAGAAATTGCTCCTCCGTTTAGGGCAAAGACCCAGCCTGACTGAGAGCGGAAATTATCCCTATCAGTCTGGAAGCTAGGATCACTGTACCCTACTACTCTCAAGTCATTACTTCCACCAAGGGTAAGGACCCAGTCCTTAGTCCTCCGTAGGTACTTGAGGATATTCTTTACCGCAGTCCAGTGTGCCTTGCCAGGGTTCGCCTGATACCTGCTAACCATACTCAGGGCAAAGGCTACATCGGGTCGAGTACACGTCATAGCATACATGATCGATCCTACAGCCGAAGCATAAGGTGTTTGACTCATTTCTGCTATCTCAGCCTCAGTGCTAGGGCTTTGTGTCTTACTCAATCTGGTGTTACTCTGGATGGGTAACTCTCCTTTCTTGGAATCCTGCATGCGGAATCTCTTCAGCACCTTATCCAAGTAGGTACTCTGACTAAGTCCAATTAGTCTTTTACTCCGATCTCTCAAGATCCTTATCCCTAAAATATAGGCAGCTTCACCAAGGTCCTTCATAGCGAAACACTTCCCAAGCCAGGACTTTACTTCCTGTAGAGTTGGAATGTCGTTTCCTATGAGTAGTACGTCATCCACATACAATACCAAAAAGCTAACTATACTCCCACTAGCCTTGACATACACACAAGATTCATCTTCACTCCTAGTAAAGCCAAATTCCTTGACCTTCTCATCAAAGCAAAGATTCCATCTGCGAGGTGCTTGCTTTAATCCATAGATGGATTTCTCAAGCTTACACACTGTATTAGGGTACTTGCTGCTGACAAAACCTTCTGGCTGACTCATGTAAACATCTTCAGCCAACTTTCCATTAAGGAAAGCGGTTTTGACATCCATCTGCCATATTTCATAGTCATGAAATGCAGCTATGGCTAACAGAACCCGAATAGACTTAATCTTGGCTACCGGATAAAAGGTCTCATCATAATCCACTCCAGGAATTTGAGAGAAGCCCTTTGCAACCAGTCTAGCCTTATAAGTGTGTACTTTACCATCCATGTCGGTCTTCTTCTTGAAGACCCATTTGCACCCTACTGTCTTACGACCTGGTACATTTTCAACCAAGTTCCAAACTTGATTGTCATACATGGATTGTATCTCGCTATCCATAGCCTCTTTCCACTTAGCAGACTCGGGGCCTGCCATGGCTTCCTCGTAGCTGTTAGGGTCATCTTGACTTACTAGTGTCCCATCACTAATAAGTGTCTTACCTTCTGCAGTAATATGGAATCCATAGTAATGCTCAGGTGCACTCCTAACTCTCGTGGAACGCCTCAGAGGTACAGGTTTGTCAATTGGCTCAATAGGAGTTTCCTCCTCAAGTTGAGGGCTAGAGTTTGAAGTTCCTTCACCCCTTGATTCTTGAATTTCTTCAAGATCAATTTGCCTCCCACTGTCTCCTTGGCTTATAAACTCTCTTTCTCGAAAGACTCCTCTTCTTGCTACAAAGACCACATTGTCACTAGGTCTGTAGAAGAGGTAACCAAAGGATTGCTGTGGGTAACCGATGAAAATACACCTCTCGCTTCGAGGTTTGAGCTTATCATGAGTCTCGCGTCTCACGAAAGCCTCGCAACCCCAAATCTTGATGTGGTCTAGTTTTGGTACTTTACCAGTCCACATCTTGTGAGGAGTTTTGACAACTTTCTTTGTAGGGACTAGATTAAGAATATGGGCGGCAGTCTCTAAGGCATACCCCCAGAATGAGATTGGTAGCGTAGCTCGACTCATCATGGAACGAACCATATCTAACAAGGTTCGATTACGCCTCTCAGCTACACCATTCAACTATGGTGTCCTGGGAGGTGTCAATTGTGAGACAATCCCACATTCCCTAAGATAATCGAGGAACTCTGAACTAAGATACTCACCTCCTCGATCGGATCGAAGCATCTTAATGTTCCTGCCCAATTGATTCTCGACTTCCTATTTAAATTCCTTAAACCTTTCGAAAGTCTCTGACTTATGATTGATCAAGTAGACATATCCATATCTACTGTAATCATCAGTAAAAGTCAAATAATAATGATTAGCATCCCTTGTGGCATTTTTGAATGGTCCACACACATCTGTGTGTATAAGGTCCAACAAACCTTCACCCCTTTCACACGAGCCTGTGAAGGGTGACTTTGTCATTTTTCCAAGTAAGCATGATTCGCAACTATCATCTGACTTAAGGTCAAACGACTCCAAGACTCCATCCTTTTGGAGTTGGCCTATGCGTTTCTTGCTTATATGTCCAAGACGACAATGCCATAATGATGCTTTATCCAAGTTATTATTAGTAGTAGAATCAATACACAAAACATTATTTCCTAAATTATCTACAACAGATACAGCTTCATACACACCATCACAAGGTAATGCTTTAAAATAAAAAACATTATTAAAGAAAGCATCAATAGAACCAACTTCATTATTAAACGAAAAGGTAACCCTTGTTTGTACAAAGCATGAAAGGAAATAATATTTCTTGCCATTCCTGGCGAGTAACAACATTTATTCAAATCTAAACTAAACCCACTACTTAGCGATAAAGTATAAACTCCAATCTTGGTGACAGGTGAAGCTTTCCTATTCCCCATGATCAAGTTTATTCTTCCTTGCTCCACATCCTCACTTCTTCTTAGTCCCTGCAAGTCACAACAAATATGAATACCACAACCGGTATCAAGGACCCAAGAATTAGAATGGGGTGAGTTATTAGAAATGATAGTGTAAATACCTGCATGGTTGGGTTTAACTTTCCCATCCTTCACATCCTGCTGGTACTTTGGGCAGTTCCGCTTCCAATGAGCCTTTTCATGACAATAGAAGCATTCAGCCTCTTTTGGGTCAGAAGAAGGAGTAATGAAACCTTTCTTGGTTCCACTTGAAGAAGAGCCATCAAGGGTCCGAGCCTTGGTACCCTTCGAAGGTCTCTTTCTCTTCCTCCATCGACTTTTCCCGATTGCCAAAACCGGAGTTGAGTTTGGAGTAGGAGTGATAGCAACCGACTTCCCCTTAAGACCTGATTCTGCGGTATTGAGAAGTCCCTGAAGTTTGCTGAGTGTGACTTCTTCCTTATTCATGTGATATGTCATGCGGAATTGATCATAGCACGATGGTAAGGAGTGCAAAATGATATCTAGTGCAAGATCCTCCGGGAAGTTCACATTAAGCTTCAGCAAACGATCCACATACCTTTGCATTTTCTGCATGTGGCTCGTGACGGATTCCCCGTCCTTCATCATGGTTGTTATCATGGAGTAGATGATTTCATACCTCTCTTGTCTTGCACTTTGATGGTATCTTTCCATCAAATCTTGGTGCATTTCATAAGGGTAGAAATCCTCATAAGACTTTTGGAGTTCCGCTGTCATCGTGGCCATCATGATGCAATCCACTTTCGTAGCATCCCTTTCATGTGCCCGAAAGTCAGCGATCTCCTGAGGAGTTGTAGTGGTCTCATCAATCTCCTTAAGCTCCTTGTCAAGGACATATTCTTTGTCCTCGTAGCGGGTAATCATTCTGATGTTTCTGATCCACTCATTGAAGTTGGATCCATCAAAGGTGACTTTCCCACACAAGTTCATAAGGGTAAAGGAGCCATTAGGATTAGAGCCAGAAGCATTGTTGAAAGACATCTGAAGAGAAGAGGACAAGGTTAGTTTAGATATATAAGAGAGTCCTTAATAAAACACCCAAATGTAATATTAAGGCTAGGATCCAATCACAATATAATATAACTTAGAAGAGGTATGCCGTAATCTAAGCTATATCATATTTGAAAGGTAGGTGAATGACGATTCACCAATTTCCACCACGAAAACCGCAATATTTTAGTATTAGGTTTTTGAATGGTTCTTAGAAATTCCTAGATTCTTTGAGATTCAATGAACTTTTCAAAGGCATGTTTCAATCTCGAGTGTGCCCTCCAAGTTTTGTGACTGGGATACCGAGGATCACAAAACGAGGTGTGAAGTAACCATGCAAATCACTTGGTACCCTTAAAGTTTATCACTCAATCGATGTGCCGGTAAACCACACACGCTCCATCGATACTATAATAAACCCTAAGTCACCCTTTACCTACCTTGTTAAGTCCAAGTTAGTGTGCCGGTTAACCACACACGCTCCACCAACGACTTAATCAAAGTGTAAAGTGTAATTTCATGGAATAGCACCTTATTCACATTTTTCCTAAAGTAACTAAGATTGGGAATTTAATAAAACATTTAGTTACTTTATAATATTCATCATACTTTGAATGAGAATTTGTAAGTCCTTGTCTTACCCGTTCGGCTAACGACCCTCCACCGGTCAAGCAAGCGGTGGGTGAGAGTGGACACCCATTAAGTCACCATTTTATAGGCAACAACCTTATACCCACCTTATAGACCGGCTTCGTGAATGAGGCGTACTAGCGGTAAGACGACTTTGTTCTTATATATATATATATATATATATATATATATATATATATAATTATTAAATCATAATAATATAAGTATAAGGGTTGAATTTTAACTTTTAAAATTCTAGGGGTTGGAACTAAAGTTTTAACTTAACTTTACTTGTTCCAAAACTTGAGGGCAAGTTTTGCAAACTTTCAAAACTTTTCATTTCTTGTAACTTATGAGTTTAATAGAGTAATAAAATGAGGACTTTTCATTTTTCCTAACTCTTGTGTTCTTTTAATGGTTTTTAATCCAAGAGACTTTTGGTTTTCCATAACTTGAGGACAAGTTATGGACTCCATTAAAACACATTATGATCAAGAATTAAACTACCACATAGGTTACAAATAATTCCTATGATCATCTAAACATCATAAGAACAAGAATATGAATATGAACACCTTCAAGAATCAAAATCACATTTAATCTTTGTAATTTTGATAACTAGTTGTTGTAAATGAGTTAGAAAAGACATTACACCTTCTAAAGCAAGTTTTCAAGTACCAAAACAATTTAGGGTAATGTTTCTAATCCATTTCCAGCAACTAAAGTCGAAAATCTGCACTCTGTCGACCCTACTCGCCGAGTGCATAAATCTACTCGCCGAGTAGGTTGAAGATACAAGTGAACTCGACGAGTCATCCCCATGGACTCGCCGAGTCCATCAGTCAGACAGCAAGTTTTTCGACTTTCTTCAACTTTTAAGCACAAATAACAAACAAACAAACCTGGCTCTGATACCACTGATGGGTTTTGAGCATTCTAACACTTCCTAAGTGTACATGCAACCCTAATAACCTTGGATCTATGTTTGTCTAATTATCATGCAAAGTTGAATTCCAAGGTTATATTCCTATCTAGCATACATGGGGAACAATTTTAACTTGAATAATAGATAGAATAACTTACCTTGTTGTTGCTTGTGTTCCTTGAAACCTTGTGAGCCTAGCACCCCAAGTGTGATGCCTCAAATGCTTCACACAACACCAAATGCTCTTGGAAAAAACTTATGAGAGAACACACACTTCTTGAAATCGGCCAAGCCCTCTTGTTTCCTTAGTGTCTCCTTAGTGTAGCCGATTTTGGTGGAGAATATGATTCTTATATAGTGTTGACACATCTAGGGTTACACCATGTAAACCCTAATGTGTCATGACTCTTCATTTCCATGACCCATGGGTTTGTAACTCCCATGGAGCATCCTATGGGTAGAACCCAACTTGATAATCCATGGAGCCTCTTAGCCCACTATACAAGATATGGATGATTTACATAATCAACCCATATATTTAATTAGTTCTCTTTTGACCACTTAATTAATTCTAAATTAATTATTGATCAAACTAATCAAATATTATTATTAATATATTAGAACTTATAATATATTAATAATCTCCAAGTGTTATTTCTCTCATTTAGTCTATCCAATTGCATGGTGCCATGCAACCCAAATGGACCATGCCGGGTCGGGTCAAGTACATACCAGAAATAGTTATGGACTTAGACACCTTATCCAACACCTCTCTCGGTCTATGGTATCCAGCCAACTCTGGATTCTTCGTGCAAGCATTTTCAGATGCCGATCTGGGTGGCTGTGGATTGGATCGTAAAAGCACCACAGGAGGATGTCAATTTCTGGATGGAAGATTAGTCAGTTGGCAATCAAAGAAACAAACTTGTGTTTCGTTATCCACTATAGAAGCTGAATACATTGTTGCAACATCCTGTACATCTCAAGTCGTATGGATACAGAGTCAACTCCGGGATTATGGGTTAAACATGAAGAAAATCCCATTATACTATGTCTCTGAAAGCGCAATCAGAATTTGTCACAACCCAGTGCAACACTCGAAGACGAAGCATATCGCACTGAGGTACCATTTCATCAAGGATCACGTCGAAGATGGCAACGTTGGAATTCACTTCGTCAGAACGACTGATCAACTGGCATACATATTCACAAAGGCCTTACCTGAAGCAAGCTTCAATAAGATTTTACGAGGCCTAGGAATGTTGCAAGCCGAGTCAGTACCGAAATCGCCTTCACTTCCATAAAGGTAACAAGCGAAATAGAGCGAACTTACATGAACCGAAATGAACCGAGCGTTCGGTCTATTTTGGGTGCAGATCGACCATGAACCGAGCGTTCGGTCTATTTTGGGTTCGGTCCTTCTGAGCTTAATTTTTTGAAGGCATTTCAAATGTATTCTTTTGTATATTTTTTTATTACTTCTTTTCTATTCATAAAATCCCAAAAATATTTTTTTCTTTTCTTTCGTTTAATGGGTCAATTCTCACCAAAATCCAAAAATAAAATTTTTTTTCTAACGTTTTTATGTTTGTCTAAGTGTGATTCTCGATGGCCCAGCTAAGGCTAGTAAAAGTTTTTTTTTGTTAGTTAGGCGTCCCTAGAAGCATGCTGCTATATGTAGACTCAAGCCTCAACTGATTCTGAGTGAAGCCTTAATAACATGATCAACACCAATCATGTTTTCCCAATCCAGGCTATCAAGTTAACTCTAATCATGAGCTACCTTAATCTACTCAAACTGAGTTTAGACTTTTCTGCTTGGTCCTTGTTTTCTTTAAAAAGTAGAGGTACATTCGCTTCTTATACCATCTCCATCATCTTTCTCCATTATATTTCGTTTTCATCAAAATAACCCCTAAGATTCTCAGTTTTAACCACTGAGGTTTATGGTTATACAACATCTGCGTTCATGATCTTATTTTCATGCCACTATGTACTAAGTGAAACCCAAAATTCAACACCACTAATGAATTGACGGTGAATTCAAAAATTCAAGCTATTACTTGTTACCCAATGAAATCACTTTTACTTTTTGAGTGATCTTTATGAGAATGCCTTTCACCAAGGCTTCTCTAACCCTAAAAGATCCAGTTTATTTTTTTTTAGATTTCTTTAACTCTCTCGTCACTATAAAGAATTTCACACCTACTTGTTCAACAAATCACAATGATCTCACAAGTACTTCATTCACTTTTGGTCTTATGTTAAATATTGAAATTATGAATTGAAGCAAAAGCCACCCACTTTAACCTTTAAAAGATGCCTTTCAAAACTTCTTAACAAGTTATTGATCGTTATTTCATGGGAAACCAAGCAAGCACTTCAATGTCTCTCTTGACTTTGAAGGAAGTGATTTTTGCCCAGAATCAATCGTTTTATGTCTAAATACGACATCATGGATAATCCCAAAAATACTCGTTTTATTTCTTTATCTTTTACACTCTTTGCACGAAATTTTTTAATTTTTCCAAATTCTAAGTTTCACACAGATTATTGATTCAAATGATCAAGCGTCATAAGGGGAAACGATTGGTATAAAGTGGTCGCTGACTCAGCAGAAATCCAAATGGTTTGGCGATTTGAAAAATGTGAGTTTTATGAAAAGGCGTGAAAAAGGGAAACGTTTTTCTCTCTCCTGTGTGATCTTCGGCATGCCAACTGTTCACACATCAACTTAAGCGCTATTTTTGAGATAATCCAAGATTACAGACGGATTCTTCTCTCTCTTCCTTGTATGTATAAAAGGAATTGGAACAGTACTCTCTCAACCATTATCACTTCCAAAAAGCTCTCAAAGAAACCCGACGATTTTCTGCAACTGTTCATCGTTATCTTCAAGCTTCTAAAATGGCAGAATCTTCATCTGTTCACGATACCTCAGTTCGTCAACCCTACTCACTATCAAACCCCAACAGAAGCTAATCATTGATCTCACTCCCTTCGTATATGAGCCCTACATGTTGTATGTGGTTGAGTGTCTCAAATACTCACCACTCGTCGACGCACTGACAAAGGTTGAAGTTGTTCCTATGTCGTTCTTGTCACTTGTCTACTCTACGGCATTCTACGACATAGCTAATGAACGGATCCACTTTGAACTTCACGATGAGAAGGTATCTATCTCCAAGAGTCGATTATTTGCCCTAATTGGTCTTTCTCAAGATCTATCTCTGGTAAACCCTGATTCCATTACAACTGGCCAACTGTTCACAATGTTTTATCAGATGGGGTATACTGAAACCCTAACAACCGTCACCAAGTTCAAGAGGTCCTACCTTCCTCCTTAATGGAATGGCGTTTTCACACTCTTATTCAAGGGATTGTCTGAGCGGAGCGCTGGTTTTGAAGGTGCTAGCAAGGCATTCATGACGGTGCTGTATGGGTTGTACAGTGGGCTTAATCTTGACTATGGGTCCATTATTTGGCAGCAGTTGGTTCAAAGCCTAGTTTCTTCGTCCAGGCACTCGGAGATTTCATGTGGGCGTTTCTGGACTGTCATCACCAAATGGGCAATGGATCGTAATCGTGTTCCAATTATGGCAGATTCCTTGCTCTCCTCTATTGCCACTTTTCACACGACGAAAATCATCGTCATTGATCCGACCAAATTCTCATACATCGGACCCATTCCTGCAGCTATGCTTGATCGTATTTCCGCGACAAGCAACATTCTTCAACAATACAGAAAATGTCCATCTATGGGTCCACGTGATCTTACACCCACAATGCTTCGCTCCATTGAAGAGGCTGACAAACAAGCCAAGAGGGGCAAGAAGCCTGAATCGCAGAAGGAGGGACCGATAACAAAACCAACCAAGGGGCAGACCCCTAAGAAGAGAAAAAGTGATAAAGCTGCTCCCTCTCAACCTCAACCCAAAAAGCAGAAGAAGCCTGCTAGGAAACTTATTCTTCAATCCTCAAGCGATTCAGATTCAGAATATGTTCCTCCTAAGCAGAAGAATGCTCCATCCTCAGACTCTGAGAACGAAAGTTTTGATGAAGAAGCGTCGGACCGAAGGGACACTCCGCCTCGCTCCTCTACTTCAGAAATTCCAATTCGTTCTTTGCCTCGTTCACCTCCACCTATTACCATTCATGTTTCTATCCCTCCTATCTCTCAAACAACCACCTCTCAACCATTCACTACTATTCCTATTCCCACTTCCATTTTCACAGATACAACCTCCACCACTACTACTAAACCTACCTTTACTGCTCCCAATCCACCTGTAACCGAACCTCCTTTTACAACCGAACCTGCATTTACAACCGAACCTCCACCTTCTTCAAAAACCTTGTCTCCTACACAATCTACTGAAACAACCCCCATTTTGGGCGGTGAGGACTTGGAGTTCGATTCTACCTATTTCAGTCCTTATCGAGTGCAGAGTGAGGATGATGACGACGAGCCAATTATCAAATGTCATCTCAAAGCAGTGAATGACAAGCTTGATCAACTGCTCTCTTCTTCCTCCTTTGGTGCCCCTTCAGAAGCTGCTTTAAAAGCATTATTCTCGTCGATTGTTGTCGAACACAGTGCTACCCTATCTATTGCAGCCAAGGCTATCAAAGCCTCCTTTTTCCCAATGTCAACAGGATTGTTGTTGATGCCTTGACTAAAGAGTGCAAGGAAGCGGCCGCAAAAGTCGATAAACTAGTTTCAGATACTCATCTATTTCTAGATTCTTTGCAGGCTGCTGCTGTAAAGAATGCTGCAACTGTCAACACCTCGGTAGAGACTCTTCAGAAGACTCTTCAATCTGAGTGTTTGAACGTGGAAGCGGCACGCCATGCCATTGAAGAAGCAAATGCATCGCTCCATGCTAAAGTCAACAAACGCTTAACTAAACTTGAAGCAGACTTAGCTATGGAAAATCGAATTATGGACGAGCTTGACAAACGCACACCCCAACTTAAATTGCAACTACACAAGGTGTGTACTGCTACTATGGAGATTAATGGCCTCAAGTCTGAAAGGGAGGTTATCTGGAGTTCTGCTGCCGATGTTCACTCCATCCTCCTTCACCTTATTGAGGCGAGTGATCCTCTTATCACTATCACTGTCAGACGGCATTTGGCAGACAATCTCATACCAGCATTGGACGTTCTCAGTCGTATCGAGGGTGTTCCGGTGACTAGGGTCCAACCGAAACAAGGGGGAGACAAAGAGTCAAAGTAGCAACCTCCTCCTTCCAGCTCAAAACCAGTTGCTGAACTGAAGGTTAATGAAGCTTCGGTCAGTAACAAAGATAAGAAGAACAAAAAGATTGGTGAAGACGACACAGGCAATGAAGATGATGTGTATGTCGACATTCCCAAGAAACCTATCCCAAATGACAATCCTTCTGAAATACAAACGGAAGAAATCACCAAGAAGCAACACGTTGAGCTAGAACAGAAGCGAAAGGAGGCGGAGCTCCTTGAGAAAAAAAGGTCTTTGTTTCCAGTATGGACTAAAGACTCGCTCCAGCGGTATGCTATTGACGTGCCAACTGTTCTATGGCTCAAGCCAATAATGTCATTTGGTCTTGACAACTCCAAGGATGCACAGTTCGATATGCCAATCACTCGAAAGGCGTTCATCTTCCACTGCTTCAACTCAACTGTTGCCATTCCATCTCCGGACCCAAAGGTAGATAGGGATCTGTTGGAATTTTACTTGGATTTTGCTCAACCTCAATATCAGACTTGGAGCTCAAAGAAGATAACCACAGTCAAGGTGATGAAGCCCTACTCAGCAGGGAAATTTATCAATGTCAATTTCAGGGTGACTCGAGGAACCGAAGGCTTAGTCCACCATTTTTCCCTTGCTGATCTACCAAACCTCAATCCCCATAACTGGATACTCCTCAACAACATTCTATTGTCGAATCCCCTAGAATATCAGCCTATCATCGATCATGTCAAGCGTATGCTTGTTTGCTACATTCATGAAGTGGTGAAGATGGACCAAGACATTGCCTCTGCCATACACAAGCGACCAACGATCAAAACCATGGGCAAAGCTGGCAATGTCAACACCATGATCAAGGGGAAAATCGATTTGAAGTACCATACAGTCATGTTCCTCAGGGGCAAAGGCCAAAAATGCCTGTTCGCTCTTGTCAACAAACACCTTTTCTCGACGACTTGTCTCAAACATATCTTGGAGATCATTCAAATGTACTGCTGATAAGAAGCTTTTTGTTGACATGCTGAAGTGGTACATTCAGTTTAGAAAAACTCTTCTCGCCATTATTCCTCGATTATTCAAAGTTATCAAGACGGTGAAGCCTGTTTAGAAGAAATAATCTCTCGCCTCATTTGACGCAAAAGGGGAGATTGTAGAGTCTATTAGATTGCATCATGGGCTCGGTCCATAGCCTAGTTTGAATGCCGGTATTGGGCCTGTCCAGTCGTGCATTATTTTGTCTTGGGGTTTAGTATATAAGATGCATGCATGAAGATTTAGATAGCATCGCTTTTATTGTTTTCGTTTTATATCGCTTGTAAACCCTAGCTCGCCTCTACAGCGGAAGTTCTTCATCGAGCTCTGCTGAGACATGACTCAGTTTTGAATCATAAGCATAAGTTTGATTCTGTTTTGTGTTCATAATCGTATTAATCATATACTGTTTCATTACTTTTATCGTTCTTGTGAAAGATCTAATCGATCTAATAGTTTTTGATCTCATCACCAGGCCTAGAGGCATCTATGTCAACCAGCTTATCAATGATGATTTCACTGTCATTGTTATGTGCCATTTCGCTTGTGCTATGAGAAATAGAAAAGTATTAGAGATAATTATTAGATATACTGAAAAAAGTAATTCGAAGACTCACAAGGTTTTTGTTTAATGTAAATATGATGTTGTTCAATTAACATAGACATTCTTGGTTGGCATACTTAACCATGAAAAAAAACAAAAATAAACATTAATTGTGTTTTGCAAAATAATAGTTGGTTGCAATTATGGATTAATGGAAGTAGGATGGTATCAAATCAAAACATACATAGTATGTTGATATATTTCACAGAAAACAACGAAGAAAAAAAATGAGTATGAACACTTATCATATAGAAGGCTGTAGAAAGGAAGAAGTATTGATAAACAATGAAATGCGTACCTTTTTGCCTTTGATTAACCAAGCTAACAATTGTTTAATGCTATAGAAGGCTATAGAAAGGAAGAAGTATTGATTTAGTATCGTGAAGATCAATATAAACTAAGAGGTAAAAGCATAGATAAAACACAATAAAAACCCACCTTTTATAGGAGCGCGGAAGGAAAAATAAAAATAGGTTTTGGCAGAATATGTCATATATATGTATTGAATTCAAGTTGGTTCTGGAGGGATAAGATAAAAATGAGTTAGTTAAGTTCCCGTCTTTGGTGGCTGATTTTTCGATTTGAATATAGGAAGTAGTTATGATAGACATAAATAAATAGTGAATTGTTTTATTAGGATGACATCACTAGAAATATTAAGAACGATCTAAGGGTTGAAATCAATCAAAGAAATACAATGAATGGTTCTGATTGTTGAAGGTGACATCATCAGGTTTATGTTTTAATATATATAAAGATTCATTCTTGTGACCTTATATTGTCCTCCAAAATAAAGTTATAAAATTATTAACCATAAAAGCTAGCTTGATCCTTTCTAATTTTCGAGGCATTCAAGTTGTACTAAAAAATGTAAAAGTGATCCTTAGTTGATAATTTCTCTTCTAGAGCGACAAATCAAAAAACAAAAAACCAAGTCTCGTTGTCCGATGCCTCAAAACAATGGCATAGATACATATCCTCTATTTTTTAGAGCTTGTCTAAGAATCAAATCTTGCACATCTAGCTGTCACCATAACATATATTTGGTTAACCAAGGTAGCTCCTTCTTCTCATTTGTGATTAAAATATACGTCTTTAAATACAATCTTGCTTTTCTCCCTATGATAATCCAAGACCACTGTATATTTCCCGGCTAGCTAAAAAGAACATCCCTAGAAGTACAATACAAACAGTTAAGCAATTACTCAATAATTTGATTATTTATTGACCACAGACCAATAATCCATGTGGAACCAAAGAAGGGATGTCATTTTATAACCATCAACAAACCACTTCTTTATATACAATACATACATAAAATCGAAAACACAATGGTAAAGTCGTACATCTGTTAGAATACCAACAAAGAAGATGAAGACACAAACAAAAATTTAAGCCATCACTAACACTAATTTTAGGGAAGAATATGAGCATTACCAATAACTACCAGAACACAGATTCAAACATCAGGTAATAGACTCAAAAACTATTAGAGGGAAACCATTATTAGATCTGAATTTCGGTGACGTTCCAAACTAACTCAAAAATCTTATACATGGATTTTATCAATAGTTAAGGAGCGACCGTAGTTGGTCGTGGCTGGGGGCAAAGATGACGATGGAGTTCGAAAGTTGTTATGAAAGTGGTGGTTCAAGCGGTGATGGATGATGTTGAATTTGGAAATTAGGTTGCATTTTTTAGAGTAAACAGAGAAAATGTCATGTTTTTTGAATGGAGAAGAAGAGTGGCTTTGAAGGAGCGATGGTGGTTGATTGTAGTGCAGGTCATGGTGGTTGACAGTCGATATAACTATGGAAGGAATATTTTAGGGTTTCTAGAGAAATTGTGGAAAATTGAAGGAGGCGCTGCACCCAACAGTGGAAAAGAAATGGGGTTTATAGAAAATAGAATACCAAATGAAACCGAGGGTTGTTTGATAGTTGCTAACTTGGTTAGAGCTAACTGAGTTAGAAGCTGACTGGGTTAGAAGTTCTGACTGTTCCACATCTGACTGAGTTTATGTTGTTTGATTATTTTTCTGACTGATTGTGGTAAATGAAGAAAAATGTCCATATTACCCTTATGTTTTGCTAGATAAAATAATTATACAAATACAAACTGTCACATAAAATCTAAATAAAACATACATCATTTAAAAGCCAAATACAAATTGTCATACAAAATTCTAATTAAAATAAAAAACAACATAATAATTTGCATAGATATTTAATCGTTCACCATTTAAAAATAGTTGATTGGGAAGCTAATTAGGAAACGAGAAAAACTCTAAAGAGCTGAATCAGGAACTAATTTAATGCAAAGAAAATGACAAGTCAAAAGAATGTTACAGGTCGTGACAGAAGCAAGAATGTTACATCAAGAGTATTTTTGTCAAACGTGTGGCAGATGTTTTTGGGCCTATTGGTTGTATGTAGTCTTGTGGGTTAAAATCAAAAGGAAAAGGTTCTCAGGGATATTTTGGTCTATCTCCATGTAAAGATCACAGCCGCCCTATCAGAACTGTTAAGAGACTGAAGTAAATTTATTGCACAAATGGTAATGTTTGATCCCATTGTTTTCAGTGCCACCTTCCATCTTATATTATCTTGCTCTCTTAATTTTGGTATGGCTGTTAGGATCACATGATGCTTAGGAACCAACGGGTGTAGTTTTGTCACATGGAGGATTGATGATTATAAGAATGATGAATTTGTTCAACAAGATAAGGGGGGTAAGGGCTGCTATCGACTGCCCTAACAATTTCACTGTAAATATATCATTAATCCTAAAGGATATTGCACTGATTATTTATTGGTACCATCCTCAATTTTTGCCTTCACATCAAAGCAAAAACGAAATCCTAATAACGAAGGAAGGAAGAAGAACAAAGAACGAAGAAGAAACAAGAACGAAGAATGAAGAAGAAACGAGAAGGAAGGATGGAAGAAAAAACTATTACCGGTTGGTTGATCGGTCATGTTGCTTCAATGATTGCCTTTTCTCTGTGGAGGTTATGAACGAATTACATAGGGTAAACTCCGAATACGCATAACTACTCATAGTCCAACGATTGAGATGGAAGGACCGAATCAGGTTTTTTTCTTGGACCGAGTCTTATGCTTGGACCGAGTCCTTAAATGTAAAAACGAAATCAAATATTCTGATCTATCTTTTTTTTTTGGATCGGGTCCCCTATTGGACCTAATTAGAAGCATAAACAAATGATCCCAGATACATGTATATGGTATTTGTGTTGCTTTGTGCTTTATTAGTGGTACATCTTGTTTTAAAATTGGTACAAATGATAGTTGTTTTTGATTGGTTGTTTGTTAATTATATGGATCATAATCTCTAACCATTAAAATCAAAATAGAAGGTCAAGATTTAAGCTCCTTGTTTTAAGAATTTGGTCTTAAAATTTGATGGAACTCATATTATATATGCATTATAAAGTAATGTGTGTGTGTGTGTATATATATATATATATATGTGTGTGTGTGTGTGTGTGTGTGTTTTGGTGCACTTATTTTTACGATTTATAGGTGATTCAGCTGATTTTCCTATTTTATTATATTATAATAACTAGATTATAGCCCGCGTTAAACACGGGAAATGCATAAAAAAACATATATTTGTCTACAAATATTGCATAATGATTATAAAAAAAATGTATGGTTATTAGTATTATTGAAATGTGTAGAAAATACATTGAAAATGATAAATATCTATAATCATCGAAAGACCTCTTTGTAGACAGCATTTTTTGTTTTATTAGTTGAACGACCTTCTTCCTATCATATAGTTATGATATTGTTATATAGTTATAAGCATTTTAATTAGACGTTCCTTCCATAATAATGTTACCTAATTTAAACATATATTGACAACCAATATACCGTTTTTTCCACTGCATTAAATATTGACAACCATTTCATTTATTTAAATAAAGTCATATAATATAATTTATAGAATGTTAAAGAAAAAACATCATAAATGGTCCCTGTGGTTACCCAAAATCTGAAGTTTAGTCCCCGTGGTTAAAAAACCTCATAGATGGTCCCTATGTTTTCAAAACTTTTGAGGTTTGGTCCTTTTAGCTAACTCTGTTAAGTTTATCCGTTAACTAAAGGACATTTTTGTCATTTCACTACCATAAGGACCATTTACGATGTTTTTTATTATTTTTTCAAAAAAAAAAAACAAAGAAAATGAAATTTAATATGCAAGGGTTCCCCCCCCCCCCCCTTCTCTCTATCCCCCCATTAGCTCATCATTGTTCCTTCTTCCTCCACTCATTCCATCGTCTAAATGGAAAAGAATACAATCGAAGAAGACAACAATTTCTCCAGTTACATATTCACAACTCAATCGGATCATTACTATGTTTTCCCAAAATTAGCATCAATATAGGAGGCGGAAGAATTATGACAAGGGTGGAGAGAAACCTGAAACAGACCCAATTAAGAATCAGTGATGAAAGCTCCAAAAATAGAGAGACCATTTAAATGTTCTAACCAGAAAGAGAGTATGCTTGTTCCAATTACAACTTTCATGTGATAAACTTCCATCAGATAGAATATCATGTTTGGCAACAATCCATAGATCGCCAATCTCTTGAATGCTTCATTCAATGCCCTCAAAACCAAAATTAAAGCCCTAATTACTACAAGTGAGATGCATTTTTATACAAGCTAATGAAAACTGATTGAGTTTCCTATGAATTCGTGTACAGGGTACATATAAGGATGGAAAAATTTAGGGATTTTGAAGTACCTTTGATGAATGACATGATATGATCCAAGTGCCTTTTAGTGGGTCCCGATTCTCGATTTATCCATGAAATTAATAGAAAAAACAAGTGAGGAACAAGAATCTCTCATCTATATACTCCTTATTCTTGAATCGATCAATCACTCATTCTGAATCAATCATCAAGCTTGCAGACCTTACGAAAAAAACGAAGCACCCTCACCCCTTAATTCTGATTCACATAACCTGCAGTTTTCGATTTCAAAAGAACTGTAACATTCGATTTTGAAAAACACTTCCTTGAAGGTGGTTTTCGTTTCGTTGAATGCTTGGGTTGGATTTCAATTTCATAAGTAATGACAGCGATGAAAGCGATGGTACTTCATGATGTTGATGTGGATATTGAAAAAATGATTAAGGTAATACACCTTCCTTAATCAAAGAATCGATTTACTATGCGTCTATGTTCCTTTTTCTTTCTACTTCTTAAAGTAGCGAATTGGAAAAAGAGTTGAAGAAGACGATCTAGAGCAGATTGAGGCGTGCAAGTGGATTGAGAGAGAGAGAGAGGGTGGGACATTTTATATATTAAATAATAATATTTAATTTAAAAAAAATAATAAGAGAAAACATCATAAATGGTCCCTGTGGTAGTGAAATGACGAAAATGCCCTTTAGTTAACATTCAAAACTTAACGGAGTCAGCAATGAGGACCAATCGTCAAAAGTTTTGAAAACACAGGGACCATCTATGAGGTTTTTAAACCACGGGGGACTAAACTTCAGATTTGGGGAAACCACAGGGACCATTTATGATGTTTTTTCAATGTTAAATGTTATATGAATTTAATTTTAGTATATCATCAATCGATATTCTTTTCTAAATCATGATTGGTTTGTTTTAATTTGATTATGAATATAAGTGCTAGCTTTTATATTTGTCCTTATTTATTTGGTGTTCGCATAAACTTTGCATTAGTTTTGGTGCAACTTTGAATAATTTTAGTATATCATCAATGTAATATGGTATATATTTCAATTATATGAAATATCAAATAATGACATTTCATTACTATTGTGATAATTTAGTTTATATATTGTATTTTTACTAATCTTAACTGTCTTATTTTTTTTTTCTAATAACCGTAACGATTTTACTAATTGTATTTTTTACAAATATCATGATATCTTATAATTTTTTATCTTACTTTATAATTTTCCATAACTATTTTATTTTCAAGATTGACTGCCTTAATAGTTTTTTTTTTTCATTCTATTCAATTTTATATTTCGTTGTACAACATCATCGTTTGTATGTATTCTAAAATTTCACTTTAAAAATGCTTAATGTTTACAACTTGATATTATTTTTTTTTAATAAACCTGTGTAGTAATTATGGAATATATATATATATATATATATATATATATATATATATATATATATATATCATTTTAATTAACATTTACTTCATTAAATCAAATTCCTCATTAAACTAATATATTTTTGGAAACTAATAATTATAATGGGGCAGTATTATCTAAGACGTAAATGCTTGATATACTTTTTGAGGAAAAAAAGCAGGTTCATTAAAAATTTTATATAAAAAAAATACAAATTTAAATTTGGTGAAATTATGGATGAAATTACTGACGAAAACTATTTTGTAGGGAATAGTATTTTGTAAGGTATAATAATATTACAAAATTCGAAATATGTATATTTGTTGTGTAAATTTATAAATTTTATTGTTACTATATAAAGATAAAAAAGTAGGTTGGTATGATATACAAAAACATAATAATTTCAATGATATTTTAAAATCAAGAAGAATGATGTTGTAGGAGAAGGTTTGAAGAAAAGAAACGATTGAAAATAAATGTGAGCCGCGGATTCAATGATTAATCGTATTTGTATGTGATATTTTGAATATGATTTTTTTGTATTAATGATTTCCTAATAAAAATAAATTTTATATTAATGATATACTAATATAAACAGATTTATATAAATGGTTGATATTAATGCCTTGATTGAAATGGTTTCATTAGTAATATGCTTTTAAAATTGACCATATTAAAATCTTTGTATCCGGAAATTCAAGATTTAAAATATGGAAAACTTTTATTGGACTTCAATACATTCCATTTCAACGAATGTAAGTTATTGTTTAATGATAGGAACGCATTTACTGGAATTAAATACAATCCATATGAGGAAGATGATATCAACAATTTGATCTAAGGGTGGAAAAAATAAGATTGGAGTACAATCAAGGGTCCAAATTATTTAAGATGATGTCATAATGTTTTTCTTTTAATAATATTTAAAGATCATGAAACACGTAATATTCATATAATTCTTCTTTATTACGTCAAATAAGTTACAATTATTGACCATAACTATTATTTTGGTTTAAATTATTTATCCTAGATAATCTTCTATAAAAAATAATTTTTAACGCTTATTATATCTTAATTGACTAACCCAAATCTGCGGGTGTTACATATAGTGTACATTTTACACTATATTTTAACATGTTCTATACCGTTTTTTCTGATGTCTACAACCTGTTAGGCTGATGAGTTAACAATCATCCTTGTCCTAAAAATAGAAATTACTCACCACTACAGGACTTGTAACAACTTGTAACAACCATGAACAAACATGTTATCGCCAACTAATACAACTTAAAAGTTTAAACTTCCTTCTTTCAACAAAATCTTTGCATGTTACATATAGAAAACCTACAATGCCTTTGTTGATTCCTACCATGTTGAATGATCGCCACCATATGTCCACCAACAGTAACATTACCACCCAAATGAAAATTCATCAACATGTTTCACCCATAGAGTACAACGAATATGGTCAAGACTAGACAAAAAATAACCATTAATATTAGCATACATCTTAAAGTTTATCCCAAAAAAATTATGTACAATCATCTAGATAGGTTTTCCTTTGTTAAATATAAAATTTCATAAATAGTCCTTGTGTCAGGAAGGATATATTAGGCAATGCACAAAACCTAACCCTTATCTATAGTTTTGTGAGTCATAAGGACCTCTCATGCAACAAATTTTAAACTGAGCGATCATTTGTGTTACTTCTTCATAAGGACCAACGGTTTTAGTTTTTGCTAACCACATAGACCATTTGTATAATTTATCTATTTAAAAGCATATTTTGCTAAAATTGTACCCTTGTGTTTTCAAAACCAACCGTTTTTATTAATTTGAGTGTTGGAATATAACTCGTTACTGTGTCCAGTAGATTATTTTGTAATACTTTTACTAGTTAGTTAGTATTATATCATGTACTCGAACATTTTCCATAATGACATAAGATGTCATTAGACTTTAAATTATACTGTATGATGGATATGACATATGTCTATAAATTAAGGGACTAATCGTTAGTGGTTCTATAACTTATCCATTAGGTGTAATAATAAGAATTAAACACATAAATAAATGGGAGAAACTTATTAGGAAATATGCAACGATCTCTTCCAATTTCATAGTTTCAACTAGGGGTGAGCGCGGTGCGGTTATTAGCTAAAACATCACCACTAACCGCAAATGCGGTTAATCAATTTTCAAAACCGCTTGGTGCGGTTATTTTTTTCGGTGTGGTTAGGCGGTTATTTTTGCGGTGGGGTTTTGTTTTTTCTGTGTTGCGGTTATTAACTGCATGAATTTGGTGCGGTTATTTTGTGTGGTTTTTAACCACAATTTAGAGCTCAAACAATTTTAAGAGTTCAAACATATTACTTGTAATGATAAAAAAAAAACCCATAAGGTATAAGACAATTAACTTAAATCACAAACAATTAATATCTTAAAAACGTCAAATCAATAGTAATTAACAATAAATTTCTTAAAATTGTCTAATTTCCCTATTTTTCAAAGTTAAACATAACAAAAACCAACACTTATGTCTTCTAATACTTTATTCATCTTCCATTCATGAAACTTGTCTTATTTTTAATATTTAATATATTAATAATTAATAAAAAAAAGTTGTATATAATATACGCAGTGCGGTGTTGTTTTTTTGCGGTTTTTGAAAACTAATAACCGCATCGCACTGCAAATTTGCGGTTTTTGAAAAACAAAAAACTCACCATCGGTTTTTATTGCGGTTAATTTTAGTTGCGATGCAGTTTTTGCTCACCCCTAGTTTCAACTTCTCCCTTATAAAACACCATGATGATTATGCATAACCAATTTATCCATTAAGAACTCGATATATCATCTTTATGTAAAGTAAAAAGGATCAATATGGCATATTCTTCATCAAAGTTACCAACACCAAGTAAGTTAATTTGTTTTTGGCTCAATGTTTATCAAGTATATGTGAAATTGATCTTGGCATACGCCCATAAATCCTACATGGGGATCAAAACATGGTTTAAAATAAATCATGCCCTAACTTTTTTTTTTTATTACTATTCTACTATGGTAGTAGTTGCAATCTTCTATATGAAATGATCATAAGTTCTATGTGCCCTAATTTTCATACCATACGTTTTTTTGTCCTTGAGTAATGGTTGTATTTAATTTTTGCGTATGAAACAGTTTAAATATGAAACTCGGGAACAGATTACTTTGTTTTCATCATTCTTGTTTTGCTGTTAATATATGACATGCAAGTAAAAGAAAAAACAAGGGTTACATAAGGGTATTACAAAATCCATGGTAAATGTTTAATTATTTATCACATCACTTTGCTTATTTCTTACTAAATTATTGATTATTCAATTGTTTGTGATAAAAATAAATTGGAATGGTAACAAAATGTTTACAATAGGTTTTAACTCAATATAATTTTCTATAAGCACGAATGTCCCTGTATGATATAATCCATTTGAAATATAATAAATTATTTAATTTGATTCTTGATTTATTCCTAAATTGATATTTAAGTACAACTGATATTTAATTTGATTCTTGATTTATAGAACATGAAGATGTTCTATAATTTACGAACATGTATTTTGGAATAATATATTAATTGATTCTTCATGACTTATTTGTTTGTCAATTATTCATAATTAAACTTAATATAATTCAATGATGGTGAAAAGCCTATTGTTGGCAAAAGCTCATAATCATATAAAGTTTAGTTACTTATTAGGTGTAAGACTTATTTATTATATAAGTTAATTACAAAAAATTAAATATAAAGTCTAAATATTTAAGAACTTTGCATTTATTAAAAAAATAATGAATTATTAAAATTGATTTTTTTTTTATTTTTTTTAATTTAAATAAATAAACAAAATAAACTAATGAACTTTAATTTGGGAATTTTGAAATTAGAAGTTAAATCCATTAATGAAATTGATATTCATTCATTACTACATTTATTTTAATAATTACATTAAAATATTATGTGAAATTTATTAAAATAGAAAAACCTATAAAATGACAAGTGGAAAAAAATTAAGGGTAAATAGCATAAAAGATACTCTGTTTACATCAAAATTCTAATTTAACATTGTGTTTTTTTCTCTCAAGTTTGACACTGTGTTTTCCAATTTGTCACAATTCTGACCACTTGACCGGTCAATCAGGTTACATGCTGACGTAACATGATGATGTGTTAGTTTTGATGACGTGACATGCTGACATAATATGCTGACGTGTCAAAATTGATTTTTTTTCCACAAAAAACACTAAATTTTCACTTTTTCGATTTTGGCACTATGTTTAATTTTTTCTTTCAATTTTGACACTATGTTTTTTTTGTTCCAAATCGAACATCATTTATCAAAGTTTGTTTAATTTTGACCATTTCCCATTTGAAACAGTATATGCTTCTAATAAGATGTAAAAATTTCATAGGTTGCAAACTTGACATCCGAGTTTTGATCGATTATACGCCTCCAAACCTCAAAACTCATTTTAAAGTTGTGTATTTAATATAAAATACAGTTTTTATATAACTAATACATATTAATACATAAAATTATGGTTAAATAGCATAAAAGACACTCTGTTTACATCAAAATTCTAATTTAACACTGTGTTTTTTTATCTCAAATTTGAACAGTGTTTTCCAAATTGTTACAATTCTGACCACTTGACCGGTCAACCATGTTACATGCTGACGTGACATTATGACGCGTCAGTTTTGATGACGTGGCATGCTGACATGTCAAAATTGATTTTTTTTCCACCAAAAACACTAAGTTTTCACTTTTTTCGATTTTGGCACTAAGTTTAATTTTTTCTTTCAATTTTGACACTATGATTTTTTGTTGCAAATCGAACATCATTTATCAAATTTTGTTCAATTTTGACAATATTCCATTTGAAACCGTATAAGCTTCTAATAAGATGTAAAAATTTCACGGGTTGCAAACTTTACATCCGGGCTTTGAGCGACTACACACCTCCAAACCTCCAAACTCATTTAAAAGTTGCGTATTTAATATAAAATACGGTTTTTATATAACTAATACATATTTATACATAAAATTATGGTTAAATAGCATAAAAGACACTCTGTCTACATCAAAATTTTATTTTAAAATAGTGTTTTTTTATCTCAAATTTGACACTGTGTTTTCCAATTTGTTACAATTCTGACCACTTGACCGGTCAACCAGGTTACATGCTGACATGATATTACGACGTGATAGTTTTGATGACGTGGCATGCTGACATAATATACTGACATGTCAAAATTAATTTTTTTCCACAAAAAACACTAACTTTTCACTTTTTTCAATTTTGACATTAAGTTTAATCTTTTTTTTTTTCAATTTTAACACTATGTTTTTTTTTTCCAAATCGAACATCATTTATCAACTTTTGTTCAATTTTGACCATATTCCATTTGAAACCGTATAAGCTTCTAATAAGAAGTAAAAATTTCATGGGTTGCAAACTTGACATCCGGGTTTTGATTGACTACACGCCTCGAAACTCATTTTAAAGTTGGGTATTTAATATTAAATAAGGTTTTTATACAACTAATACATATTTATATATAAAATTATGGTTTGAATGTAAAAAAAACCTTGTATATATACAAAACTATGGTTTTTAATTTAAAAAAAAAAAAAAAACGTATTTATACATTTTAAATATATTAAAAAAATATTTATACAGTTTCAAGTAAAAAATTGTCAACATTAAACAAAATTAGAAAAAATGTTCGATTTGGAACAAAAAAAAACATAGTATCAAAATTGAAAGAAAAAAAAAGAAAATATTCAATTTTGACACGTCAGCATATCATGTCAGCATGCCACATCATCAAAACCGACAGATCATCATGTCAAGTCAGCATGTAACTTGGTAAAAAAATACTTTTATATTAGAGTAGATTAGATTAATTTTTTATGGTAAAAAAATACGAATAGTTATATATCGAAAGTGGCAGAACTTAACCTAAACTTTTCTAGGTTGATTACATGATTGCACTAAAGTACTACGTACCATTAGATCTTATTTACTTTAAATGGCCACTAATTTAGTATTTGTTGTACATAACATGATATCAATCATTATTTACCCTGTTATATCTAATTTGGGGTCAAATTAGAAGACTGACATCTTATTTATTTGTATCTAATTCTTTATTGTAAGAAATAGATATTATAAATGGCCTTTATTTCTAGACATCGGTTCATGATTTGTTCATTAAATTAGCAAACTGTGTTTTTATGAATTATGATATTTAGAATACTAAATGATAAGTTGTAATTTTTATGTTGAACTTAAATCATTGGACCAAAGAAATGTTGCTTAAGTTTGACATTGAAGTTGATTAAACGTTATATTATGCCACTGACTGAGTTATTATTCAATGACCCCAAACTGAATAATAATTTATGCAGTAAAATTTCAAGCGTAATATGCATTAATGTTTCAGAACCAGTAGTTCTGACAAGTAACAGTTCCTAAAAAATGAAAATCAGAACCGAAATCGGTCATTGGCAGTTCCCACTTTTAGGAAACGAAACCAGAACTAGTGACATTGGTTTATGTTCCAAAACCAACGGTTCCGAGACGGTTCCGGTTCAAAAGAGGGTACCCGCTATTCGTGCTCATCCCTAGGTATATGTGTATTTTCATTACAGGGATTCCATGGAATTTTAAAGGTGGGTTGAAATAACATAACAATTAAATTTGGGAATGATGAAGACTTAAACATAGAAGCAGTTGGTTCGTCTTTATTGTCTTTAAGAAAGTGGTTAGTGTTTAAGTGTTAGTCATACTCTTTATGTATTGAGTATAAACTAAAACTTAATAAATATATCTATGTTAGTGAATGTTGGTTATATTTTATGTTTGGATACAATTATGTAAATACTAATTTTCATTCCCAGATATTATCGGATATGATTGTTGATTATGGTTATTAGAGGGATGCCTCTAAGATTACAACTTGAAAACCACTTCTCGGAATCTTTATTATATTGTAATATTAATGAAAATTAAAATGAGACTGAGAACTAGAGACCTTATTTGTGTTGTGGCATTAACACCCAGGTCACATATCACAATATAAGTTGATACATCTCATAAAGCACGTTCTACCATAACTTGATTCTCAAAATTCAGTAAATTCACTACCTATATAAAAAGGAAAGATCAATACGAAGTTTGAGATTAGTAATATTTACCCTAACCAAAATTTATGAACCTTTCCAAGCAGACTTAAGTAGTTTGTAAATCATATATAAGTTCTATGTATGATTAGTCTTGTTACATGTATCCCTACTTGATGAATGAAAAGTTTGAATCTCCAAACTGCTTGAAAACCTTTAGGGTCGGGTTTGAAAATTAAGTTGACCGGATAATAAAGTAGTGGGATTGTACATGGGAGATGTATATTATGGTGGGCATAGAACAAGAACCCATCTCTCTCTTTGAAAATTTTTGACACACCCCCAAACCGAGATGGCGGAAATATTCGGGAGCGGAGGACGTCATGTACAATATCATAACAATGAGTAATAGTAAAACAAGCAACAACATCCATAGTATTGAAAATATAGTTATTACATTTGTGTTCTTAGTATTGTTTGTATGACACCAAAATGTATAACAAAAATAAAAGACGAGTCTTGAATATGCTCCATCTTCTAAAAAACCTGTGTGGGTGTACCTGTCTATCGGTTCCGTGTGAATACAAGTTATTTTGAAAAGAGAGTATCAACATCTGAGTTGGTGAGTTCATAAGCATTTAGTATTTAAAATCTATCTTTGTTTCATGAAAGTGTTATTGTGTTTCTCTAGAAAAACCAATATTTTCTACAATAAATGAAATTTAGTCTTAGGTCTTAAGACCAAAATGTTTGTATCTTATTGTACTCTAAAATAGCGTAAGTGTATCTTTTCCATCAATGTGTACTTTCTTTGCTAGAAAAATAGTGTATTATACTTGTATGAACTATGTTGTACATATGTAGTGGAAATTAATGATGTGTAGTCTTAGTACTTAAAATAAAACCACCGAAATGATGTTTGTTTGGTAACCAAAATGTTTAGTCAATGTTTAATGTGAGTGATATTATAACCATACATAACTGACTAGTAGCCTGCACGACGTTCTTCAGGCGTCG
The DNA here is from genome assembly GCF_051521515.1 of Lactuca serriola. NCBI lineage: Eukaryota > Viridiplantae > Streptophyta > Magnoliopsida > Asterales > Asteraceae > Lactuca > Lactuca serriola. The sequence goes on from NC_136410.1 coordinate 191,065,475, forward strand.
GAATTTTATGACATTTGTCATCCCAGACCTGCCGGTCTAACTGTAGCTAACAGTTTAGGTGCAAGATTGTCAGTCCCATATAGATCTATACAAAATTTCACGCTCTCCCTCCAGGAGACTATAGTTATAATTTAGGATTTCTAGCATGTACTCTAATAGGTACCAGGAAGTAGTGGCTCACATTTTAGTATTAACTTGTTTACGTATAGTGTGTATTTGTTTTCTTGTTCTTGTAAATGAATAATGTACTTGTAGTGAAAAGTAATTTATACTTATGTAATTATTCAAGTAATGTATCTTTGAACTTAGAAAATAGTGTGAATTGATTTCAAACTATACCTATTATAGTTTACATGTTGTTATGTTCATACTGAGATGATTCAAGGAAATATATACCCCTTTGCTCAGCATGTTACAAAAGGGTTAGAAATAGTTGTTAAAATAAGTTTTCTACTTATATATATATATATATATATATATATATATATATATATATATATATATATATATGTTGCATGTATGATTATAATTTAAATGACAGTCGGACAAGAATTCATACCCTAGGCCCACCACCAAACAAGGAACAAGAGTTAAGGCAAAACCACAAACACTAGTACTAAGCCTGTTAAATCATAATTATACATAAATATATATATATATATATATATATATATATATATATATGAATATAGTTTGATAAAAACAGTGATTTCAGTAGTTGAAAAATAGTTTAAAATGGTTTGTCAAAGTTTATAAAAGCATTAATATCTTGAGATGAATTGTGACCGCATTTTTGTGTTAACACAAATACTTTGTGTTTGACTTGTATTCTCCCCCTAAAAGCATTTGAAAATGGTAAAAAATAGGGGTATGAACTCACCTTATGTGAGTGTTCGCGGGGGATACGGAATAGTAGTGATAATTCCACAAGTTATAACTCTTATAAATATCCATATACTAGTAGTATTTCACGCATAATATGTGTATAATTAGTGAAAATAGTGGTAAACATACTATGGAATAGCGTATTATGTAAGAATTACTTACAAAAAGGAGTCTTAGTAATAAACGGAGGGTATTAAGGACATTTTCGGTGAGCCTTGGGTGATTTCGGTTGCTTGAAGATGTGAAGTGTTCTTAGTGTAAACAAGGAGATAGGGGTGTTTTCGGTTGGAAATAAGGAGATTTGATGGTGATTTCAGTAAGATCTTATGAAGATCCAAGAGTTTTCGGATGATACTTGAGAGAAAAGGTGATGATTTCGGTCTAGCTTATGAGAGAAAAGGGAGGTTATCGGTTAGAATGTGTGAGAATGAGGATATGTTCTCGGTTTTGCTTATAAATAGGCTTAATGGTTGACGTGATATATGTATTGGAATGCTTAATATCACATCAGAATGTGTGCCAAAGGATAGAATTTAAGAGGTTTCAGTGAGGAAATCTAACCGTGAGAAGAGTTTTCGGTGTAGACCGAAATCCGATTTCGGTCCGAGACAAGTGGCCATTTGCGATGGTTTGCAGTCCGAGCCGAGAACCGTTTTCGGTCTGAAGGGTTTGACTTATGCGAGGGTTTTCGGTCCTCACATTTGGTTCATATTTTTGCAACACTTATGCAATAAAACGTTTAGTTAAATTAAAACATTGGCTAAGCTTTTATTTAACAAGTTTTGACTTTTGTTGACTTTAATTGACTTTTACAGACTTGAAAATAACGGGTTGTCAAATCATCCCCCCGTTAAAGGGAATTTCATCCCGAAATTATGTCTAAAGTGATACACATGGTCTAGGGAAAAAGATATGGGTATTTTTGTTTCATTTGATCTTCCTGCTACCAAGTGAATTCAGGTCCCCGCTTGGCATTCCAGTGAACCTTCACTATTGGTATATGACTTTGTTTGGTTCTCTTGACTTCCCTATCAAAGATTTCAACTGGTTCTTCCATGAAGTTGAGGCTCTCATTTATCTCGATGTGATCGAGTGGTATCACAAGAGTCTTGTCAGATAGACACTTCTTTAGATTAGACACGTGGAAGGTAGGGTGTACGTTGTTAAGTTCTTGTGGTAGTTTGAGTTTGTAAGCTACTAGGCCAATTCTTGTGATAATCTCGAAAGGCCCAATGTACCTTGGATTCAGTTTGCCACGCTTCCCGAAGTGTATCATGCCCTTCCAGGGTGAGACCTTCAATAGCACGTGGTCACTAACCTGGAATTCCAAGGGTTTTTGTCTTTTGTCTGCGTAGCTCTTTTATCTGTCCCTAGAGGCTTTCAGTCGTTCACAGATTTGAACAATCTTTTCAGTCGTCTCTCTGATGATCTCTGGGCCAGTAAGAGTGATGTCAAGGACTTTCCTTTTAGCTAGTTGCGTATCACCCACTTCATCCCAGCACATAGGTGATCTGCACTTCTGGCCATAAAGGGCTCCGAATGGGGCAACCTTGATACTGGTATGGTAGCTGTTGTTGTATGAGAATTCGAACAGTGGAAAATGGGTATCCCATGCTTTACTAAAGTCGATCACAAAAGCTCTCAGCATCTCTTCTAATGTTTTAATCGTTCTCTCACTTTGCCCATCGGTTTGTGGATGGTAGGCCATACTCATGTCTAGCCTAGTTCCTAGGGATTTTTGTAGTGACTACCAGAATAATGAGGTGAATCTACTGTCTCTATTAGAGATAATAGATATGGGCACACCATGTAGTCGCACAATCTCTCTAATGTATGTTCTGGTCAGTTTCTCCATTTTGTCAGTTTCTTTAATTGGCAGGAAGTGCATGGACTTGGTTAACCTGTCAACGATCACCCAAATGGTATTGAGACCACCCGTTGTCTTGGGTAACTTGGTTATGATCCATTGTAATCCGCTCCCACTTCCATTCAGGTATTTCTGGTGGCTGTAGCAAACTTGGGGGCTTTTGGTATTCTATCTTAACCTTAGTACAAGTCAGACACTTTCCCACAAAGGTAACAATCTCTGCTTTCATGTTTGGCAACCAATATAACTTCTTGAGGTCTAGATACATCTTGTCTGAACCTAGATGAACGGAGTATTGTTTCTTGTATTCTTCATTGATGACAATTTCTCTGAATCCTCCAAACTTCAGTGTCTAGATCCGATTCTTGAGATAACGAACTCCATCACCCTTGACTTCTATGTTCTTGTCCATTCCCCTTAAGGCTTCACCTGTCACATTCTCGGGTTTCAAGGCTTCCTGTTAAGCCTCTTTAATTTGTGTAGACAGATGTGAATGGATGGTCATGATCAGTGTTTTGACTCTACGACCTGAGTACTCCTTTCGACTAAGGGAATCAACTACATTCACTTTGCCGGGATGATAACAAATTTCGCGTTCGTAGTCATTTAATAGTTCTACCCATCATCACTGTCTCATGTTGAGCTCGTTTTGGTTGAATATGTGTTGAAGGTTTTTGTGTTCTGTGAAAATGGTGCTCTTCATACCATACAGGTAGTGTTTCCTGATCTTTAGAGAAAAGACTACCACTACAAGCTCAAGATCATGAGCAGGGTATTTGAATTCATGTGTCTTAAGCTGTCTTGAGGCATAGGCGATGACCTTTCCCCGTTGCATAAGAACACATCCTAGCCCTTGATTGGATGCATCACAATATACTACAAAATCTTCTATCCCTTCTGGAAGGGACAATATTGGCGCGTTGCATAGGGCTTGTTTTAGTGTTTGTAATGCAATTTCTTTTTTTTTTCCTCCTAGCTAAAAGTCACACCCTTTTGAGTTAGGGTAGTAATTGGTTTAGAGATCGTTAAGAAGTTACGTATGAACCTGCGATAGTAGCCATCAAGGCCTAAGAATTGACGGATCTCCGTATGCGCTCTTGATGCTGACCAACTCTCGATTGCCTTGATTTTGGAAGGGTCCACGTGAATTCCCTCTTCACTGACCACTTAACCTAGGAATTCTACTCTCCGAATCCAAAATCCGCACTTTGAGAACTTCGCATAAAGCTTTATGCTCGTAATGTTTCCAATACCTGTCGTATGTGCTGACTATGTTCCTCCTTAATGCGTGAGTAGATAAGTATGTCATCTATGAATACTATCACGAATTTATCTAAGTAAGGACGACACACCCTGTTCCTTAAATCCATAAACACCGCGGGTATATTGGTTAATCCGAAGGGCATCACTACAAACTCGTAGTGACCATAACGAGTTTGGAAGGCTGTTTTGGGAATATCTTCCTCTAGAACTTGTAACTGGTGATACCCGGATCTTAAATCAATATTTGAAAAGTAGGTTGCTCCTTGAAGTTGATCGAACAAGTCGTCTATATGCGGTAGAGGGAATCAGTTCTTAATGGTCAGTTTGTTTAGCTCGCGGTAATCGATGCACATTCGGAATGTTCCATCCTTTTTCCTCACGAATAAAACATTTGCTCCTCAGGGTGAGAAGCTCGGTCTGATGAATCCCTTGCTAAGCAGTTTGTTTACTTGACTGGATAGTTCCTACATTTCTGTTGGTGCTAGACGATAAGGTGATTTGGCTACAGGGGTAAATCTAGGGTAGATCTACAGTTTGGATTCCATGCATGACTCAAAAGGCCTCTGCATGTATGAAGAATTGAATGGACTCGGCGAGTCCATTGAGTGGACTCGGCGAGTAGCATGAAGATTAGGAGGAACTCGATGAGTGGGATGAACAACTCGTCGAGTCGGATGAAGATTGCCTTGGACTCGGCGAGTCTATTCTTGGACTCGGCGAGTCAAGTCGCGAAACCCTGAACCCCCTTCGAGTTAAGACTCGCATCAGTGAGTCGAGTGGAGACTCAGTGAGTTGGACAGGACAGGACTCGGAAATCGGTGGACTCAACGAGTCATGGGCTGACTCGGCGAGTCGAGTCGTGAATGGAAGGATCCTGAGCGTATGAACTCAAAGATTCAGTAGGTTGACTCGGCGAGTAGGGTCAACCTGGAAGGTTGACTTTGACCAGGACTTTAACTTTGACCAGAGTTGACTTAGTTGACTATTAAAGGGCAGCTTGGGACTAAGTGTTATATTTGGTATTAGTATATCGGGGAGTCATTGGAGTAGCAGTGCGGGAGTTTTCAGATAGCAGTCAGAAAGGTATCAGCAAGAACTTCAGCAGTGCAGGTGAGTTACCTTCCAGTGGCGGTGGGTCTACGACCACAATGCCGGCCTACCAGTAGGAGTTGTATGTTAGATGATTGTCTTTGTGATATTCATCTAGGTTTGCTATTACCTGATATGATGCTATGTGCTAGTGATAGTAGGGGAGATAGTCCCTAGAGTACCGGTCGATAGGGCCGAAGGGGTAGTCATGCCCCGCCTGATATGTTATGTGCTAGTATGATATGATGTTATATGCCAGTAGCAGTAGGGGAGATAGTCCCTAGAGTACCGGTCGATAGGGCCGAACGGGTAGCCATGCCCATCCTGATATGTTGTGTGCTAGTATGATACGATGTTATATGCCAGTAGCAGTAGGGGAGATAGTCCCCAAGATTTCCGATCGATAGGGCCAAAGAGGGGTAGTCATACCCAGTCATATTAGATAGAATACGATTATGTGATACATGTTACGTGGTAGTAATAGTAGAGGGGTGAAATAGTCCCTAGTATCCGGTCGAGAGGACCGAAGGGGAGGCTAGCACCCAGATATGCTAGCCAGTACCCGGTCGATAGGACCGAAGGGGAGGCCAGCACCCAGATATGCTAGCCAGTATTCAGTCGAGAGGATCGAAGGGGTAGGTCGGGCACCCAGATATGTCTGATAGTATTTGTATGTTATATGATTGGATGGTATGTGGTACGTTGGGGGAACTCACTAAGCTTCGTGCTTACGGTTTTCAGTTTTGGTTTCAGGTACTTCTGGTAGCGGAGGGAAGAGCTCGGGGTGATCGCATGGCACACACCATAGATATGACAACCTGGGATGTTTTACTCTAATAATGAACATATGTTTTGGAAATTAATACTCTGGTTATGTTATGGATTGATAATTGTGTTTTAAGTAATGTTTTATAAAAGAAATTTTTAGTCTTGAATTTTGGGACGTTATAAAGTAATTGCTATTTAGAGTGAGGTGTATCCTAAATATATATCACTAGTGCTCTCTGTCTTTCCATTAGCCATTTCTACGATAAATGTTTCCTTTAGTGTTTGTGGTTATTGTTTGAGTAAGTGTTTAAATTTGTGGCTCACGAAACTCCTCTCCGCTCCACTATCAAAGAGTATGCATGCATCAGGAGAAACGTATCCGTGACCACCATTGGATAAGCCACAGCTTCTTCGTGACCTATTACCAAAATTCTCCCCACTCCACCAGAATTCTATGCCTTTGGGCAGTTCCTCTTGAGGTGCCCGATTTCACCGCACCCATAGCAGGCTTGGCTTACTCCAGTACTAGGGACCTGGGTGATTGGTTTTGCCGGGCCTTACAGAAACGGGCAGTGTGCCCCTTCATGTTGTACTTATCACAGTGCATCTCTCGGCATGCTCCGTGATGATGGAAGTTGCACTTGCTGCACTTCGGTTGGTTTCCAACATATTTCTTGGCTGGTGCAGGGGTAGCAGGGGATTGTTGCAACATGAACAACCACAATCTGATGTTTCTTGGTGGGGTTCTATGCCTGTTGGTTCTTCTTTATGTCCCAAAACTTTCTTTTGTTTTCATTCACCTTAGCTTGTTCGGGTAAAAGGCTTGCTACGTGTGGGCAGACTCCATGGTCAATGAGTCTTTGAGCCAAGCATTTGTCATTATCAAATGTAATAAGGTTTGAAGACAAAAAATTTCCCTGAAGTGGAAGAGGCAGTCCGTAGATATACCTCTCTATTTTCTTGCTCTCTGTGGGAACCATCACTAAACACAAAATAGCCAGGTCACTAAATCTATTAGTGTAAGCCACTATGTCAGAGCCTATCATGGAAAGGCTCCAAAGTTCCTGCTCCAGTTTCTGTAACTTGCCCCTCGGGCAGTACTCCCCCATCATCAGTTCTTTTAATTTCACCCAGCCCATTGAGTTAGCCATAATGAGTGTAAGTGACTTGTCATGGCTATTCCTCCGTGTGAGGGCCTTATCAGAGAAAGTGCAGGCAAAAAATCTCACTTTGCTCTCTTCTGGGCATGAGCAGATCTCAAAGATTGATTCTGTTTTCTCGAAGAATTGCGTTAGAGCAATGATTACTCCATTCCCATTAAAGTTCTTAGGTTTATAGTTGGTGAAATCCTTGTATGAACACACCCTAGGGTGTCCATGGCTATCTCCATGATACGAGTTGGTACCAGTTGCAGCCCCACTGGTGCCACTAGCGTTGATTTGGGTCAGGGCTATTGTCATAGCCAGTGATACTGCAGCTTGGAAAACTACAAGATCGAATTGCAATGGTGGCAGCGGATTTGAAATTATTGGAGGATTGTTGTTGACATGTCTAATTGATTTCCGTGCCGGCATCTTTTAGATATAAAGTTTTTAAAGATGAAAATGATGGTAAGACTACATTAGCGACTATAATAGAAGTCTATCACAAGCAATAACTTGTAAAGTAATTTACAGTAGATCATCATTAAACTTTAAGGAGTTTATAATAGAAGTCTACCACAAGTAATAACTTGTAAAGTAATAATATGAAATCGAATAGAAATTTTTCAAAGAAAAATAAGATGCATGTCAATTCCATTGGTTTAATTTGACCTTGAAGTAGGTCTACAACATACCAACTTAACGGGAAAACATTGACAGCATACCGAACAGTCGAAAAATCAAATTTCGAGGTCGAACTATAAACATGAACAATAACACTAGTGCATATACGTAGTCTTAGTCTATATCCAAAAGAGTGAGCAGAGTATGCCCTAATTGCGAGGAGTGTTGTTCTATCTTGTACTAGCTTGAGCCCTGGATTTAGCCAACTGGCATTCTGTTTCAAAAACAAGTCTTTCTAATGTTACTTGGCATTCTCAAAGTTCTTTAACCTCTGCCTTGTTTGCTGCTAGTTCCCTCTGCATGGTTTCGGTGTGATTCCTGGTTATCTCCTGGTCTTCGTTCAGGTGGCGGAGGCGAACTGTGTTGACTAAATTGGTTGCACCAACCTTATGAATCAGTTAATGGCTGCTCTTGCTTGTTCATCGTTACGAGCAACTCGACGACTACTACTGGGAGGGCTCTATCTGCTGAGCCTCCCTCATCAATGTTGTAGAAGCTTCAGCCCCCATTATAGGGAAGGTACTGAACCTATTCATGATTCCACCTCTCTAAGTTCACTGCCTACTGAGGCTTCGGGCCTTCGAAATTCTGTCGGGGATTGGGATTTTGGGCAACTTGAGTTGGATCATATACTTCTAGTTCTGAGTCGGAGTCGTCCTATAATTCTTCTTCATCTTCTTCTTCCATTAGAACTTCCTCGAAGTCTCCTTGTATTGGAGCCACAGGGTCGTCTTTTGGTTCCTCTTCGACCTATCCTTTGTTCCCCTGATTGGGAAAGTATGGGTCTCCCAGCAAATGAAATCCAGCCATGTTATCTATGCGAGAATAGGGGTGTAAGAGATACTAACAAATCTATAAATGGTGTTATCGTGTTATAAATAGTCCTATAGTATTTTAATTTATGTTAAGTTCTAGTGTTCCTTTGTAGTAAGAATTGGTAAGTTTTTAGACTTGTTACCACACCACGACCATTCATATGCATATGCTAATCACCTCTCGAACAAATATAGTTGATCAAACTATATCAATCCTAGACCTGATTATATATCCCAAGGCCTACTCGTGCTATTCAACAATCGTAATACTTTTGTTTTGTTCCGTCTATAATACTTTTTATAAAATACTTAGATTTTAAAAAGTATACTTTTATTCAGAGCGCTTCATCCCCATTGCATTTATAGTTGTATATCTTTCATGGTTTTATATACTTAGTTCCCTTTAAACAATGCTTTGATACCAATCTGTAACACCCCCAAACCGAGATGGCGGAAACATTCGGGGGCGGAGGTCGTCATGTACAGTATCATAACAATGAGTAATAGTAGAACAAGCAACAACATCCATAGTATTGAAAATATAGTTATTACATTTGTGTTCTTAGTATTGTTTGCATGACACCAAAATGTATAGCAAAAATAAAAGACGAGTCTTGAATATGCTCTGTCTTCTCAATAACCTGTGTGGGTGTACCTGTATATTGGTTCCATGTGAATACAAGTTATTTTGAAAAGAGAGTATCAACATTTGAGTTGGTGAGTTCATAAGCATTTAGTATTTAAAATCTATCTTTGTTTCATGAAAGTGTTAGTGTGTTTCTCTAGAAAAACCAATATTTTCTACAATAAATGAAATTTAGTCTTAGGTCTTAAGACCAAAATGTTTGTATGTTATTGTACTCTAAAATAGTGTAAGTGTATCTTTTCCATCAATGTGTGCTTTCTTTGCTACAAAAATAGTGTATTGTACTTGTATGAACTCTGTTGTACATATGTAGTGGAAAATAATGATGTGTAGTCTTAGTACTTAAAATAAAACCAGCGAAATGATGTTTTTTTGGTAACCAAAATGTTTAGTTAATGTTTAATGTGAGTGATATTATAACCATACATAACTGACTAGTAGCATGGACGACGTTCTTCAGGCGTCGAAATGTTACGACATTTTTCACCCCAGACTTGCCGGTCTAACTGAAACTAACAGTGTAGGTGCGAGATTTTCAGTCCCTTATAGATTTATACAAAAATTCACGCTCTCCCTCTAGGAGACTACAGTTATAATTTAGGACTTTTAGCATGTACTCTAATAGCTACCATGAAGTAGTAGTTCAAATTCTAGTTTTAACTTGTTTACGTATAGTGTGTATTTATTTTCTTGTTCTTGTAAATGAATAGTGTACTTGTAGTGAAAAGTAATTTATACTTATGTAATGATTCAAATAACGCATCTTTGAATTTAGAAAATAGTGTGAAATAGTTGTTGAAATAACTTTTATCCTTTTATATATATATATATATATATATATATATATATATATATATATATATATATATGTTGCATGTGTGATTATAATTTAGAAGACAGTCGAACAAGCATTCCTATCCTAAGCCCACAACCAAACAAGGAAGAGGAGTTAAGGCAAAAACACTAGTACTAAGCCGGTTCAAATTATACATACATACATACATACATATATATATATATATATATATATATATAGTTTGATAAAAACAGTGATTTAAGTAGTTGAAAAACAGTTTAAAATGGTTTGTCAAAGTTTATAAAAGCATTAATATCTTGAGATGATTTGTAACAAAATTTAAGCGTTAACAAAAATACTTTGTGTTTGGCTTGTATTTTCCCCCTAAAAGCATTTGAAAATGGTAAAACATAAGGTGTATGAACTCACCATATATGAGTTTTTGCGGGGGATATAGAGTAGTAGTGATAATTCCACAAGTTATAACCCGTATAAATATATGTATCCTAGTAGTATTTCATGCATAATATGTGTATAATTAGTGAAAATAGTGGTAAACATGTTGTGGATGGCGTATTATGTAAGAATTACTTACAAAAAGGAGTCTTAGAAATGAATCGAGGGTATGAAGGACGTTTTTGGTGAGCCTTGGGTGATTTCGGTTACTTGAAGATGTGAAGTGTTCTTGGTGTAAAAAGGAGATATGGGTGTTTTCGGTTGGAAATAAGGAGATTTTAAGGTGTTTTCGGTGAGATCTTATAAGGATCCAAGAGTTCTCGGATGATACTTGAGAGAAAAGTTGATGATTTCGGTCTAGCTTATGAGAGAAAAAGGGAGGTTTTCATTTAGAAAGTGTCAGAATGAGGATATTTTCTCGGTTTTGCTTATATATGGGATTAATAGTTGATGTGATATATGTATTGGAATGCGTAATATCACATCGGAATGCGTGCCAAAGGATAAAATTTAAGAGGTTTCGGTGAGGAACTCTAACCGAGAAAAGAGTTTTCGGTGTAGACCGAAATTCGATTTCGGTCTGAGACAAGTGGGCATTTGCGAGGGTTTGCAGTCCAAGCCAAGAACCGTTTTCGGTCAGAAGGATTTGTGTTATGCGAGGGTTTTCGGTCCTCGCATTTGGTTCATATTTTTTCAACACTTAACTAATAAAAGGTTTAGTTAAATTAAAACATTGACTAAGCTTTAAATAATTAATAAATCAACAAATTTGACTTTTATTTAACAAGTTTTGACTTTTGTTGACTTTGGTTGACTTTTACAGACTTGAAAATAACGGGTTGTCACAATTTAAAGATCATTGGATTATTAACCATTACACATATTGGGTACTCATCAAGAAAAGAATGTAGCCCTAAGTAGGAATAGAACATTAATGGTGTGAAGTATTCTTGAAAATACTAACTTTTCATATTTTCTATGGAGCAAGGCATTAAAATGGTGGTCCATATCATGAATAGATTTGCTTCGGAAGATTCAGTTAAGATTTTGACGTGAAAGAACCCAAACTTAAGATGTGAGGTTGTCCAGCAAAAGCAAATCTCTAAAATTCTCAATAAAAAAACTCGAAATGAAAACCATAAAGTGCTTCTTCATGGGGTGAACTGAACAGTCTAAATGTTACTAATTTTATGCTTCCGTAACATAGTACCTAAATTCTAGAAATGAAGCATGTTAGGTTTCTTAAGAATTTCAAAATCAATGGGAGAGGTTTATTGATGGATTTTGACCTCTAAGAATCTTCAACTATCGTTCAAGTTCCCATTATGATTAGTACTTCATTAGCAGATTCAAGTTTTGCCTTATGGAAGGTACTCTTTAAATGAAAAGGCAAATGAAACACCACAAAATGAACCCACTTAATTGATTGACATTGAAACTCATGAAACTCAGTAGCCTATAATACATTGTCTATGACGTAGGCGAACCATAAATTATGAAGATTACATGAGGTCAGTCTGACCATGGGAAAGGAAATAACTCTGTCACGGACGGTGATACCATAACTTGTGATCAAGTGGAGTGAACTGAAGAGTTTATTTTAATGTAAAGGAGTGATGTTTGGTAACTTTTTGAATTACCAAAGGGTTTCACATCAATATGATGCATGTAGGTCTTGAAGACCACACTAAACCCCAATGATTAACATTGAACGACATAAAGCTCTATTGGTCACTAAATGGTATTAACAAAAAGAGCATATTTATTTCCAAGAAACATTCTCATCCATCTCTCTAAAATAACTTCTCTAGGATCGTATTGGCCCTTGAAGCTCATTTTCTTTTGAGCTACATCAAATACACATTAAATTGTTTTCTTAAAATGGATTTACACAAAAGTGTATACATGAACCAACTGAAAGGTTTTAATTCTAAGGGTTAAGAACATTCGATGTTAAACACAATGAATCAATATATAGGCTAAATCATGCTTCCTATCAATGGTTTCTAATGTTGAACGGAAAATTAACGACATGATTAAGAACCAGTTAGATTGATGTATATACCTTAAGATCAGTGGGATGAATTTTATCATGCTCCACTACTAGAAAAACAGCCTTTTACGACGCTCATTGCGCGTCGTAAAAGGCTCAGACGACGCGCAAATGCGCGTCAAGGAAGGCCCTGTCATAAAGAGAGACGACGCGCTTTTGCGCGTCGTCTATAGACGACGCGCATTTATGACGCTCATTTACGACGCGCAATTACGACGCGCGTTTACGACACACAATGCGTGTCAAGGAAGGCCCTGTCATAAAGGAAGACGACACGCATTCGCGTGTCGTAACCTTACGACGCGCGTGTTAATGACACGCAATGCGTATCAAGAAAGCCCCTGTCAAGAAAGGCCATGTCATAAATGAAGATGACACACATTTTTGCGTATCGTAAATTTAAATGTTTAAAAAAAATAAATTTATATATTTATTAATTTTTAAATTAAATTTGCATTTAATTTCTTATAATAGAAATAAAATACAATATACAAAAAATACAATTCATTGCATAATATAAAATAAAATTTCATACTCAAAAAATAAAATAAATTGCACAAATTATAATGTCATACAAAGAATCATTCAAATGTTAAACAAAAATAATACATTCCTAACATGTGTTATACATTCCTATAAAACTAACAAATAATCATACAACTCTGTTTCTTACTGGAAAGGAATGCCAAACATGATTACAAGTCTCCCTTAATCTTGATTACTCACCTGCTTAAGTAGAATGTTGTTGTTGAAAAGGTTACCTAGCAACAGAGAAAAACACAATACCTCTCCCACAATCACAACATCATTTACAGAAAAGGGTTGTCAATTCGAGTAGTTTTTTTACCAAATTTCCGTCCTTCTTCCCTCATATCCTCTAATATTTCTTCATATTCTCCATCATCCATCAATTTATCAGCATTGATCACCTTCATTGCACCAAAAAAACCATGCTTGCTTTTACCAAAATTATTCAAAAATATCATATTTTCTCAAAATGAGGTTTTCCACATTAACCAACTCCTAACATTTTCTCAAAAATATTATTTAAACATCATTTACATTTTTTCTTTTTAAAATAGAAAAAACATAAGGTACCTCAGTTAAACACAAAACTTTAGTTGGAATCTCATCAGGTAATCTAGGTAATCCGGGAAGATTAAACCCTCCAACTTGTAAGGCCATTTTCGACAAATAAAAACATGATGTTTCAAAGCATTGAACGTACATAAATAATAATAATAATAATAATAATAATAATAATAATAATAATAATAATAATTAATAATAATAATAATAAACTCTGTAGTACCTGCATAACTATATGTTGTTAAGCCTGGGCCATAATGGTCTCATGTTCAGATTTCATCTGCCCGCTGCAGTAAAATAAAGAGCATCAAAAACATCAGATTTATCATAAACTTGTTCATAATAATAAAGCCCACATGGATTGAGAAAAATTTAAATTAATAATAATAATAATAATAATAATAATAATAATAATAATAATAATAATAATAATAATAATAATAATAATAAAGAGGGGCAAAAACATCTTTTTGACTCTCACTTACCCAGGGGTAAGCCCAGCAGCAACTAAATTAAGGTTTGGATTTGGTTGACTGGGGCACCACCACGATAACCACCACCACCACCACATCCACGGTTCCATTACCAAAGACTACCTAGAAAAGATTCAGAAAAATTAATAATGAAGAAACTATAGGAAGACTGAAGATAATATTATTGAAAGTGATTATGTAAAGTGTGAACAAAGGGGAAGAAGATTCTTTGTTGTAACTTGTTTATTGGAGGAGATTCTCTGTTGCTAACTTGTCTCTTTTTAGACTCTCCACCTTGTTCTCTTAAACCAAAATGAAGACTTCAATGAGGATTCACACAACATCCATTGATAGCAACAAATCAGGAAGCACAATGGTCCAATCCCATTCAAGTTTCTTTGGACCTATCAACAAGATAAGAATACAAAATTCTTGTCATGATGGAAAGATTAAAAGCTAGTAAGATTTAAAATGAAAATGATTATAAAAATAAAAGAAAATTTAAACCAGCAGCCAATTAAAAGATGCATGGACCATTGTATTTGGCAGTAAGTAAGCAGCAACTGATAACCACAACATCAAACTTTTCAAAGAATTCAAACAGATACGAAATAATTTGGTCCAGGAACGTTCCTGGGCCAAATGTCATAGTTGTTCCTGATGATTGAACTGAATTCATAACAATCCATAAGTAAGGAATCAAACCAACTAGTTGATTATAACTCTGTGATACTACATGCATTCAATATAAAATCACCGAAAGCAAAAAGGAAATATTTATCTGTTTTCACAAATCCTGCCACCAAAGCCCTAGGCAACACTGCAATCCATTCATCTCGGTTAAGTTAGTAGTAGTATGCAATAATAATAACTATATGCCATCAAGGAAAGTCAAACTAGAACATACAATTGACTTGAAACTCTTTATGACGGATTCAAAGCTTTAAGGTTTATCTTCTGCAAAACCAGAGACAAAAGTCAGTTCCATAAACAATGTAGAAGAAAAAAGGTCTAGTCAAAAGTCAAATGAAAGAGAACAATGGTTATAACTTACGTATAGATAGAGGGTCTATATGTACAAAGAACTTGTAGCAACTATCAAATAGCAAAACACAAGAATTACTCCCTTGAAGTAATTGGATGTTCCATCCTACAAATATATAAAAGAACCATTTTTAAATGAAAATTTTAATTAATCAAATTTTTGTAAAAATATATGAATATGAGGCTTACTTGCAACATGAAAGCCACTACTAGAACTGTCATAATAAGAGTTGTTGTCTCAAAAAGTTGAAAATTTAGGTCCAAAGGATGCCCCATGATCCACCCAACAACCACACAAATGGAATCTGCAGTTACAAACACAAAAATTTTAAAATAAAAGTTAGTATTTGTTTAAATTATGCTGCTATTTCTTTAAATTAACCTTTCTTTTAATTATACAGAGAAAAAAACACGTACAACAAACATAGATATTTGTGTTGAGGAGCCAATCGCGACTCCTAAAGAGATATCCTACAAAGATTGTAACTAAAAATATTTAAAAAACTAAATAAAATGAATTATGATTCTTGTAATGACTAATAACTTACAAGCTTGTCTTTCATGACAAACATGATGGCACTTGCATGTTCTGCTGCATTTCCAACAATAGGAAGAAGTAGGCCCCATATGTAATAATCATTACACAACTGCTAAATCTTGAAAGGGCCAATTCTGACTTTCCCAAATGCAATTCAGTGTGTGTGAAGTGAAGAATAGCAAGGAGTAACAGACCCATCACTACCATTAACAGCAACCCTTAGCTTATCACAACATTTGGTTGCAAAATGTGTTCCTTTTTAGGAAGAAAGATTCCTCCACAGAAAAACGTGCATCCAAGAACAAGCAACATGTTTGCCAAAATTGACCCTGGTAATGATTGTTGCACAACACGTAGCATACCATGGAATTGAATTCCTTCACCCTCCCCAAGGAATAGTGAAATACATCAAACAAGGAATTAAATTGTATCTCGAATATGTCAAAAACATAGAATTTTTTTTTAAAAAAAATGAAGCAAACAAACAATCAAGCCTAAGTGGTATAAAAAGAAACCGAATTACTATGATGCATTTGTCAAATTCTTGATATTTTTAAGCAAACAGACTCACCCAAACTTGTTTTAAGCTTCAAAAATATTTCATCCCGACTCTTGCTTGAAACTTTACTAAGCCTATCCTGTAATGAGTGTCGAAGAGCACCTGTTGGTGGACAAAAGGAGCATTCAGATTCAATAATCATATATATATATATATATATATATATATATATATATATATATATATATATATATATATAGAACCCTATTACTAAATGTGTGTGTACGTGTGTGTCGAATTGGCTTAAGCCCTTAAGTATGACATGAGGACTTACTTGCAGACACAGGTTGGGATTTTCTATCAATCTGCATTACAATTGATTTGCTGCTTAAGTTACCATCCCTCTTTAATTCAATACATATAGGTGCGCGAGTTGCACCACCTTCACCAGTTGGTTGCTCAACTTAATTTGAAAATTGAAATGACTTGTTTTGTTATCATAATGAATTAGAAAAAACATAAAGTGAATATATATGTCCAGATTGAATATGAAAATAAAGAAAAATGAAGGTCGTACCAGAGCAAGATGCCCAATCAAACTGTTCAAAACTGCTGATTTACCTGCACTCTGAACAATTGGTAGCCCATAATTAGAAATGAACTATTTAAGATCCATAAATTGGTAAACCTGAAAAAGCAAAAGGGTAGGCTAGCAAGATCAGATTGGCTCCATGATTAGCTAAACAGTAGACCCCTAGCAGTTGATGAGTGGAGCTTGATCTAGTAGAAAGCATAATGCAAATTAATACTTCGACATATGGCATTAAGCAACAGTAGATGAGTTTCTGCTGCAAGCAATAGTTTTGAATCACCTATATGCTAAATTGGAATCTAAGCAAAAATAGTTCCCAACTACATTTAGAAAAAGATCCATCAAAAATAGGGATCGCAACAAAAACATATCGAGAGATCCACTGACTTAGTCAATCAACACAAAAGCAAGTAGTCGGATCAAAAGAGCGCATGTAAGACAAACTTACGGTATTGCCAAGAGCAACAAAATTAAGAAATTTGGAAGGGTGTTTTGAAGAAGACGATGAATTTGCATCCCCAATGGCAAACACCTTCGTGGGGTTTGAAGAAAGGGCTGTTGACGCGCTCCGGGAAGGTAAATGCATCCCCAACGGTCCAACTCCGCCTATTTATTTCATCGGACCTTTGATCGCCGGTGGCAATCATGTGGATCCTAGCGAAAACGAGTGCTTAAAATGGTTGAATTCACAACCGAGTAAAAGTGTAGTGTTTTTATGCTTTGGGAGTCAGGGTGTGTTGAAGAAGGAGCAGTTGAAGGAAATAGCTATTGGTTTAGAGAAAAGTGAGCAAAGATTCTTGTGGGTGGTTCGAGATCCGCCACCAGATGACAAAAAAACCGACTCGAATTCCGGTGGTGGTAAAGAAGTCGGTCTGGATGCGATTCTTCCTGACGGGTTTAAGGGCAGGATTGGGGATAAGGGGATGGTGGTGAAGAATTGGGCACCACAGCCGGCGATACTTAGTCATGAGTCGGTGGGTGGATTTGTGAGTCATTGTGGGTGGAACTCGGTGCTTGAAGCGGTGGTAGCTGGGGTGCCAGTGGTGGCATGGCCATTGTATGCAGAACAGAAGATGAATCGAGTGTATTTGGTTGAGAGAATAGACACAAGAGAGACAGAGATATTGATTCAGGTACGATTGAGAGGTAAGAACATTTAATCATTTGAAGAAGAAGGAATTTGGATGGGCGAGGTGGGGACGAGGAAAACTTGTTTCCTGTGAGATCCAAAGCACAAAAGCCCTAGTTTTTCCAATTTTGGGATGGCGTGTCTTTAACATGTGAGAACGTGGGTGAAGGCGGGGGACCTAGGGCTTCTTGTTGGAGGCGCTGGAGGTGGGTGAAGGAAGAGGCCCTAGGGCTTCTTGTTGCTAATTCGAAGATCAACATTGATGGTAGAAGGTGGAGGCATCAGTAGAACGAACAAGGTAAAAAGAGAGGAGATCGAACCATTTGGTGTGAGGGTCGATTTGGAAGAAATCTCAAACCCTTAACCTTAAACATGATGTGAAGCAATTGATCCGTAATCTTCTTCGTCTCCGTCAATTCCTTGGGCTCACATAATCGGACGATGGTGGTAAATGAAGCATTATTCGAGAAGGAAGGTGCATCGCCGTAGTTTGAGGCTAGAAGAGGAAATGAGGATTGGAGGTAGTGGATGTGGATGAGGGGTGGAGACGAGGGAGAAGAAGGTGGGGGTTTAAAAAATTTGGGGATTTCATTTTCCCTCGGACACGCGCGTTTCTTAAAAAAAATATAAAACGACATTCACAGATGACGCACAAGTGCCTTCCGTGTTTTTAATATTTTTACATGAGACACTAATTTAAAGGCACTCAGTAATGCGCGACCTAAATCCTTAAATTTTTTGAAGAGATGATACTTTTTTAATGTCACTCTCTAATGCGTAACATAAATCAAAGAGCGTCGTGTTTTGCGCGTCGTAAAAGGCTGTTTTTCTTGTAGTGCTCGTTTTATATATAGATAACTATTTATTGGAGAGTAATAACATTCATATGTTGCATTAATCAAAATACTTGATACCGTATCACATTGATATAAATAATCTTGTTGAAAGCTTGTATGTTATAGGAAAATAAATACATCAAGATAAAAGGAATTTAGATTTGAACTAAAAGGGATATATCGAGTGTATAGTAAGTCAATATAACATGCAACAATGCTTCTTTTCACTATATCCTATAGTTAACAGAGATGTTTTTAGTTTACAAAGGTAGAATGAGATCTGATGAAGTCAATATATTATGCTTCCGTACTTGGAAGATCTATGTATACTCAAGTTTATACTCGTCTCGAAATTACTTATGTTATTGGTATCCTACACTGTTATCAAACAAATTAGGGTCTAGATCGCAAAACAACTACCATTTTTTTTTGTATGGGACTAATTATTATAAACTCATTTATAAAAGAAGTGATAACTTAGAAGTGATATGAGATAAGTCTATGACTTTGTGAAATGCAAATATAACTAGTAATTATTGGGATACATATGTATGCAATCAGTTAGCCAATATTATAGAAGAGACCTAATCTATGATGGTGAACTCTATTGTCATATATAATGCAATTAGCCATGTAATTTTCTTGAGAAATTTAATTACAAGACTTATGATTGTAAATTCCATTTTAAGGCTATTAAAAGAAACTTTATTGCTATAACTTTCCCTAGAACCTTTTCCACTAGCATTAATTAAAGTGGAGTAGGGCTTTACATCAATACAAAATATTTGTTCGCGTGAGAACAAATGGAGGAGAATGAGTTTTGTATCGAGCACTTCAACACTTAGAAGATGCTAGTAGATCTGATAACCAACGTCGTACCACCCGAACCATTTCAACATGTCGTCATTATAGGTATAAGGGTAGACTTATTACAATATAATGCAAGTATAGTGCTTTGATGGAACTTTTAATTTTAATTTTAATTATTCAAGTACTTGATTATTTTTCCTCTATAATATGCAATTTGTCTATATTAATAACGTGTGCACACTTACTATTATATAGACAAATGTATGACTTTACCACTTAAATCTAACGTCATTTGGTTTAATATAATTTTAAATTCCATATGAAGTACTAAAATATGATTGGTGGTGGTCCTCTGTGTAAGAACGACATGTTATGCTGTACTTTTCTGCTTTAGTGTAATCTGAAACAAGATGAACTTAACTTGGCCAAATAAATAACAAACACACACATACAAATAGTCATCCAAGTAGGAAAATGTTATAAAATAACTCTAATATGGCCATCAGACTACTTTGTAATTTTTTTTATCAGTTGGGTACAATTATATCATGTACCATAACATTTTCCATATTGACATAACATGTCCCTAGACTTTAAATTGTGTTGCATGATGGATATGACGTATGTCTATAAATTAAGGGACTAATCTTTAATGGTTCTACAACTTACCCATTAGGTGCAATAATGAGAATTAAACACATAAATAAATGAGAGAAACTTGTTAGAAAATATGAAACGATCTCTTTTATTTTCATATTTACAACATCTTCTTTATAAAACACGATGATAATTATGTGTAACCAATATATCCATCAACAACTTAATATAACATCTTTATGGGAAGTAAAAAGGGTCAACATGGCATCTTCTTTATCATAATTACCAACACCACGTAAGTTAATTCATTTTTATTTGAAAGTTGGGCTTATTTAGCATTCCCGCTAGAGAGAGACTTTCTCATCGAGGAATTATGGTGGACTCTAGATGGAATAATATGGATCCTATCGGTTTGAACATTTTTATTTAAAGGCTGGGCTTATTCAACATTCCCACTAGAGAGACTTTCTCATCGATAAATTATGGTGGACTCTATTTTGTTCCCTATTTGTACCTCTTTGGTGGAGACAATTGATCTTCTTTTTGCACGTCGTTTCCAAATGGTTGAGATTTGGACTCGGATTGCTATTTAGTGGGTAGTTTAGATTCCTACACATTCGTCTTTTTTTTTTCATTCTTTTTTGGTCAGATTTTACTCCTTTAAGAAGTGAGCAAAGAAAAGCTTTTGATGTTGTGGTTTTGACCACTCTATGGTGTTTATGAAATTTCCTCAACTCCAATATTTTTGGATCGTCTTTACCTAGGAAGTCTCTCATTTTGGATGAAGTGGTAGATATGAATTTCTTTAGGATTTCTGATAGGTGTATTAAAGTTAAGTTAAGTTGGACTTTTTGGCTTCAAAATTTTCGTTTTGTTTGAATTTTGTTGTAATATTTTTTTTTGTAGCTTCTTGCTAGTTTTTAATAAAAATTCCATTGTTTAAAAAAAAAGGTAAATTAATTCATTTTTGGCCCAATGTTTATCAAGTAAATATGGAGTTAATCTTGGTTTATGCCTATACATCCTACATGGAGTTACTAGCCATATAGATTTTTCCTTCTTTTTTAAGAAGCTAGTATGGAAAATGAAAAACCGGTAAATGGCAACCGGAAAATTCCTAGTCACGGATCGTGTGAAACTTGGAAAATGGCAAATTTTAACAAGTTACGAGCAAATATTGTCCAAAAAAACAAGAAAAAGAAAACCCATATTTAAATGTGTTAAAAATTGATATATAACTCCACTTTAATTAAATAACATGAGGATTTTATAGAAATAACTCTAAATTTGTATACTTATATCATCTACTGTTTCACATCAAATTTAATAAAATCAAGGGCCACATGTGAATAATTTTCTACAATAGAACAAGGAACAAGGAAAGTATAACATAAAGGCTAAGGTGTAAAAATACGACAATTTATATTAAAAAACATTTTATTTTAAGAGATGTGTTTGCAAAATCAATATTTGATTTTTTATATTATAAATTGTAATGAAATACTATTATCTTCGTCAATCCTCCAATTCAACTATTGTTGTTATTAAAGCATTAATTTTGGGTCATTAATACCAACCAATTCAAATTTTATGCATTTATTAAAGTCCAACCCAACATTATCTTTTATTATTATTATTATTATTATTATTATTATTATTATTATTATTATTATCTTTTATTATTATTATTATTATTATTATTGTTGTTGTTGTTGGGAATGACAAACGACTTAGTGAAAGCCTCATCATATTATTTCAATAGTGACATCGGCTTCAAACTCCTTTATAGGGCGAACTGAATCCCATTGAGATTTCCATAGAAAACTTGCCACACATGAGGCATAAATGCAAGATGCAAATTAATAGGTTTAAAGAGTTGAACTCTTGACCTCAAACGCACATGAATATCAAACCCGGTACATTAATCTAACTAGGCTGGACACACATCATCTTTTATTATAAAATACTATTAACTATAACCAACATGTTATTACTTAAAAGATTATAAAAAAATTAATTAAAAAAGAAATCAAGATAAACTATTATTATTGTTGTTGTTAATTTATTTTTATAGTGTGAATATATATATATATATATATATATATATATATATAAATAAGTAATTTCAAATAAAAACATTAAATAGTGTAAAAAGGTAAAAATACTATGTTTATATTATTATTCTGTAATGAACGTTGTATATGTGTAATATTGAAGCCATTCTAATTTGAATATTAACTTTTGATTATTCATATATTCATTAGAATATTATTATTCTATTATAAATTTTGTGTATATACAATATTGTAGTAAATTCTAATATTAGTTTTAACATGTGATTATTCATCTACTCATTGCTGAATAATGACATAAAGCTTAAGATACAAAATTCATTACAGAATAATCACTTTAATTATTGTTTTTATTTGAAGCATCCTCTCTCTCTCTCTCTATATATATATATATATATATATATATATATATATATATATATATATATATATATATATATATAAAGCGAGAGAGAGAGAGAAGAAGAAGAAGAAGAAGAAGAAGGCTCAATTAAGAAAAAAAAGTTAAGCATGCGAGAATGAATCTGAGCCACTCATTTCGAATCTACCGCTTAAACGTTCAAGCATATCGAAATGACGAAAAAGTGTAACTTCCCAAAATACTAAGTAAAAATTTCATTTTTAAACAACCAAAAACATTGATTCATAGTTCAAAAGACAATTGAAGTGTAATGTATTCTCCAAAACATCAGAATGAATCTTAAAAATATAGTGTATAATGAAAACTACAGGGGATACAGTACGATCAGGCCATGCCCTTCCCTTGGAACCTGAAGTACGAGAACCATTTAAACATTAAATCCTAAGCGCAAAGCTTAGTGAGTTTCTCAAAATACCACATACCATACATATTAAAGGGCCCAGCCCTAGTGCTATATTTCAACCCATGTGAATGCTATGATCCAATCATAGTCTTATAGTCACTTCCATTGCTATAGCCCAAGTATAGTCTTTCCCGCCCTAATCCAACCATGGTCATCAATACAAGTTCTATGATCCAACCACAGTCTTTCATATAAGTGGTGTGGTCCAACCATTGTCTTTCATAGAAGTTCTATTATCAAACCACAATCTTTCATGCAAGAGTCACATATACAGTTTAGAATCCTACATAGTATAGCGAGAAGACTCACCTCACACTCGAATCAGATAAACCACATCTTGGATAATCGAGAAACAGGTGCTACAACCCAACTAAAGAAACATCCAAGATCAAACCTTAGTCTACCTTATAAAACTAGCAATTTGACCAAAATTCAACATGGTCATATATTCAACAATCAAAGTTAACTTAGAAGTTCGCCATGATGTGGCCAACCAATGGCCACGTCGTGGTAGCTGAATGAAAAAACAGTCACGAATTTCCCCTTCACCACGTCGTTGCAAGCATCTTGCAACGTTGTCGTTCCTGCATATGGACAACTTAATGGATCAAGTCCTTAATCCATTAATCCCTTTGTTCATACCTTCTAGGAATCGTCTTGGGACCCTAAAGGTCCATAAAAATCCGAACTTTTTGGAAATGCAAGACCCATGCATGTCCCTCACTCAAGGTAGGTCAAAAGATGGAAAAATAACCAAAACTACATGCGAGACTTTCAAAGCTCATTTAACCTCTAGATCCAGAAGGTATTATGGTCATGGGACCTTAGTAAGGTATAAAGTTGCAAACTTTATCGCATTCAACCATTCAAATCTCAACTATGAACCAAAACATGCAATTAATCTTAGATCTATAAGAAAGGACCAAAAAAGCTCAAGTCTTGATGACTTATAAAGGTCTAGAAGATGTTAACAAGGGTGGATCTTAGTATCTTGATTTCTAGTACTAATGCTTCTTCTTCTTCATTCAAAGATTACAAAAACACCAAGAATGTGCTTAAAATTTTGAAGGGAGGATAAAGTTTTGATAAAAACACTTTGGAGGTGATGGAGGTTGGGTGTGGTGGAAACCCTAGCCATCATTTCCCGTAAATAGGCCTTAAATCATAAAATTTAGGGTTTACCACCTAACCATCACCATGTCGTGGGAGGCAACTAGCCACGCTGTGGTGGCAAAATAAACTGCACATTTTCATTAGGCAACACCACATCATGGTAGACCTTTCGCCACGTCGATGCTACCAAAATTCATTAATTATAAATATAAAGCTTGTACTTGAAGTCAAACGTTACAACTCTTCCCTAGTTGAATCATATTTCATCCTCGAAATCTGCTATTGCAAACAACTCAGGGTAATGCTCCCTTATCACGTCCTCAGCTTCCCAAGTCCATTTGGAACACCTTCGGTGCTACCATTGCACCTTCACAAAACCTACTACCTTGTTCTGCAAGGTCTTCATCTTCCTATCAAGAATCGCAACCGGTCTCTCTACATAATTTAGGAGGTCATCAACCTGAATGTCATCTAAGGGAACCATTGTGGTATCATTGGCCAAACACTTATGTAATTAAGAAAGTGAAAGGTATTGTAGATCTAACTAAGCATTGTAGGAAGATCTAGTTGATAAGCAACCTTGCCCACTTGGGAAAAGACACTGAAAGGACCAATGAATATGGGACCCAACTTACCCCGTTTCTGAAATCGGATGACACCTTTACAAGGTGACACTTTCAGAAGCACAAAATCCCCCACCTAAAACTCAAGATTGGAATAACGTCAGTCAACATAACTCTTCTACATGTTCTACACGGTTTGCAACCTACCATACACCTACTGAATCAATTGTGTGGTCTTGATAAGGTTGGAATAGTTAAAACCCATCAGATAACTACCTCAGTACCCCCTATCACTCGCTGACTGACCTCACCCCAAAAATCAGGTTCGACATTTCTTCCCATACAACTACTCAAAGAGAGGCATACAAATGATAGTGTGATAGATGTTGTTGTAGGAGAACTCAGCTAAAAAAAGATAAGTATCCCAGCTCCCACCAAAATCTAAAATATAAACACGAAGCATATCCTCGAGTGTCTGAATGGTCGACTCACTCTGTCCATCAACTTACAGGTGGTAAATGGTACTGTAAAGCAATCAAGTACCTAACTACGTGAAACTTCCTCCAAAATCTAGAGGTAAAACAGACGTCATAATCTGAAACAACAAAAACAGGAACCCCATGATGTGTAACTACATCCTTTATGTAGATTCCGGCTAGTCTATGCGGATGAGCTCTCCTGGATCGGGATGAAATGGGCGCACTTGGTCAACCTACCAACAATAACCCATATAGAATCAACCCCACCTGTTGTATTGGGCAACTTTATGATGAAAACCCTTGTAGTCTCCTCATATTTCCTCATGTGAATGTCTAAGGGCTGCATCTTGTTGTAGGGTCTCTAATGTTATACCTTGAATTTTCTACAAGTCGAGCATTTCTCTACATACCAAGATATCTCCCTCTTCATACAGGGCCACCAATAGTTTAATCTCAGGACTCTATACAGCTTCATAGTATCTCTGACAAATGAACCCACACGCTATCACATTGGGTCAAGAAGCCCCAAGTATCTCTGACAAAAGAAGGAATATGACCCATAATCTTTTCTTTCATACAATTCTCTTACTTCAACCCCTCAACATGCACCTCTTTGATCCGATCCAATAATGGTGAAGTGATGATCATCCTCAAGCGTAGGTCTCTAACAACAACACTAGTCGTCTTGTGAATCAAGGCATCAACCACTACGTTAGCCATCCTAGGAAGATACAGAATCTCACAATCATAATCATTCACCACATCTACCCATCCATGATGTCTCATATTCAGGTTCAGATGATCCATCAAATATATCATAATCTTGTGATCTATATAGATAGTACATCGGACCCCATATAAGTAACGCCACCAAATCTTGAGGGTGAAGACCAAAACCCCTAACTCTAGATCATGATTAGGATACTTCACCTCGTGACGCTGCAACTGCCTTGAAGCATAAGCAATCACATAGACCCTCTGCATAAGTACTGACCCAATCCTATAACTGAAGCATCGCAATTAACAACAAAATCATTTACACCCTTAGGAAGGGTCAGTATCGGAGCCTCGCGCAACATTTGCTTAATGTCTTAAATGTCGTCTGCTGCTTTTTTCCACACCGATAATTGACATTCTTCTTTGTCAACCAGATCAAAGGAACTATAATCTTAGAGAAATTATGAATACATCTGCGATAATACTCCACTAATCCATGGAAGCTCTAAATTACAGATGGAGACCTCAGGACCTCCCACTATATCATGACCTCGATCTTGGAAGGATCGAAAAAGATACTATCTTGGTTAATGAGGTGAGCTAAGAAATGAACCTCATGCAACCACAACTCACATTAGGAGAACTTTGCAAAAATCATCTCCCTCCTGAAGTTCTCAGTAACCTCTCTCAAATGCTGCTTTGGATGCTCTTTGGTCTTAGAGAAGACCAATATATCATCGATAAAAACAATCACCAACTGGTCTAACATCAACCTGAACACACGATTTATAAGGTCCATGAATGTTTTTGGTGCATTGGCGAGCCGAAAAGGCATCACCACAAACTCGTAATGACCATAACGAGTCCCGAAGGCTATCTTTCGCACATCCTCATCATGGAACCTTATCTAATGATACCCTTACCTCAAATCAATATTGGAGAACCAAGATGTGCCCTGAAGCTGATCAAACAAGTCATTGATCCTTTGAAGTGGATAACAGTTATTCACCGTTAACTTGTTTAACACCCATAAATTGATACAAATACAGTGACATCCATACTTCTTTTTCAGAAATAGAATTGGTGCTCCTCATCGTGAACTTGTCAGCCTGATAAATGACGAGTTTCGAGCCTCTTTAGAATCAAACAATAGGTAGTGGAAACAACAAATAATTTGATCTAACACTCGAAACATATGGATCTAATTCAACTAAACTATGCAACTTATTAGAGCTCAATAGAATAAAAAACATAATGTGAAATCCCTAATTTTTATAATAGAAAAAAAATTCCTTTACGCTTTGAAAATCACAATATCCTTTACTGTGGAAATTCCCAATACATTAAAATAATTTGAATACAAATTATTCTCTCAAAATAGTAAAACTAAAAGGATGTCATAATCAATATACAACATATGTTACAACGTAAAGTCGTAATGGTCCTCAACTCTATTCCATGTCTTCTCTTTAATCACTTAGCATCCTACTCAAGTCATCGTCAATCTTAACACCGCTAACTTTGATACATATAAACTGAGTGGGTCAGGTTGGGAAACCTAGTGAGATACATAGGGTTTTTAATCTATATATCTCAAACCTGCAAAACCAACTATTATCATTAACACAAATATATTATATCTATGACACAATATAACCTATCCCGTCGATCCTCACGTACTGATCATATACAATGATCTTACGTGATCTAACATAAAGGATCAATGTAAACAAGTTCGCGATATTGCTTCTAGGATTCCCTGGCAGTTAACAAGGAGAAATAAAGACATCTAATGAGGGGAATGGAATAAATCTCATCATTGAACCTCTATTCAAAAATACCACAAGACAATTAAGTCATGAGTGGTTATCTGGATAACTGTGCCTAGCAGTGGTCTGACCCTAAGGTATTTTACCCCCAGACTCACCTTATCCGGTAAAAATAACATCAGACATACCTATTAGTTATCTATTATAGACACATTCTATTTGGCAGTCTACGAAGTTCCCTTAATTAGTTGGTGAAAGGAAACGCTAACACCCAAAGCTCATCAAAAGAAAAGGGAGGGGAATACTTGTATAGTACTCCAATATGCTCTCATACCCTGAAACATAATAATGCCAAATAGGACTTTGTACAGGATAGTACTTCTAGCACATTATAGTACCCTGGTACGAGTAGGATTCGTACACCAGCACATAATGATACCAAAGCACAAGTAGCACCTAAGAAACAGATTTCTGATCTATGTTCCAAGTTTACATACATCTCGACATGAAACTACCCCAACATCTATGCTTACATGAGTTAAGCATCCCTTTTAAGTCTTAGATTATAACTAACATCCCTTCAACTTTACTCAAACTAAACATCTTTTGTAAGCCTTATCGTTTCACTAGGAAAAATTTCCAAGCTTAAAATCACCATCCAATACCTACTCTGTTTAGGCAACACTATTCTAACCTAGTGTGTACATTTAACATAGAGTATTATATATATATATATATATATATATATATATATATATATATATATATATATATACTTATAAGAAATAATACCTTATAAGAAATAATACTTCTATTATTATTATTATCATGTAATAATATTATATATTCATCAGAACACATATAGAACCGTATTGATTCACACGTCGTATATTGTTAAATATATATCTAACATATATTCCAACCAATAAGCATATATTTCACATATAAACTTTCAAAAAAAATTTAATTCTTTAATTAATACTTGTATTTAAATCATGTTCATAAAAGTGACTACGCACTCACCTGAGTTAGGTGGAAGATCCTCAGGAAAGCTAGCTCCTCTGCTATCTCTTCAGCTTATCTCTTCTAAAATCCTAAATATGAATATTACTATGCTTCAGTATTAATTTGTATTTATACTATTTCACGGATTCCACAACTATCCCATTGAATAAATCGAGATCTATCGAATAAGGAATAATTAGGTAGGATCATATCGGAGGCAGGGGTCCGTTTGGTATACAAAATATTTTGTTTGGAAATCCCACTTTAAACACATCACTAGATCTAGCCTAGAAAGCATTCCAAAAAGTAGATCAATCAATATTATGACATGGGATCACTGATAAATCTTGTTTATAGGTTCATAATAGCGATAATGAACTTAAACATAAGTTACACTTAAAACGTAACAAGTGTAGCTTAACTTAAAGAGTTTCTAGCGAAAATCGGGAAATCACGGGCATAACTCCGACCTGAAATCTCCTCTTCATCGGGCTCCTAGATATCTCATATCCCCACTAAAATGTCCGAAAAATTCAGACCCAAGGAAGGAAAATGTCTCAAAGAAAATGGGACAAAATGCTATTGGAGAAATGGCTTAATTCGTAGTCTATATATATATATATATATATATATATATATATATATATGTGTGTGTGTGTGTGTGTGTGTGTGTGTGCGTACTAAAGTTGAAAGAGTATCAACAAGTATTTTGAGTTCATTAGGATCCCTTTTTCGATCCTCCTTTTAAAGTTGATATTCTATCAAAAAATTTACTAAAAATATGTAAACTCATCATTTATTAATATATTTCCATATTGATATTCACATTTTTTTCTACATAAAATATGCACTATCGACACATATACACTAATAAAAATATGTATATATACTCACATATTCATATGTGTACACTAATTTACATATGAAAAAAATTTAATAAGTTAAGACACAACTATAGAAGCTGATTTGTTGAAAAAAATCAAATCAAAAGTTTTTCTAATGTTGTGCATATGGTGCACATTTTATGTTTATTGATTTTTTTTCAAATCTGATTATGTGTAGAGGTTAAAAAACGATAAATTTTCATATTTTTAGTTATTTTTTTCGATAAAAGATAAACTCTAAATAAACATTTTTCTAAAAGATGTGCATATGATGCTTATCTTATGTATTTTTTTAATATTATTATAGAAAGAGGTTAAAAACTAATGAATATATATATATATATATATATATATATATATATATATAGAGAGAGAGAGAGAGAGAGAGAGAGAGACATACACTATTACAAGGTTTGAAAAAGTGATCCTAAAACACTAGCACCATCATTTTTGCATCTTTTTTCCGCTCGTTTCTCCTCCTTTTGCATCAAACCTCCAATTTTAACTGCAATGAACATTTAAAAGCATATTAAGTATCATATATCTTAAAATATAATATTTTTACTCAAATATATTTGGATAATGACCTAAAATACATAGTTACATAAGACCATATCAAAATACCCCACAATATTCTTTTGCTTGTTCCCAAGAAAAACTAGATTGATTATGATTTTCTTTTAATACCACCACAACAAATCTTATACTCACTAACATCACATAGAATAATCTAATTTCAATTCACCAATTATTTTTCACCTCAAGGCATATATTTCTATCTAAAGAAATCCTATCATCATAAACGTTCCCCAATTATTTTGAATAACATTCTTTTTTGTATTCCTACAACATACATCATTTGATTTACCCTCTTTCGTTTCAAAATTTATTGGCAAATTCCAAATGACACCACTTTAAAAAAATACAATATATTATAATTGATTTTAAAATATAACTACATTTTTATTGTAACTACCACATATTTTTGTGGAACTTTTTCTCTTTTTCACCTTTTCACTTTTTTTTTCGACAACTTTTTCCACTTTTTTTTTTCAATCTTTTCACAATATTTCAACTTCAACTGTCACATATAAAGAAGAAATTCATTAGGGTACTTAGAATCTATTAGGACACTAATGGAACACGTGACTTTCGATGAAACCAATATAGCGATTTTCTTCCCATCCATCGAAGCTTTTATAACTAGATAGATAGATATAAATATCCCCGGGAGGAATACTCACCGACTGTCAAAGGCCATATATTTGTCCACTCCTGCACTGATATATATATATATATATATATATATATATATATATATATATATATATATAAAACTAGACTTAAAGTATAAAATTAAACAGATAATACTTAGAACTTGAATCAATTTATTTTAACAGAAAAGACCCAGGAGATAAATCATCACGAGTAAGCTTTTTATTTGGCCAAGATATTCACAAAACAAAGCTTATTATGTCCCTCAAAGTACACAAGTTTACGTTTTTGTCTCATGATTTCACTAGAATTGGGAAGCCACAAATATATATATATATATATATATATATATATATATATATATATATATATATATATATATATATATATATATTGGTTCAACTAAATCTTAGAATTCACATCAAATTATCCCACATAACATTAGAAAACTCAGTCCTAACGCAAATAATATCAAAGCAAAATTTATAAATTTACTAAATTTTTTACTAAAACCATTTTTTCAAGTATTTATTTTTCATATTTTTTAATCTAGCATATATATTTTAAAATCTAGCATGCTTGTTGTCCTTTTTCCATTCCCCATACCTCACACTTAAATTATATATTGTCCTCATTGTACATAATAACAATTTAGATATATAAAATAAAAGAGGTAGAAAATGAACGAACTCGCCTTGAGAATGTAGTTGTAAGAATGAAATGGATTGTAGTGGGTTGCTTCAAATGTGTGGTAGAATGATGACGCTTCGGATTTCGATTAAAACTGAAAAATGGAACTGCTTTACTTTTGCTCATATTAGGATTTGGTGTGCAAAACGATTGGCGAAAACATAGTATAATCGATCAATGTGTAAAATATGGGAATAGTTTCTTGGGAATTTTCATTGAGCAAAAGATGTTGCCACATCGTGGATATGCATGGACCACAGCGTGTTAACTGGATAGTGGAAATATTCAGCGAATAAAAATCAACTTGAGTTGTGTTAGCCTAACACTCCTCTTATATCTCATATATGATCCTCCCTTTAGTAATGAACTTTGATAAAGCCCTGATCCTTCTCTCGTGTATCTAAGTTAACCCACACTTATGTGATGAAACGCCTCTCGTTAAGTATCTCTCGTGACAAAACCACACTCGATCCAAATCGATGGAATTATTAAAAGCATCTGAAGGGCAATATAATTTTGCAAAGATCTAAAACATCAATGAGCATCAACATGGAAAAAAAATTAAACAAACTAAAAATATCAATAAAAATAAAAACACACTGAAATAACTAGAAATTAGAAAACTAAAATAACTAAAAAGGATATCATGATCACTCGTCTTCATTAGAATCATGCTATAATTGTTGATGAACTCCCTTGCATGCAAGAAGTGGTTTGTGAAAACAAAGACTATTGGGACCGTCAAACTATTTCCTTTGGTTTCTTTGCACCATTAACTAATAAGTAGAACAAGAATTGATCCAACTAG
The DNA here is from genome assembly GCF_051521515.1 of Lactuca serriola. Classification (NCBI taxonomy): domain Eukaryota; kingdom Viridiplantae; phylum Streptophyta; class Magnoliopsida; order Asterales; family Asteraceae; genus Lactuca; species Lactuca serriola. Next base: position 191,097,685 of record NC_136410.1, read on the forward strand.
TCAAGAGTAGCAAGAGTTCGGTCTTCCAATTAACCACCACGATACATCTTGCAATACTATGCCTCGTGGATTGAGTTGGACTAATAATAAAGTGGTAGAATAAAAAAGTAAAAAAATTCCCTAATTACTTGCAATCTCGAAACCGATGCAAAAATAAAAACCAAGCGATGCATATGATAATGAATTCATGCACAAAACAACAAAAACCTTCCTGACAAGTCATATGTTATCAAATAAAATAAAAGATAAAAGATAAAAATGCAAAAAACAAATAACGAATAATCAAATAAACTAAATTAATTGAAAATTGTTCCCCAACAACGGCAACAAAAACCTGATGTGTATTTTTAATGCACTAGTTTTTTATTTATAATTCTTAGTCTATCGCATCTAAAACACACCTTATAGGTAGTGAACCTAATCAAGTATAGTATAGTTTTGATAAGCAAGGGTGTCGAACTCAAGGGGAACGATAGTTATTTAACATTAGAATATTTGATTATGGGTTATACTAATTAAAACAACGTAGTAAAAATAGCGTGTTTTGATTATAAAAGCTACTTAAATCAACAACTATACTAACTCCATAAATTGATTAGAAACGAATGACTTCAGGTACTTTGGTACAAATTAGACTTCACCTCAAAATTATGGTTAACTACTAAGTGTAGTGGATATTTATTTATTATTCATTAATTCCTAAATGACTTAGCACAGACAACGAATTCTAATAAATCTAAAGTGCAAAACTATATTAACCTAATATTAGGTTATGATCAAACTTTAGTCATAATAACCATAGGAATTAAATCATGCATAGAATGATCATCTACTAACGCACACACATTAAAGTTCAAAACTATATTAACCTAATCCTAGGTTATGATCAAACTTTAGTCATAATAACCAATGCACGTGGACAACTATGATTCAAATTAACACAGTAAGAATGATCATCTAAACTTTATTAATTTAGCAATAGGCAATAAAATATAGATCTTTAACACATATGTATCTTTCAATAAAACTTAAAAAAATAAATTAAAACAGAATGAACAATCCAAATAGCAATTTAACCCAAAATCTCAAGATTCATCTAGTTTAACACAAAGAAATAGGGTTTTAAAGCCCTAAACCAGAAAGTAAAAAAACATATAGAAACAACTGGAATGCTAATCATTTTCAGAACAACAAACCAAATAATTCTTGTCATGAATCAGCTCTTGAATCCTTTAGATCTTTGCTCCAAATCAGCTTAACGACACTCTGCTTGCCTTCTAGTCCCTCAAAACGACACTTCTGGGGATTAATTTCATAAGGAACGAGTTAGATGTGAATATATGCCACTAGGGTTATTTTTCGGCATAATTTATATGTTACAGTGACGCCACGACGTGGAAAAAGACTTGCCACGCCATGGGAGATAGAATCTGCACGTCCATAAAATTTTCTGATTTTCCATGTCGTGGAAATGGCTTCACCATGGTGTGGGAAATGTGAACCAAAATTTTGAAAAAATATGAAAGTCTTCTGCAATTTTTTTTGGTTTTCAGAGCATCTTGAATCTCCTCAATGGGAGTTACGAGTCATTAGATATGGCCAAAAATACAGAAGAGAGGTCAATCTGTCAGCGACATGCTTTTTGCGTCTTTTTCAGCTTTTTTCTCCTCCTTTTGCTTCCCAGCTCCGATTTTTACTGTAATGAACATTTCAAAGCATATCATGTATCATATATCTTAAAATAAAATATTTTTACTCAAAGATATTTGGTTAATGGCCTAAAATACACAGTCAAATAAGGCCATATAAGAGGCAATTTCAAAGTGAGTGGCCCAACCTTCTTGGCCCCCGGATGGATAGAAAACTTTGACTTATGATTCTCCTCCATAACAGTCTGTTTCATCTCAATTGATGCCAAAACTAAAACTTTGCCATACTGAGTCAACAACCCTCGACTATTGATGAAAAATAAGGGAATTTATCTCCTGATATGCTCGGCCTTCCAATTCTTTTTTTTTTTCAATCCCTCCAACCAAGCCATCTTGATCAAATCCAACAAAGGCGATGTGATAACCATCCTCAAGAAGATATCTCTGATAAAAATAACTCACTATCTTGAGGCTCAAAGTGTCGGCCACCACATTGGCCTTCCCTAGAGTGGTACACAATCTTACAATTAAAATGCTTTACCATATCCAACCATCTCAGCTGTCGCATATTTAGATTCGGCTGGTTCATCAAGTACCTCAAACTCTTTTGGTTAGTGTAGATTGTACACTAAACCCCATACATATAATGTCTCTAAATCTTGAGGGAAATGACCATGGCCACACCTCCAAATCGTGTGCAGGGTAGTTTGCCTCATGAGGCTTCAGCTACCTCGAAGAGTAAGCAATCACGTGACCCCTTTGCATCAGAATGGCTCCTAGACACGAAATAGGGGCATCACAAAAAAACCACTTATCCAAACCTTCAGGAAGTGCAAGGACCGGGGCCTCACACAATCTCTGCTTCTGAGTCTTAAAAGCCAACTGCGAATCAGGCCCCCATCGGAAGGTTACATTCATCTTTGTCAGACGTGTCAAAGGCAATGCAATCTCGGAGAAATCCATGATAAATCTTTGATAATACCCTACGAGTCCTAAGAAACTTCCGATCTCAGATGTGCTCCTGAAAACCTCCCATCGCATCACAACCTTGATCTTGGTCGGTTCCACCAAAATACCCTTCTGGTTAATGATGTGCTCCAGGAACTACACCTCGCGCAACCAGAATTCACATTTGGAGAATTTTGAATAAAGCCTATCCCTGCTTAGGGTCACCAACACCTCTCGCAAACGTTACTTGTGCTGCTTCTAGGCCTTGGAGTAGATCAAAATATCATCAATAGATACAATCATAGACCAATCCAACTTCGGTTTGCAGACTCGGTTCATGAGATCCATGAACGCCACTAGCGCATCGGTGAGCCCGAAGGGCATCACCACGAACTCATAACGAAAATCATGAGTCCCGAAGGCCATGTTCTGTGCATCACCATCCCTAACCCTTGTATAATGGTACCCCGATTGCAAATCAATCGTGGAAAAAACAAGATGCACCCTAAAGCTGATCAAACAAGTCATCAATCCTTGGAAGTGGGTAATGGTTCTTCACAGTTAGCTTATTTAACTCCCGGTAATAAATAAGCATTCTATGTGAACCGTCCTTTTTCTTCACAAACGGAATTGGTGCTCCCCACAGATAGCTGGTCGGATGAATAAAACCCTTGTCTAGGAGTTCCTGAAGCTACGTAGAAAACTCCTACATGTTTGGTGTCAGGTGATATGGTGCCTTGGTTATCGGAGCCACACCAGGTACCATATCAATCCCAAACTCAACAGGCCTCTCCGGAGACACTCCTGGTAAGTCCTCGGGAAATACATCGCGAAAATCCCGAACAATGTACACCCTACCAAACTATCATGTGCCCTTAGCTCGAGTGTCTGCAACATAAGCAAGGAATCTAGGATAACACTATTGTAAATATATCCTGGCCCTTGCAACTGAATAGAGAGTTGGTCTATGCGAAGCCCTCTTCCTAGGAATCACTAGTTCTCCCCCACTAACGGTTCAGACTCTCATTAATTGTCGGTCGTAATCAAACATGGCCCCATTGGGGCCTAAACAGTCCATCCCGGTAATAACCTTTGATCCCCGTAGAGGAATCGACACCAGTTCAATAGAGTACCTCTTTCTAAACAAATTCAACACTCATAGTATGGTCATCCGCTATCTCTACCTCCAGTGAAGAATCCAATGTTCCCGGAGCATCACGAAACATCTCGCTAAGCGCAAGAGATACAAAGGATTGGGTAGCCCCCAAATAGAACAAACCATGAGCAGTCATACCATTGACCAAAAAGGTCCTTAAACAAGATAAAAATAATCATAAGCATAAACAAGGAAAGAAATAAAATATAGAGATGAAACACATACCAATAACCACATTCGGTGATGCATGGGCCTCATCGGTGGTCAACTAAAATGCCCTGCTCTTCACCAAAGGAGCCTCCGCCTTGCCATGGCGACCATCAATAATCTTCAATGTGGCCGGCGTTATCCCCACCATATCTCCCTTTGACAATATTGGGCAATTGACCTTTTTATGTCTGGTATAATTGCAATGGAAGCAATTCAGAGCACTTCTGGGGAAGTCCCTACTTGTGTGGCCCGATTGGCCACAACTATAACAACCTGAACCTGTCACTCAACGTGCCCCACTATGTGGCTTTATACACTTTCAGCAACAACCCCGACCCTAATGGCCTCTAGAGCGAGTATTGGAAGTCTTGGGCCTCTTCTCCTGGCCCATTGCTGTTTGTACCTGCTCCAACTTTCACTTGTTCCGAAGCTCCAACTCAATCTCCCGCTCATGGGTCTTCTTGATCATATCATTTAGGGTCTTGCACCCTAAAAGTATCACAATCTCCCTGATATCCTCCCTTAGCATTTTATGGTATCTCATCTACCTCATATCCTCATCCCCAACATACTGCAGGACCAACAAATCCCTCTCCCTGAATTTGGCGGCAGTCTCTGCCACAGTCTCGATAGTCTGGCAAAGTTCCTAAAACTCGCTCGACAGCTAGTGCACCTCAATTAATGATGCAAACTCGCTCTGGAAAAAATCCTCCTAGGTCATGACGACCAATTCTGCTGACCCTACTGCTCAACTAACCTCCTCACACCAGTCTCGCGATCAGTCCCTCAGCAGGAAGGATGCAGTTCCCACCTTTGCCCCCTCAAGGCAAAAACTCATCCCCTAAGCATTCACTATGGTAGTGATCCAGCATCGACTATCAATGGGGTCCTTAGCCCCAAGGAACTCAGGAGCTCCACTGGCCTTGAACTCGATGAATGAGGAAGCTCAAGCTCTTATCTGACCCACAAGAATCTCATCTTAAAATTTGTGATCCTCTCATCCATAAGTTCAATAATCCCCTCCTTGATGGTACCAAACAACATAGGGTAGCATCCAAGATACCATGAGTAACATCAAACGAAATGAACTCACGCAGACGCTCATCAATCGGTTATGTGCCGAAGCCAAAACCTGAACCAAAAACAGAGCTAGAACCTCCTTGCGTAATCATCACCATCCTCCAAACTAAAACACAACATACATACATTCAGCGAAGGACTCAATGGGATTCCTCTACACAAGCTTCCTTAGAGTTTCTAGGTCTACCAAGTCTTGTGCTTCTACTAGTACGGGCCCAGTACAACCTTTCGCACCTACTTGGACCTTCCTCAAGGCCAGTCCTGATTTGTAACACTCCAAAATATAAGGTAAAAGTTTCAATTTTAAAATAACTAAAACACTCATTTATCATTACTAAAACACTTAAAGGTATTTCATATAAAAAACAGTTATCAGAGTACAATCCCAAAGTCTCAAGGTTGCGGAAAATATGGGTGTACGCTCTGTTATCAAGTCGGGGCCTTCCCTTTCGAACCAGAAGTACCTAAAACCATAAACAACAAATGTAAGCACAAATACTAGTGGGTTCCCCAAATACCACATACCATACATATCCTACGAATCATACAAATCATAAATATCCATAATTCAATAGGAGGTGTTATGTGTCAACCATAGTCTTACCATTATGCCACGAGCCGTATCATGGTCTTCTTTTCTAGGCCGGGAACCAAAACCCTGGGTCTTATAGACAAGTTCCAGGAGCCAGCTCCTATTCTTCCATGCAAGCATCACAAAGACAACTAGTATACAATCTATAACTACTTATCTAGTTACTTTCCAGAGTCCAAACTAGGGTCATGCATACAGATTCGCCAAGTGCCATCCACCGGTCTTTAATACAAATGCCAAGGGTTGCCCATGGTCTTACTGTGATACATAAACCAATAGGGCCTACATTGGTGCCTTCGACCCATAGTATAATGAGGATACTCACCTCGCACCGCTGAATCACACTGATAATCCCTGACAGCTGGTCTGACAATACCCCAAACTATCAGTATCAAATAACAAAAAATTAAAAATTAGAGTCAATTCTATATCCTTCCATCCATACTTAGAGTAAAAAAGACCATTTTACCCCTTATCTAACTTGGTCCCAGACTAAGGCCCACACCTATAATCCAAAAGGCCCAAATGTGGCCCAAAATATCCCATGGTCAACCTTGATCAAACTTCTCGTCAAAGTCAAAATCAACAGTCCATGTTGACCAATCACGCCATGTTGCTGCTTGGATATGTCGTGTTTCACCAACATCCAATGATTCTGGAAAAATCATGGCCACACGCCGTGTCGGCTTGCCACCTTGCTGTGTTCGCCCGAGTTTCAACATATAAATACATTAAGTTGCTTTCTCCGATTCCAGGAGCTCCAAATCTCATATCTAGTCCATAATGTGGTCCATAAGGATAAAGTTTCCAACTTTATCCATTCGGAATAACCAAAAAGGTTCAAAACTAAATCCTATAAATCTTAATAATGCAAGAACTTAACCAACAAGCACTTAATCCTCCAAGTTCGAAGTCCATCCTTTCCATAAGTGATTCAAACACCAAAACCATCCTCAAGGTTGGTGCTTTATAGACATACATGTCCAATTCATGTCTGGAAACCATTTTGGGTAAAAATGGGGATTCATGACCTAATCACTATGCATGTCATCAAAAATTGATTATAATCCAAATCCAAAACACTAGTAGTTCCTCTTTGTTGGATTAGTATCTAAGTCGATAACTATATTTGGTGTGTACTTGACCCGGTTGTGCATGGTCCTTTTGGATTGCCTTCACCAAAGCAACTTGACAGGATGCTTTATGAAAAGAGAGGATATTATTGTTTATTAATATATTATATGAATAATATATTAAAAGAGAAATTATATTAGTTAGTTAATATTAATGAAGAATTAATTAGGAAATTAATTATGCGATTAAAATAGATTAATTGAACTAACGGGACTGGTATTGCCATTTATAAGATAATTGGATTTGGGTTGTGGATCCCTATGGAAATGAGGGGGACGAAATTAGAGTGGGAGCCCACTATGATTTTGTCCAAGGGCCCTACTCCAGAATGTTCCATGGACTGCTTAAGTCCTAAGCTATCCAATTAGGGTTTTGATTGAAACCCTAGCAGAAGAAACCCTAGAGTTCCTATAGCCGAAATTGTGCTTCCTTTCCCTCTCTTCTAGATCATTTTGTTGCTTTGGTGTTTGTGACCCATTAGAGGTATTACAATTGTGATACTAAGCTCTTCAAGATTGAAGATTCTTGTTACTATCAAAAGGTAATCATCTAAACTTGTATTAGTTGGAGATTTTGATTTTTATAGTATGCTAGATTAGGGTTTGCAAGCTTTGGATAATTTGCATGTACAATAAAGAAACCTAGATCCAAAGCTTTAGGCTTTTGCATGTGCACATAGGTATGTTCTTTTGCTAAAAACCCATAAGTGGTATTAGAGCCTTGCTTGGTTTCTATTGTATTTGATGCATTGTTTGTTTGTCCTTTGCTTGCAATCGAACTTTTTTTCTCTTTGTCTGACAGACTCATCGAGTCCCAAGCTAAACTTGACGAGTTAGACGAACTCGACGAGTCTAATTGGGGACTCGGCGAGTCGGGCTGTCAGACAGATGGATTTTCAAGATTTTGGCTTATTTTGACTTGGGATAATTACCAAAAATGTTTTTAATTAATAAAATCTAATTTTTATTGATTCAAAGTGATTATCTTAGTCAAAATAAAATATTTTTATCATTTAATTATATAATTATTGTCATATTTTATAAACCCTAATTGTTTGAATTATTTGATCAATTATCTTGCATGAAATTGGATTAGGTCAGATTAGATAATCACCAAATTAATTGTTTAATTGTATTATTTGATTTTTGATCTAAATAGTTTTGAAATATTTCAAAAGTTGCCCTTAAATTTTAGAATTAATTTTTTTTTATTAAAAGTATAATTTTGAAATAATTAAATTCCAAACCCTATAATTTTACAAGTTTAAAATTCACCCATATACTATTATAATATTATGAGAATAATTATTATATATGTATAAGATAAATGCTAGTCTTATCGTTAGTAGGCTTCATTCATGAAGTCAATCTATAAGGGGGTATAAGGTTACGACTTATAAAATGGTCGTTTAATGGGTGTCCACTGTCACCCACCATTTCCTTGATTGGTGGAAGGTCGTTAGCAGAACGGGTACAATAGGGTAACAAATTCCTCATTAAAAGTATAATGATTAAAAAGTAACTAAATGTTTTCATAAAATTCCCAATCTTATTTACTTTAAGAAAAATGTGAATTTTATGATATTCCATGAAATTACACTTTGTACCCTTGCTAAGATGTTAGTGGAGCATGTGTGGTTAACCGACACACTAAATTGGCTCTAAGAAAAGCTGGCAAAGGGTGACTCGATTTTTTTCATAGATCAATGGAGGGTGTGTGGCTAACCGGCACATTGATTAGGTGACTGTAACATTGGGGGCACCATGTACATTTGCATGGTTATTCACACCTTGTTTGTGATCCTCGATATCCTAGTCACAAACTTGAAGGACATATCGAAATTTAAACATGCCATTGAAAAGTAGAATGAATCTCAAAAGATCTAGGAGTTTTCAATACATTTATAACTTAACTCCCTTTTTTTTCATGGTGGAAATTAGTGAATCGTCATTCACTTACCTTCAAAATTTTTGTTGTTTAGATTACGACATCCCTCTTCTAAATTGAAAATAATGTTGTTGGATCCTAGCCCTAATTTATCATTTGGGTGTTTAATTGGGGATTCTTATCTAGTCAAACTTTGTCTCTTTTCCTTTTCAGATTTCTAACTCGAACAACAACAATGCTTCCGGCTCAACCTCATCCAGCTCGTTCTCACTCATGAACTTGTGTAGGAGGGTGATCTTTGATGGAACCAATTTTAATGATTGGATCCGGAACATCCAAATGGTTACCCGCTACGAGGACTAGGAGTATGTCCTCGACAAGAAGCTGAAGGAGGTGAACGTCAACACTGCTACTCTCGAGGAGATCGCTGCCTTTGAGGTCCATGAGCGAGATGCTACGAAAGTCGATTGCATCATGCTTGTGACTATCAATGCAGAACTCCAGAAGTCCTACGAGGACTACTATCCATATGAGATGCACCAGGATTTGCTATACCGATACCACCAAAGTTCCAGGAAGGAGAGGTACGAGATCATCACTTCGATGATCACGACCAAGATGAGGGACGGAGAGTCTATCACTGCTCATCTGCAGAAGATTCAGAGATATGTTGACCGCCTACTGAAGTTAAATGTTAACTTCGATGAAGAGCTGGTGATTGATATCATTCTTCATTCACTGCCACCCTGCTTCAACCAGTTTCGCATGACCTACCACATGAACAAAGAGGAGGTCAGCTTGAGTAAGCTTCAAGGCTTGTTAAGGATTGCTGAGAGAAACCTTAAGGATAAATCCATTGCATCATATCCCGCTACAGCTGCCCCCATCTTGGCTATTGGGCAGGGGAAGGGTAAGAAGAGGAAGGCTCCTTTAAAGAGCCACCATAAGGGAAAGTCCCATGATGTCACCTCTTCTAGTGGAACCAAGGCTGGTCCCACTGTACCCACCTCTAACCCAAAGGATGCAGAGTGCTACTATTGCCATGAGAAGGGCCATTGGAAACAAAGTTGCCTGAAATATCTGAAAGATATCAAGGATGGGAAGATCAAGTCGTCATTCGCAGGTATTTATACTATTCAATCTAATAACTCATCGCATGCTATTTCTTGTGTTCTTGACACAAGATGTGGGTTTCACATTTGCTCTGATTATCAGGGCCTAAGAAGAAAGAGGGATGTGGAGCATGGGAAGATAAACTTGATCATGGGGAACAGAAGATCATTGCCTATCACCAAGATTGGAGTTTACTCTTTAGTGCTTAGTAGTGGGTTAGGACTAGAGCTGAATAAATGTTGCTATTCGCCAGAAATGGAAAGAAACATCATTTCTTTTCATGGTTTGTATATAAAAGGATTTATATTTACGTTTGATAATGAAAATGGTTGGATTAATGCTTTTCTTAATGGTGTTTTCTATTTTAAAGCATTGCCTTGTAATGGAATATATGAAACTGTGATGGTTGTAGACAACTTAGGAAATGATGTGTACCATATCAAATCTTCCAATAGTTTGGACATAACATGCTTGTGGCATTGTCGTCTTGGACATGTCAACAAGAAATGCATACCCCAACTCCAAAAGGATGTAGTATTAGAGTCATTCTACATTAGGGACGATGACGTGTACGAGTCTTGTTTACTTGGAAAGATGACCAAGTCACCCTTCATTGGTACTTGTGAAAGGGATGAGGGTTTATTGGATCTCATACACACCGATGTGTGTGGGCCCTTTAGATCCACCACAAGGGATGCATGTCGTTTCTATGTGAATTTCACCGATGATTATAGAAGATAAGGGTATATCTACTTAATCAAGCACAAGTTAGAAACCTTTGAAAAGTTCAAATGGTTTAAGCATGAAGTGGAGAATCCGTAGGGCAGGATATTAAGATGTTTCGATCCGATCGAGGTGGAGAGTACCTTAGTCTTGAATTCCACGACTACCTCAAGGAATGCAGAATCGTTTCACAATTGAAGCCACCTAGGACACTGTAGTTGAATGGTGTAGTGGAGAGGCGAAATCGAACCTTGTAGGACATGGTTCGTTCGATGATGAGTTATGCTTCGTTAGCTATCTCATTCTAGGGATATGCCTTAGACACTATCGCCCATATCCTTAACTTAGTCCCTTCAAAGAAGGTTGCCAAAAGACCTCACGAGATGTTGGCACATGTCAAGGTTTGGGGTTGCGAGGCTTTCGTAAGACGAGAGAATTACGACAAGCTCGAACATCGTAGTGAGCGATGTATTTTCATCGGCTATCCACAGAAGTTCTTTGGATATATCTTCTCTAGACCGAGTGACAATGTTGTCTTTGTTGCGAGGAGAGGAATTTCCTGAGAGCTAGAACTCATAAGCCAAGGGGATAGTGGGAGGAAAATTGATCTTGAGGAAATTCAAGAATCGAACGATGAAGGAACCTCTAACACTGGCGCTCAACCTGAAGAGGAAACTCATGTTGAACTGACTGACGACTCATTACCTCTTAGACATTCCAGTAAAGTTAGAGTTCCGCCTATGTTATATGGTTTTCACATAACAAGTGAGGGTGATACGTTTATTAGTGACAGTACATTAATAAATTTAGATGAACCTAACACCTACAAGGAAGCTATGGGAGTCCCAGAGTCTACGAAATGGAGAGAGGCGATGGACAGCAGAGATTCATTCCATGCATGACAACCAAGTTTGGAATTTGGTTGACAATGTGCCGGGTCGTAAGATGGTCGGGTGCAAGTGGATCTTCAAGAAGAAGATCAATATGGATGGGAATGTACACACTTATAAGGCGCGATTGGTTGCGAAGGGCTTTACTCAAACTCCCAGAGTTAACTATGATGAGACCTTATCATCGGTTGCGAAGATGGATGTCAAAACCGCTTTCCTTAACGGGAAGTTGGTTGAGTGTGTAAGCTTTAGAAATCCATTTATGGATTGAAACAAACGTCTCACAGATTGAATCTTTGTTTCGACGAGAAATTCAAAGACTTTGGATTCCTGTGAAGCGAGGATGAGCCATGTGTATATGTCAAAGCCAGTGGGAGTATAGTTAGCTTCCTCGTATTGTATGTCGATGAAGTACTACTCATAGGAAATGACATCCCGACCCTGCAGGAGGTAAAGTCCTGGCTTGGGAAGTGTTTCTCTATAAAGGACCTCGGAGAGGCTGCCTATATTCTGGGAATAAGGATAGTGAGAAACAGGAGTAAAAGACTAATATGACTTAATCAGAATACTTACTTGGACAAGGTACTAAAACATTTTAGTATGGAGAATTCCAAGAAAGGGGAGTTACCTATCCAAAGTAATGTCAAGTTGAGTAAGACTCAAAGCCTGAGTACCGAAGTCGAGATAGTAGAGATGAGCCGAGTACCTTACGCTTCCGCATTTGGCTCAATCATGTATGCTATGACTTGGACTCACCCTGATGTGGCCTTCACTTTAAGCATCGTCAATAGATATCAAGGGAACCCTGGCAGAGCACATTGCACTGCAGTCAAGAATATTCTTAAGTACCTTCGGAGGACCAAGGAACGGTGTCTAGTCCTCGGTAGGAGTGATGAATTAAGGGTGCGAGGGTATAGTGACACCAGTTTTCAGACCGACTGGGACAACTACCATTCTCAGTCAGGCTGGGTTTTTACCCTGAATGGAGAAAGAAGCAGTGAGTTGGAAAGGTTCCAAGCAAGAGGCTGTAGCTGATTCAACATGCGAATCAAAGTATATAGCGACGAGCGAAGCGTCAAAGGACGTGATATGGTTGAAAATTTTCATCAGAGACCTTGGAGTTGTGCCAACCAAAAAGGAGCCTATGGATATTTTTTGTGATAATGAAGGAGCGGTTTCCTTAACCCAAGAACCGTGGGACCATTGCAGATCCTGACATATCAACATGAAATATCACTTTATTAGACATCGGGTGGAATAGGGACTCCTCGTAGTGAAGAGAGTATCGGTAGAGGATAACCCAGCACATCCCCTTACAAAGGGACTGAGTAGGGTTAAGCACTTGCAGCATGCTAGGAGCATTGGGCTGATGGATGATATTAGTTTAGATTAAATAGTTTCGAAATGTGTAATAGATAAATTGTAATTAACATTTGAAGATTAAAAAAAGGTGTATTATTTATGAGTAAAGTTACTGTCTTGTGTTAATTATTTACCAGTTTTTTCAGTTTGCATGTTTTGACTTCCTGAATAATAAGATTATTCGAATAGTCCACAGTCTCTCATACTTTGGAAGTAGGTATAAAATAAGATTATCATGAATTGGTTTGTAGACTTTCTAAAGTGTATTAGACATAGAAAAATTTTGCTACAACGTTCATGAGTGCTTATGAATAAGATTTGAGCATCGGATTAAACCCACGCTTGCTGGCATCACTTCATGGAATATATCACGAGTGATTGCAAGAAGATAATATCATATAGTCTTTAAACCTAGATATATGTTCTATTGTTTGCAAGTTAGTTGTGAATTGATAATACGTAAACGCATCAGTAACTTGATGTCTTAAAATGCATTGTTGTGCATGATTTGATGAGTGAATGGTAAATGCATATAAGTCGAAGTTTATCTGTTCCTTTTATCCTAATGGGGTAAAAGATATATCTGGGCCCCTCATTGATTTAATTTGACTTATGTGCCGGGCCCAGTCAGGACTGAGTTGATGTGTTCAATTAAGTTATATGTCAGAAAAATCGCAGATCGAGAAACAAACTGCTGGACAATAAGTATGACTGTGTTCCGTGTAATTGTCCACACGATATCTAGAAAGGAGGACTATACGATCCCTTATCTAAAGGACATGTCACTAATAAGATCAAAGTTCGACAGCGTCTTTGAACACTACGACTGCTAATCAGATCCTGAAGTCGTACTTGCATTTATAGTTGTTACACTTATCCAAGTGGGAGACTGTTGGATTAGTGTCTAAGTCCATAACTATATTTGGTATGTACTTGACCCGATTGTGCATGGTCCTTTTGGGTTGCCTTCACCAAAGCAGCTTGATAGAATGATTTATGAAGAGAGAGGATATTATGGTTTATTAATATATTATATGAATAATATATTAAAAGAGAAATCATATTAGTTACTTAATATTAATCAAGAATTAATTAGGAAATTGATTATGTGATTAAAAGAGATTAATTGAACTAAGGGACTAGTATTGCCAATTATAAGATAATTAGATTGAGCTGTGGATCCTTATGGAAATGAGGGAGATGAAATCAGAGTGGGAGCCCACTATGATTTCGTCCAAGGGCCCTATTCCAGAATGTTCCATGGACTGCTTAAGGCCTAAGCTATTCAATTACAGTTTTGACTGAAACCCTAGCAGCTTAGTTTTTTAAGGACCTCGAGGGCTACAGATTTCGGCTACCAGAAGAAACCCTAGAGTTCCTATAACCGAAATTGTCCTCTCTTCTCGATCATCTTCTTGCCTTGGTGTTTGTGAGACATTAGAGGTATTACAATTGTGATACTAAGCTCTTTAAGATTGAAGGCTATTGCTACTATCAAATGGTAATCATATAAACTTATATTAGTTGTAGATTTCGATTCTCATAGTATGCTAGATTAGGTTTTGCAAGCTTTGGATAATTTGCATGTACAATAGAGAAATCTAGATACAAAGCTTAAGGGCTTTGCATGTGCACATAGGAATGTTCTTTTGCTCAAAACCCATCACTCTTGACCCAGAGATTCATCAAGTTGCCAACTTTATGCGGTCTAACCATTCCATCATTCAAGAATAAGAAGCTAAAGGAACAAAACTAAAGATCTAACAACTTGGAATGATAAAAATCAAGTCTTGAACAATTGCAAAGGCCCAGAATATTGCTAAGGTGGAGAATGGGGACTTGCTTGCTTGATCTTTGCTTCCTTCCTCCTCCTTCTTCTTTCTTAGCTTCAAAATCACCAAACTAGCTGTAAAAATGGAGGAAGATGATTAATGTTTCTTTCAAGGCTTTAGGGGTTGATGATAGACAAACCCTATCCTCCTTATTCCTTTAAATAGGCAGCAAAAAACCTGGAAGATTAGGGTGTTCATTACGTTCGTCAACACGACGTGTTCTAAGAGGCAACACACCGTGTTGATCTTAATGAAAGTCATGCTTCTTCTTATATAGATACATGATGTTGGTTCGTCCAACACGCCGTGTCCATTCCTCAAAAGGGGATTTATTCCCAACAATTGTTCCTCAAGATTACGGGTGTTAGAACTCTCCCCCACTTAAATTAGATTTCGTCCTCGAAATCATTCCTTACCAACCCAGGCATGGCAGAGAGCCAGAAGAACGCAACCACAAACCCGAGCATACAATGGCCTTCCCAAGGCTACTTAACCCAACCTTAGCAGAACTCTCCAAACCCAATGATGAATGAATCCTTAATCCCATGCAGAAAACCACTTCTACCTTACCCGAAACCCGATATTTGAAGTCTCAACTATGTCTGACTCCCTGATAGACCGTCCATACTGAATCTCTACCATACCAAAATCTAATTGAATTCCAGACCAAAAAAAACACTTCCAACCCTTGATTATCTTGATGCTTCCATTGGCAACAAAATTATTACCCATTAACTACTGTAGTATACTTATACTTGATTGAAGGCTCAGATAATCGTTCGAGTAGTAGATTCATCCCTTCAATGGTTAGACTCAGATGAGAGTTGCACAATAAGGTTAAATAGATTACTCTGATATTATTTAATCCAAAATGCAAGTGACTTAGCATATTCCGCTAATAATAAGCGACTCCACACACGAATCCCCAATCATTAATACTGCCTGACTCATCTTGTTGCCCTCTAGATTCTTTCCAAAAGCATCCGAGACCTCCATGTTCCGAACTTACCTGCTTACTCATTGATTCACCGGATACCCGCTCGGTTGCTCAGTCAAAAAACACAAACAGTCGCCCCACGTGACTTTCGAATGAAAATCTCATCTAGCACTAATTGTCCAAGCTATCTTGCCACTTATGGCTCCAATAATATTTCTGATCCAACCGATCATAACAGCCTAATCCAACTGGCGCCACCAAATCCCATGCAAAGAGTGAAAAGCTAAAAGACCCACTATAGTCTTATATCCCAATCGGCCTCTAACAACCTACCACTTTCCTATTTTAGTGATTTTTGTGGCCTTTCCAAAATTTTACATTCCGACCAACTTTGGTCTAACGCAGAAATCCATAACCAATCAAGGATTTGCCACGCACTCATTGCTGCACAAGGATATGTGAATGCTACAGGCCACCCCGTAGTCTTACAACACTGCCGCACTAACTACCAACTAGTAAATGTTGAGGGCCACCCTGTAGTCTTATAACACCCTACATTATTCACCAACTAGTGAATGTTATGGGTCACCCCATACTCTGATAACAACCTACATTATCCACCAACTAGTGAATGCTACGAGCCACCCCGCAATTTTATAACTCTATTATCTTACCATGGCCATCACTCATGGTCTTACCACTTATCGATCAATCCATCTATACTTATCCTAGTCGAAAAGGCTTCAGACCAAGTGCCCAATCTGGGGCTCGGGTCATGCCTAGAACCTCAACCCGGGTCCACCAAAATCCTGCTATCCATCACCAAGAAGGCGCGAACCCACTGTTGGAAGTTTCTTTAACTTCCAGCTCACACAATCCTCAATCAAGATGGCCACCTGAATCGTCTTTTCTCCCAACGGGAATGTGAAACTAACCCTAGTTTAACGACTGGTCTTGCTACCATAAAACTGAACGGTTTTGTAAGTCCCCAAAATGCTTGTGTGTCAATCAGATCCATTTGATGGTGCGGAATCGCAATCAAATGGATGATGCCAGATCAAATAGAAGAGAAGGAGAAGAAGATGATGATGAATCTTGTATTATTTGATGATTAGAATGTAGATCCAAATACAAGATTCACACACACTAGCACACATACACACACACACACTTCTTTCTCTCTCTAAAACACCTTTGAATTTACACACTTAAGATCCTTGGCCTTCTAATACTAACATGAACTCCTCACCCTATATATAGTATAACCAGCTGTACACCCGTGTACTACTGTATATGGGTGTGCGGTCGTACACACATGATAACGGCTGTACACAGCCACAACACCTATTGTATTACAAAAAAATACATTTTCCTAGAAAAGCAAAGTATAAACCAATATTTTGACCCAACAATCTCCCCCTTGGTTTATACCTTTCTTTTCTAAATGACCCAACAAGCCCCCTCTAATATGTAGTTGTCTTTTATTGTTAATCTTCATTAGGAGCTTTGGCTTCAGCTTTAATCTTTGATTTCTTCACAACTTCAAGAAGAACATATGAATCTTCAATAAATGACTTCATCCTGAGCGTTTGGGCATTTCTTCAAGATTTGACTTTGAACACACATTGGGTGAGGAGGCTTGATGTACTGATTCTTGAAAGATAGAGTTTTCAGATTGAGAATCTTCTGAGAGAACAACAGAGAGAAATATTCTTCTGGATCACTTCAGTAGGTTCAAGATAGCAGCAGACTGATTGAGGAGACTTCAACGCAATATGTCACATAATCTTCAAGAACAGCTTCACCTTGCTTTTTGGGTTGAAGGATTGAATGTTTAAAGAATAATCTTCATTTGTTGCTCTTCAAATGAAAATTCTTCGATGCTCACGGATGAAGCTTCGGCCCATAAATCTCGATACAAACTCCTTGAGTCTCATCTACATCTGAATTCATTTTTCAAGACAAAACAAAACTAAAAGAAAACTTTAGCACACATTATTTTTGGGTTTTTCAGATTTTCTGAAAAAAATAAAACAGAAATAACACTATTTTTTTTTTAATTTTCTAATTTTTGTTTGATTTTTGAATTTTTCTGATTTTTGTTTGATTTTTGAATTTTTTGTAATTCTCCCCCTAAATTTGTGCATATAGGAAAACTATGAACAAATTTAACAAACACAAAAATATTTGGGATCAAAGTTGTGAGACATCCTAAACTTGTTTATCAGTACCTTCACCTTCATGAATATATCTGGTCAATTGCTGGTATTGTGGTCCACTTAAACACGAAGGATATCGACAAACTTTTCTAAATAAAGCATTTAGCTGATTACGACCATGTGTATTGTTGTCCACTTAAATTAAGCAGCGAGATCTACAGACAACCTCTAAATGGTTCAATTTTAGTTACACTAGAACGTGTTCCCCACTTCCTGATATACGCTAGTTATCAAGAACTTCCAAAGAACTCTTTACTTTAGGTGAATAGACAATTATTAAGGAGGAAGTCAGATTTAGAAATAGGTGCATATGTTGTGTCCCAGGTTGGATCTTTTTCAATCACGCAGAGGGGACAACATATGGCTAACTGGTATAGAGGGATGGAGAGGTAGAATATTGCATATGTTGTGTTCCAGGTCGGATCATTTCAATCACGTTGAGGAGACAACATATGACTAACAGATAGAAAGAATTTCAAAGATAAGGAGGTGTGTAGAAATAAAGTTGCATATGTTGCATTGCAGGTCGGATTGTTACTCACATAAATGAGACAACATATGACTAACAAATAGGAAGAATAGCATAGAAGAAGATGCAGAGAGACAGAGTTGCATATGTTACAATCCAGGTCATATCTTTCGATCACACAGAGGAAGTAACATATGACTGACAGTAAGTAAGAAAGAAAATAACTTTCTACAGACCTAATTTATTGGAATTCCCCAGTTACCCCATCAATACCGGAATTAAGGACAGAGTCCGCACATCACGGAAAAGTCAATCCACAGTTCTAAATACAGATCATTTAGTGTATTCACAGATTCCCATGTATATCTCTCTGCTCAACCTACCCAAGTGTTGTATTATCAGACTAAATAACACTATCTAGGTCAAAATTTGTCATGTCTCTAAACTTCTTAAGTTTATCTGCTCCTAGTCAAGTCCATTTTGAAAAACTTTCATGTCCACCAGCACATCGAACACAAATCTAAGACAATTTGACTTTGGTACCTTACATAGATTCAGATTGTCTGTTATCACCTGATTATTTCACTTCCCTACACAACCCCTACAAACAAGAACTATTAGTAACATATATATTTTTTTGCTTTTCTAATTTCTAATTTTTTTTTGTTTGGTTTTTGATTATTTCTCCCCCTAAATTTGTGCATGGGTGAGAATGGAATTAAAATGCGCAAATTTAAACTATATTAAAGCAAACAAGATAAAACAAAGAAATTAGTCCTCAAAACGTATCATTTTCAAAAAGCTCACAAGCACATCGAATCGAGCTTTGTTAAACGGCTTTGTGAACAAATCCACCGCATTATTTGTAGTGGGAACCTTTTC
Source organism: Lactuca serriola (assembly GCF_051521515.1). NCBI lineage: Eukaryota > Viridiplantae > Streptophyta > Magnoliopsida > Asterales > Asteraceae > Lactuca > Lactuca serriola. Next base: position 191,116,768 of record NC_136410.1, read on the forward strand.
CAGCCAAATGAGCGAACGCTCATAACAATCTCTGATGAAATGCATTTTCATGTTAATGTGCTTGGTTTTCGAGTGCTGGACTGGGTTTTCGAGTGCTGAAATGCATTTTCATTTTCATGTTAATGTTAATGAAATGCATTTTCATGTTAATGGCAGCCTCATTATCACACAGGATATGGGTTTCTAAAGAATTCAAACCGTAATCCAACAGCTGATGTTGGATCCATATAACTTGAGAGCAATAAGCAGAGGTAACAACATATTCCGCTTCTGCTGCTGAGGTTGAGACCGTGTGGTTTTTGTTGCACTGCCAAGACACCAACCTATCACCAAGGAATTGATATCCTCCTGATGTAGATTTTCTATCAAGCTTACAGCCTCCATAATTACTGTCTGCGAATGCATATAAATCAAATTCAGAATTTTTCGGATACCAAAGACCCAAATTAGGACTGCCTTTGAGATACCAAAATATTCTTTTGACAGCAATAACATGTGAAAGTTTAGGATTACCCTGATAGCGAGCGCATTGACAAACTGCAAACATGATATCTGGATGGCTTGCAGTTAGATACACCAACAAACCGATCATCGATCTGTAGTGAGTTTGATCTACAGATTCGCCATCAGTATCTGGAGTCAGTAGGGGTCTCTCAGCCATTGGCGTCAAGGTAGGTTTTGCGTCCTGAAACCCGAACTTCTCAAATATATCCTCCACATACTTTTCTTGATGGAGCAGGATTCCGGTTGATCTTTGTTGGACCTGAAGCCCGAAAAACATGGTCATATCGCCCAATGAGCTCATCTCAAACCTCTTTTTCATCACTCCTTCAAACTCCTTGCATAGTTGTGGACGCGTAGACCCGAAAATGATGTCGTCAACATAGATTTGCACCAAGATTTGATCTGTACCAACATGCTTTTTGAACAAGGTTTGGTCAATTTTTCCTCGCGAGTAGCCATGTTCGAGCAAATGCTTTGTGAGAGTTGCATACCATGCTCTAGGAGCTTGATGCAATCCATACTGAGCCTTGTCTAACTTGTAGACATGGTTGGGAAACTTTGAGTTAACGAACCCTGGGAGTTGATCAACATAGATTTCTTCCTTCACCTTGCCAGACAAGAAAGCAGTCTTGGCGTCCGGCTGATATACTATGAAGTTCATGTAGGAAGCATACGCAAGGAAGAATCGAATAGCCTCCATGCAGGCTACCGGAGCATAGAATTCAGTGTAATCAAGACCCTCCATCTGTCTGAACCCATGAACGACCAACCTAGCCTTATTTCGTACAATTATCGTTGAATCATCCTGCTTATTAAGAAAGACCCAACGCGTGTTAAGAGACTTCTTGCCCTTGGGTAACTTAACTAGCTTCCAAACCCCAAGTTTTTCAAATTGATTCAGATATTCATGCATAGCATCTACCCAGCTGGGCTCATTCAAAGCCATTTTTTACATTCTTTGGCTCAATTTGAGAGATAAAGAAAGAATTGAGACATGTATTGACATCTCTACTCTGACTTCTTGTTTTCACACCATCGCCCAGCTGGCCAATGACATTCTAGATCGGATGATCGCGTTGAATACGAGAGGGGATCTCCTGGCCGATATCATTGAGTGAAACGAGAAGATTAGGAATATTGATAGCTTCACCATTTGCTGAAAGATCCACATCAGATGAACCTGTCTCCTTTGATATATCTGCTACAAACTCATTAGCAATTTATTCAAGAAAGAGTAGTTCCATGAAAGTTAAGGTAACAACGTAAGCATCTCTAGACACAAACTCTCTTTCAACAGGAGTAAGAGGTGTAGCATCAGCATCTGGAGCATCATGTTGAGAGTGAGATTCTGGACTGGTAAATGGAACAAATGACTCCCCCCCTGAGGAATTGAAGAGGTAACCAGTGGAGGTCTGTAAACAACTTCTTTGTCTTCATCTTTAGGAGAAATCTTCGAACCAGAGGAAGAACCAGATGAACCATCTGAATACACATTGAGTGATTTAAACAATGATGTGTAATCAAATAACCAATCGAGCCCACTCTAGCATCCGTTTCATTCTCCTCCAACCAGCGCACACCAAAGGATTCCACAATTTGCTTTGTATTCTTGTTGTAGACCCTATATGTAGTACGAGCAGCATACCCCACGAAATAACAGTCATCAGCTTTGGCATTAAATTTAAGGTTGGACTCCAGATGAAGAAGGGTGCAAGGGCAACCAAATACTCGGAAGTAGCTGACTGATGGCTTGTGTCCATATAAAATTTCATACGGAGTCTTCATCTGGGCTTTTTTGAACAATAAATGATTCTGAACAACACATCTTAGCCCAAAAGAAAACAGGAAGCTTGGAATCACAGAGCATCGTCCTTGCAGCGTTCGATTTCTCCACTCAGCAACACCATTTTGTTGAGGTGTGCGAATGGAACTATATTGACGCACAATTCCCTTTTCTGCACAGAAGTGATCAAGAACAACATTCTTGAATTCTATTCCATTATCAGTTCGACGTGCCTTACCCGGTGGTTCGTTTGATTCTCAATCATTACAATAAACTTCTTGATCGGATCATCAATTCCAACTTTTTTGGATAAGAAGAAGACCCATGTAAACGCGAGAAATCATCTATCACAACAAGACAATATGAATTTATGTTGATGCTTAGAACATTGACCAGACCAAATAAGTCCATGTACAACAATTGGAGCACCTGACTAATTGAGTTAACTAGTTTTGGCAATTGCGGTTTTCTGTGATGTTTGCCCTGGGCACAAGACACACATTTTTCAAACGTTATGAAGTCTATGACGGGAAGACCACAGACCATTTCATTTTTCACAAGACGATTTTGTTTCTTTGCATTGGCATGCTCGAGTCTTCGATGCCCCGACATAGCATTTTGTTCGTAGACCTTTGAAAAAAGGCAAGTGATTTGATCAGGGACATTGCTATTCATGTCAATTATGTAGGCATTTCCATCCCGCTTATATTTTACAAGGATTCATTCTACCAGGATGATAATGCCAGGCTTTAAGATCAGACATTCCTTATCAGTGAAGTGGATTGAATAACCTTTGTCACAAATCTGAGATACACTTAACAGGCTATGCTTTAACTCGGGAGCATTGTTAACATTCTGTAAACTTAGCACTCCCTTAGACATGGTTCCTTTTTGAGTGATCTTACCACCTTCTCCAACCACAAAGGAAACAAACCCCCCATTAAAAGTCTGAATGTTGTTCAACTGGGAGATGTCTCCAGTCATATGCCGGGAACACCCGCTGTCGACATACCAAGGTCTGGCGACATTCCTCCACAACTGTCCCTGCAAAATAAGCGGGGTCATTTAGATTTGGGAACCCAGGTCATCACTTTCTTGGGTTTACCCTTCATCTTCACATATTTATCCTTTAAAACTTTCAACTTGAAATCATCATGTAAAGTACTTTCAGAGGATGATGATGATGATTGGTTGGAAGTTAATTTGGGCATCTACTGATATGTAGGTTTATTAACAATCATAGGTGGTTTTGAAATAGTTTTCTTTTCAGTTTGGATTGAGCGCTTGGATTTTCTACCAAGAGTGATTGAAGATCCATAACCGCTCTCTGATGAAATCAATCTCGGCAGAGCCTTGTTCAATTTTCGCAATCTGTTTACGACTTTGTTATTAAAAACCTATTTATTCCTTTGAAAAACAACCATTTTCTTGTTTTGATCATCCTTCCAATCATCATCCCGAGAATGAGTTCTAGAGGAATTTCTAGTAAAAGACCTTCCTCTAGTTTTGTTCTCTCCTCTTGGAGACATATAATGTACAAAAGTCCTGTTTGGACTATTCCTGGCTATATGACAACCAATACCACAATTAAAACAAATCTGCTTATTATTATTAAAACTGGTATTGTCCTTTGATTTCTTTTCTTTAATGACACCTTTACTTTTCTCGCAAGAAACAGATTGTGCCATAAGTGAAGGTGCATCAGATGGTGTGACATATGGAATTGGTGTGTTTTCATTAGAAGCAACACAAACATTAGAATTTTCAAAAAAACTCATCAAACACTTCAAAAAAACTTAATTCAGCATAAGCAGGTGCAAAAGTATCACAAAAAGCATTGTCATTTTTAACATTAGAAACAATAAATTCTTTATTTGGAAAAAAAACATTAGGTTTAGACTCAGTTTTGTTATCAGAAACAGATCCTTCAACTTCATGCTTTGACTGATATATGGATTGATCTGCAGAGGAAGTAGAAATGTTAGTATTTTCAACATTAATAAATCCTCCGGAAAAAAACCAGATGGCTTTCCATAAACCATGAATGGTTCGTTGGCAATTTCCTCATTAGTTAAAGGGTGATACTGATATGTATGATTAAAAGGAGGAGGTACATTATCGTATCCAATACCCTTTTGATGGTTTCGCTTAAACTGCAGGCAATGGTCAATCATGTTTGCAACTACCTCGCTTGACACATCAAATTTTTTAAAATCAAAATTTGCAGATTCAAACTTGTCTTTTAATGTTTCAAGCTCAGTAATTAACTCAGTGTTCTGTCTCTTGATATAATCATAATTTTTACATTTGTTACTGTATTCGTCCTGAAGTCTCCTAAAGTCCTTGATTGTGGTTTCTAACTGGGCATTTAAGGGTTTTTGTCCTTTTCTAAGTTGATAGCCCTCATATCTAAGCCCTCATATCTAAGGTTTTTGTCCTTTACTTCTTTATGTAATGATTCTATTTCTTCATGAAGTATCTTAACATAATCAATACATGCCTGAGAACAAGAAGGTAAACCTACCTCACTTTTCTTCGGTTCGGAAATAGAAGATACCATCAGAGCAAACTACAGCTCCATCATCCTTTCTTTAGGATCAGCCTCATTATTCTTCACAGGAACATCATCATTTACTTGGGCCAAGTGAGCATTTGCAGGTCTTGAAATAATCAGGGCTTGAATCTGATCCTCCCAGACAAAATACTGAGCAACCATTGCAGTCTCACTGTTGATCGTGGCACCTCCACGATTATTTCCCATAGTAACTAATGTTCTTTCATTGTTCATCCTTCGATCTGGTTTCGGGCACTCATGAGCAAAATGACCTGGTTCGTGAAAGTTGAAGCATCACAACTTTCCTTTGTTAAATCCCACCTTCTTGTCATCATTCATTCCCTAGCTATTCTTACCTGTCTTCTTTGCGAACTACTTCGCCCTGAACACTGCCATGGCTATTTTCCATGTAATATCCATCTCTTCCACATCATCTGGATGAATTTGATCCAAGTCGGAAAATGATAGTTGAGGTGGAAGCTCTCCGGCTAAAAGGGCATTATAATAGTTGAGAAGTCAAGTGGCAAGAGCAAGATTTTCATCATTTTCTTTGGAGTTCGAGGAAGAGGCCACTACTGGCATATTGGAGGAGGGAATAGCTTGTAGAACAACATATGGAGATACATGTCACATCAGAAATACATGTTGCTGATGGAGTAGCAAAAGTTTGAATTTGTGGTTGTTGTACAACAAATGCTTGGCCTGGAGAGGAGATGCGTGATGAAAAAGTATTGTTTGAAGAAATCCCGAGATTTGCAGTCGAATAGGAATTCACATGATTAATTTCTCGCTGCTTATCATCAAGATCACAGGTTTTGATGATAGCCATTGTTTTAGCAAGAGTGAGGCGATTCAGATCTTTGGTTTTCTTAATAACAACTACATTCATGTCCCATGACTTAGGAAGAGCATTCAATAGCTTTTTATTTATCTCGGACTTGGTCAAGAAGATCTCGGAAATGTTCATCTCAGTAGTGAGAGTTGTGAATCGCTACAGCTGTACCTCAAGAGTTTCTTCGGGAATGTAGTTGAACATATTGAATTTTTGTCGCAGAATATCCTAGCGGCTTTCTTTCATATCCCCATTTCCTTCGTATACCTCAATCAAAGCTTCCCACAACGCTTTAGCTGAAGTATATTCTCTAAAACCTTGAGCTATATTAGGAGATAAAGCCATGGTCAGAGTGGTCAAAGCCCTTTCATATTCTTCAACTTTCTCAAAATTCTTATCTGTATAGTTCTGAACTGCTTTGTCAATTTGTTGTCCGGCAACAGTGGTGGTAATTCGAATTGGACCCTTGATGATACTTCGCCAAACTTTGAAATCTTTCATTCTGATATACTGTTCAATTCGGTATTTCCATTCAGGAAACCCATCTGCAGACAACAGGCATGGAATACGTGTAGTTGTGCCCATGACAAAGTCCAGTTCGTGATGATGTTTTGACTTTGAGAATCCATTTTGATGGAACAACGACAGACAAATAAGACAAAGAAATAAGAATTTGTCAACCAAGATGAGTGTAGCCGCACACCCTAGCCGTTCACAACAACCGCACACCTAACCGCACACTTGACAGCATACCTGACCACACACTTGAAAGCACACCTGACCACACACTTGACAGCACACCTGACCACACACTCAATAGTACATCTCACCACACACTTCTACCCGCACACTCTTGGCAACACACGTCCAACCGCACACACTTAGTAGCACACATCCAACCACACACTCTCAACCGTACACTCTTAGTAGCACTCGTCCAACCACACACTCTCAACCGTACACTCTTAGCAACACACGTCCAACCACACACACTCTACAACCAACCGCACACTTTCAATAGCACACTCAAAATTCAATTGACACTGATCCTGCTCCGATACCAATTGTTAGTCCCCAAAATGCTTGTGTATCAATCAGATTCATTTGATGGTGCGGAATCCCAATCAAACGGATGATGCTAGATCAAATAGAAGAGAAGGAGAAGAAGATGATGATGAATCTTATATTATTTGATGATTAGAATGGAGATCCAAATACAAGATTCACACACACTAACACACAGTCTTCTTTCTCTTTCTAAAACACCTTTGATTTTACACACTTAAGCTCCTTGGCCTTCTAATAGTCACATGCACTCCTCACCCTATATATAGTATAACCAGCCGTACACGGGTGTGCGGCCGTACACACTTGATAACGGCCGTACATAGCCACAACACCTATTGTATTACAAAAAAATACATTTTCCTAGAAAAGCAAAGTATAAACCAATATTTTGACCCAACAGGTTCTCCCCCATTTCAATTCGACAAATTTCTCCCAGTCCACAAAATCTGATGGATTCCCAATCAATCTTTCCTCCTTATGATTGAACCGCTGACAAATTATGGTTACCAAAACTAGTGTGCCTTCACTTGCCCATCTCAATGTACGCACAACTCTTGAAATCCATATAGAAACTCTCTGAAATCTCAGCAATAGATCAATTCCCCCGGAACCCCGGTGGCCAACCAAGGTCACCTGCTAAAGCCACTAAACCCTGACTACACTGGATAGCTAACCGTCTGAACCGGACCATAGACCATCCGATCGATACCCCTGATCTGAACTCAACAATGAACCGGAACAACAACTGAAGATAATGAAACCTTCTTAACAAGATACAAGCCCTTACCGACCTACTAATGATTCATGGAATGCAAATGTCATATAATAATTCTTGATGATAGAATTCAAACAAAAGCATAGAATTAAACCAAAGATCATGCTTACCCAAACCGAAACAAAATTCCAAACACCATAAATATTTATAACAACCGAAAAAAAGGAAAAAGATAATATACCCATAATATCACTTGGTGGAGTCCTGGCCTCCCCTGTCTGACACTGTAATGCCTGACTGCTCCTTGTTGGGGCTCCTTCCCTACCCTCACGACCATCAGTGATCCTCAAAGTAGCTGTAGCAGGTGCACTTACTGCTCCTCCCCTCAACATTGGACAACATGCCTTCTTGTGGCCACTTGGTTGCAGTGAAAACATAAAGGGCCTGCCCCCTAAGTACAATCCGTATAGACATGACCAAACCTGCCACACTTGTAGCAACATAAACCCTTAGAATAACAAACCCCATCGTGCAGTTTCTCGCTGTAACACCCCAATTCAGGTATGTTATTGAAATAATTATTTTTTTCAAGTTTTCAAAAGGAACTCGACGAGTCAGTAGCCAGACTCGTCGAGTTGAGTCGGGGTTTTGAGCACGTGTAAGTTGACAACTCGACGAGTCCATATTCCGGACTCGGCGAGTCCGCCCTTCTGGATGAAACCCTAATTTCAAGGGCTTGCACCCTATTTAAACAACTTCTGGGGCCTCAAGTTAGCCCCCATCACCCCTCAGAGCACCATTCTCGAAACCCTAGAACCCTCCTAGCATTTTTGTGTGATTTGGTGGGTTTCTTTGAAGATTTTGAGAAAAGAAGGAAAGTAGATCAAGAGGAGAAGAAGGAGATTCAGGATCTTTGTGGCATTTTAGAGAATAGTGAGGTATAACTCGCCCCTTTTCTGTTTTCATGCTTTAATTCCCTTTGGAAAGCCATTAAAGCTATTCTTGAACTATTTCATGGTTTGGTAATAGTATAGAGGACTCATTGAGATGAATAGCCTTCAGATCTAGCTAGGTTTGAGTTCCAGAAACTTAGATCTAGTACCTTTATGGAGCCATTTTGCATGAAAGCTCTAGATCTACTCTTATAGTGTGCTTTGAACCCTAAAACCTTCATTTGATGTTATTTACACGTAAAGTTGGAAACTTTACGTGTTAACAAGTCCCAAGAACCCAGATGAATGAATGGGATGGACTGGTTTCAAGCAGAATCGAGTATATAGTGTTTGCAAGCATGCGACTCGGCGAGTAGTTCTTCAGACTCGGCGAGTCGAGTCGCGAGTCCCTTGTTTTCCCCGTTTTGAGTTATGCCGAGTGGAACCAGTGAGTGAGAGAAGGAGTCGGAGAGCTAGTGGCTTAAACTCATTCGTGGAAGAACTCGACGAGTCAATGCCCTGACTCGGCGAGTCCAAGGCAATCTTCATGCCTCAAGAACAGACTCGACAAGTTGTTCATACAACTCGGCGACTCACAGCTAGTGTGTTCACCTGATGAAGGAGAACTCGACGAGTTGTTCATACAACTGAGCGAGTCGGATGCAGATTGTCGGAGTGTTAGTAACAAAGAGAGAACTCACCGAGTTTGTGACAAAACTCGACGAGTAGTAGTGAGTAGAAGCATAAAGTGAGAGTAAGGACTCGACGAGTTGGTTACCCAACTCGACGAGTCAGGTCAACTGAATGTTGACTTTGACCAGGAGGTTGACTTGGACCAGGGGTAAAATAGTCATTTTACCCTCAGTACGGTTATCAGTACTTGATTGAGTGTATTTATGGAAATTGTAGCCGGGGAGATACCGGGGCAGCAGCAGACAGTTTCCAGAGCAGTTCATTTAGCAGCCAGTGTACGAGGTGAGTTTCCTTCCAGTAGGAACGGGTCTACGGCCACAATGCCAGATCGACTAGTAAGCAGTAGTTTCCGGGTTTCGGTCCGATGCAACAGTTAGTGTTTTTGATGCCTACGTGGATCAGACAGGATTTATGTGTTATGTGTTCCGGGCTACGGCCTGATGCAGTATGCAGTATATGTGTTTATGCTGCTTGGTGTGTGTATATGCTAGGTTATACGTATTTATGCTATGCTATGTTCAGTCAGTTCCGGACTTCGGTCTGATGCAGTTAGTTCCGGAATTCGGTCCGATGCAGTCAGTTCCGGACATCGGTCCGATGCAGGGGACGAGGTCCCAGTCAGTTCTGGACTTTGGTCCGATGCAGTTTCCGGACTTCGGTCCGATGCAGTGGGCATGGCCCAATAGTTGTTTATGTGTGATTGTATGGTATGTGGTAGTTTAGGGGAGCTCACTAAGCTTCGTGCTTACAGTTTCAGTTTTCGTTTCAGGTACTTCTGCAAGAAAAGGGAAGAGCTCGGATTGATAGCATCGCACACACCACAGCTTTAGCAGTTTTCCTAGGAGTTTGATTAAACATTTTCACATGTTTGATTTAGTCTGATATGATACATTTTATTATGTTTTGAGGTTTATGACATATATTTTATACTATGGTTTTCAGTATCATGATTTTAATATTATAAAACAAAAAATGTTGGGTCGTATTTTTGGGATGTTACAAGTTGGTATCAGAGCCTTGGTTTGAGGGATTCGGATACACTCTCGGGTGCATCTGAACTCAAACTAAGGAAATGGAAAAAGGTTTCCTAAAGAAAAGATTTTTTGAAAAAGAACTTAGAAAGAAAAGAGTTTTGATAATGAGAAAAGGGTGGCGTGCATGCGATCAGCCGAGCTCAAGTAAGTACTCCCAAATTACCCATGCAAGTCTATATTATGATTAATTGTTTCAGTTTCGGTAGAACAGTATGCTAGTATAGGACTAAGGATCTAGGAGGATGCCTTATATGCCTGCTTTGTGTATTCCAGCTTTATGAGAATTGCATGCTAGTATCGAGTAAACCGCAGTAGGATAGCCTGTTTAAGTTATGCCTGATAGCACGAGCTTAGCATTGTATGCTAGTATAATTTCTCATTGTGAGGATAGAATTGCTTGAGTAGTATCCGTGTCCGAATGCTACTTGCTTTGTGCTTTGTGGGACTTTGGGTGATAGGAGTTAGCCGTTAGGTGGATACGCCACATCACATGTGAACAGGGTTGAATAATCTTAGAGTGTTGGATTTGGCCCTGCTGCGCAACTCTTGTTTGAGTCTAACCGTTGTGGGGATGAGTTCTTTACTCGAAGGATTATCTGAGCCTCACCACATGTGATGGTATTCAGGTAATGACTAATTGGCATCACAAGGAGGCCTTCAGCAGCTGAGGACTGGTAGGGTTGAGTCAGAGATTTCCCTAGGGCAAGCCTAGGATGAGAGTAGTAGAGATCAGCAGCAGTAGTAGTGGTTGGGTGGAGTCGAGACAATTCTTTAGGAAAGTACGGATAGATGTGGAAGGTAGTAGGGGCCCATACTACTGGAAGCAGAGGATATGTACTTGAATCAAGGAAGGCTGAGATGAGGCCGGGAAGTCTGTAGTAGTAGTGATCCCTCGAGATATATCAGTGTTTCTGACGTTATCGTAATGTGTTTTCAGAATGGTGGTTTTACGCTCTAGACCAGCAGGCGGCAGTTCAGGTGCCGGAGAGGGATCGGGATCAGGCTCAGGAGCCGAACAGTTGGATGAGCAGACTAGAGAGTTCTTCACTTCAGAAGTCACCCTATCATTCTTGAGCAGACACCAGTGATCTTTGGTTCGATCAAGGAGGGTATACTAGAGTTGATGGAGGAGAAGCTAGGCACCTTTCGTGCTAAGGTGGCGGCCATGATGGGGTTGCGCATGCTTACTTTCAACGAGTTTCGGGCATGTGGAGCTCCAGACTACCACGGGGCGCGAGACGCCATAGCGAGTACCAGATGGTTGGCGGACGTGGCCAACGCATTCCGCTCAAGTAGGTATCTTGAGGGGGACAAGGTAAGATTAGCGTCTTGTCTTCTGAAGGACAGGGCACAGGATTGGTAGGAGGAGGTTGGTCATGCCATCGGGGATGCCGCGGCTTTGGATGCCATGACCTGGGCAGACTTTTCTACCATGATCAAAGCTGAGTTCGCACCAGTTATTGAGGTGCATCAGTTAGCGCGTGAGTTTCAGGATTTGACCCAGACCACAGAGACAGTGGCGGAAATTACCGCCAAGTTCAGGGAGAGGGCACTTCTCGTTCCTTAGTATGCAGCTGATGAGGAAATGAAGAAGGCCCGTTATCATGAGATTCTGCGGAGTGATATCCGCCAGTTTGTGAGCTGGTCCAGCTGTAAAACGCTGGATGACATGATTGCTAGAGCTCGAGAGCGAGAGATTGACCTTGAGATGGAGAGGAAGAGGAAGCCGGAGGCGGCTTCGGGTACAGGGGGTTCAGGCAAAAAGCCCAAGGTTTCAGATCATAGAACCAGAAGTCAGCAGAGCCACCGTCGATGTGGCAAGTGTGGGAGATTGCACGACGGGGTGTGCAAGGCAGGGAGTTCCGGCTGCTATAAGTGCGGCCGAACAGGGCATATGAGCAAAGATTGTACAGCCACTACCACCGCCATTGCAGCCTTAGATCTGATTTGCTTTCAGTGCACCTAGAGGGGACATAAAAAGTTCCAGTGTCTGAGTGTAGCAGCTATAGAGAAGGTGTCACACCCCAAAACCACGAACGGCAGAAACGTTCAGGGGTGGAGGACGTCATGTACATTATCACAACAATGTAATATAATAAACAAGCAACAACATCATCCATTGCATTATAAGTAGAGTTTTAATACATGTGTGTTCTTTCATAATGTACAACAATAAAATGAATAATCAAAATAAGGCGAGTCTTGTCTGTGCTCCATCTTCTCAAAAACCTGACCATCACACCTGTCTAACCGATGTCCTGAGAATACAAGTTATTTTGAAAGCGAGTATCAGCTTTAAAGCTGGTAAATTCATAAGTATTTATGTGTTATTGTCCTGTTTTGGAATGTTGTTAAGAATGTCGTATAAATCCTTAAATAGAACAGTTGATATAAGTATGAAATGTGGTCTTCTACCAAGACCCGAATGTTTTGTTATGACCAGTAAAGTGATAGGTTTTCCTTTCTATTGACTAGTACTAAGAGTACTTAGTCTAACTCATCGTTTATGTGAATATATCACAAAATAAAGTAACATAGGAAAATTCTATGAAACTCTTCTACCAAGACCTAAACGTTTTGTAAGTAAAATGATAGTTTTTCCTTTCTATCGACTAGTACTTAGAATACTTAGTCTAACTCATCGTTTATGTGAATATATCACAAAATAAAGTAACATAGGAAAATGATATGATATTCTTCTACCAAGACCTAAACGTTTTGTAAGTAAAATGATAGTTTTTCCTTTCTATCGACTAGTACTAAAAGTACTTAGTCTAACTCATCGTTTATGTGAATATCTCGCAAAATAAAGTAAAATAGGAAAATGATATGATAGTCTTCTACCAAGACCCTAATGTTTTGTTATGACTAAGTAGTCTTCTACCAAGACCTGAATGTTCTGTTATGACTAAGTAGTCTTCTACCAAGACCCGAATGTTTTGTAATGACTAGGTAGTCTTCTACCAAGACCCGAATGTTTTGTTATGACTAAGTAGTCTTCTACCAAGACCCGAATGTTTTGTAAGTAATATGATAGCTTTTCCTTTCTATTGACTAGTACAAGAGTACTTAGTCTAACTCCTCGTTTATGTGAAAGTATCACAAAATAAAGTAAAGAGGAAAAATATAATCATGTAAGTGTTATTGTCTTGGGTTACCAGGACCAACACGACATCGCCGAAGCGAAAGATAGACCCTATGGACATCCGAAGAGTGTCCCCTCATCCTCTGTAGCGGCAACAGGGTGGAGGGAAGGTTAGTCCCGATATCGATCTCTTAAAACATAGCGCTAACCTAATGATCCTCCGAAGATTCACATCTCATCCACTGTTGCAACAGTGGACAAAGGGATGGTTAGTCCCGTCACTGACTACTAAATAAGTGACAACCTTAAACATCCGTAGACATTCATCGACCACTGGTGCTAATCAGTGGGGTTCGGAATGGTAAGTCCCGCCGAATCATCCCATTGAACTGGGACAGGAAAGATAATTTACACAGTAATTACTAATAAATCATCCTCTTAGTTCTAAGTACAAGTATCCAGGTAAGTAAATACAGGATAATGCACCTAAGTAACAGTCTTCCTGTATGGTATTCATGTAAGTGTGTTCATGTAACAGGTAAGTATATGTAAACATATTCATGTATCAGGTAATCCTAAGTAAGTGTACTCATGTATCATGTAAGGTATTGGTATAGACTCATGAGTGAACTGACTCTTGTGTGATTCCTTGTAATAGTAATAATGTTTGATATCTTCTAACTATCCCTATGATAGCTAACTGGAAGGTAATTGGTTGTTCAAGTAGATTTATGCACCCTTGCTACCCAAGAGTATTGGAAACTAAATGAAGGGTGAAAACTATAATCTCTAACATATAAATGAGCATATGCGCATAAGTATAGTTTGATTCAAGAAGGTAAAATAATGGTTTTGCAAGATATCTAGGAGTTTTGAACAATAATTAAGAATGGCTTGATGTCATATTAATAAACATTTCAAAACTAATACTTTTGTTATCAAGGTATTTTAAGATAGAAATCCACTTTATGTGTCACCTTTTGAAATATGTGAAATCTATTGAGTGAAAACACAGTTATAAAATACATAAGATTGATTTAATAACATACTGTTTTCTACTTGTATTCCCCCCCCATTAAAACATTTAAAATCATTTAAAACATTGATTAAGGGGTATGAACTCACCTGTTGTTGGTAGTTCGGATGAACTGGACGGTGTAGGATTGCTAGGTGTCAAGTGAGGACTTGTACACACACTATGATCCTAATGAACATATATTCACACATATATGCACTCAATTAGTCTAAAATCACTAATTAATAATGTTAAGACATCCTAGACAAAATAAACACTTTATATAAGTGTTTTAAGCCCTTAGGGTTGCATCTAAGCTATTGTGGGACAAGGTACTTGGGTTTAGGGTTCCAAAGGACCCCATATATGAGTTTACTCCTCATATACCAACACACATGGAGTTTACGGTTGTAAATTCTTGAGTTTACGGCCGTAAACTCCCAACCATGGTGTTTGGTGTGTTTTGAAGTTCCAAATGATTCCTAGAATTATTCCAACTTTGTGGTTAAATTCTTGGAAGGGTTTAAGGTCTAGAAACACTCCATTTAGGAGTTTACGGCCCTAAGGCCATTTCCCTTAGAGTTTGTGGCCGTAAACTCTTAGGTATGGGTGTTTTTGATGATTTCAACTCTCTTGCTCATGTGGTATAGGTTCTAGGCAATTGTTCAAGGCTTTAGGAGGAATTACGGCACCATTTGGCACCATTTATTGGAGTTCACGGCCCTAGAACCTTTTGGGCCGTGAACTCTCTTTCTCCCTTGAATATTAATTGATTTGGTGGTCTAAACATGTAATGTAGGCTTCTAGTTTGAGATCCGAGGCTTTGAGGGACATTGGGACACCTTTAGCCCTTAAAATGGAGTTTACTCCCCAAGTGTTCTTGGGCGGTAAACTCCCAAATCTTTGGGTTTTGTTTGTTTTCTAGTCTCAAACACACTTATATACAAGCCTAAGTTCGTTACTCAACACGGGGAAAAGACTAGGTAGCATTTAAGCCACATATAGGAGTTTACTCTCCAAATGAGTTTACTCTCCAAGATGTTCTTGGGGAGTAAACTCTAAAATCTTGTTGTTTGAGTTTGTTTTCTGTCCCTAAACTAGTTAGTGTACTAGTCCAAACTAGTTTCATGGCTTAAGGGAGGACTAGGCCTCATTTGGCTTTCGAAAAGGAGTTTACTCTCCAAGATGTTCTTGGGGAGTAAACTCACAGATCTTGTTGTTCTATCGTAGTTTTGATGTTATTAAGCACAATCTAAGCTATATAATACAAATAGATTGAAGTACTCACGTTTTGGGATAAAAAACCGAAGATCCGTGAGATAGAATTTGGCTTTTCTCTAATTGGAAATGTAACTAATGAATTATTTGGTTCAGAAATCTATTTATAGTCCTGAGATATTTTTGGCAAAAAATATTTTTATTCCCGAAATGATTTCTAATATAACCGAGTGTTGGAATAACAGCGTTGCACAAAACCCTAGTGCAACCACTCTCCTGATATCTCCTTAAGTGTAAATCCTGAAAACTGCCAAACTTATACCCGAAGTCTGGAATTTCACTGAAACTGTTCTAAGCTCTATTGTCTTGATATGGTTTGTTCAGAATGGAAATTTCGGGTTGTCACAGAAGGTGTCAGCACCTGCCCCTGCTACTTTGAGGATTACAGATGGCTATCAGGGCCGAGCTGAGACGCCAATGGTGAAGAGTAGGGCTTTCCAACTAACAGCAAAGGAGGCGAAAGCGACTCCTGACGTGGTGATGGGTATGTACTTCTCATTTACCTTTACTTTATTATTGATTGTTTCTTATGGGTATATGTTTTGTATAGGGTCGTTCTCAGTGAACGGCATTTCAGCTACAGTGTTGTTTGATTCGGGGGCTACCCGGTCATTCGTCTCTCTTGCGCTTGGCAAGAGGTTTAGCAGAGCTCCTGGGGAGCTAGATTGTCCACTTGAGGTCGAGATAGCAGCTGATGGGACTGTTAGGGTTGCAAAGGTACACATAGGATGTTCTCTACAGTTATTCGACGAGCAGTTTCCGGTGGATTTGGTCCCTATTCCCTTACGAGGGAATAAGGTCATAGTAGGCATGGATTGGCTGAGCCCCAATGGGGCGGTGATAGATTGTGAGCTGCAGTTAGTGAGGGTTCGCACTCCCAATGGGGGAGAGTTAGTGATTCAGGACGAGAGGCCACAACGCGGACCAGTTCTGTGTTCAGCGGCGAGAACGAGGCACTATTTTCAGCAGGGTTGCGTCGGTTATGTAGCCTATGTCTTAGATGCTCGGGATAAAGGCAACAAGACAGTTGACGATGTTCCGGTGGTGAGAGACTTCCCGGATGTATTTCCAGAGGATTTGTCGGGAATACCTCTTGAGAGGCAGGTCGAGTTCGGGATCGACCTAATTCCTGGTGCGGCTCTGATAGCCAAGGCACCGTATCGGTTGCCCCCCCAGAGATGCAGGAGTTGTCTACACAACTGCAAGAGCTGTTAGACAAGGGTTTTATCAGGCCGAGCAGTTCGCCCTGGGGTGCACCGATTTTCTTTGTGAAGAAAAAGGACGGGTCGCACCGTATGTGTATAGATTACCGGGAGCTGCATAAGGTAACAGTGAAGAACCATTACCCACTTCCGAGGATAGATGATTTGTTTGATCAACTTCAGGGAGTGTCTTGGTTCTCCATGATCGATTTACGCTCCGGATACCATCAGATGCGGGTCAGAGGCGAGGATGTGTAGAAGACTGCTTTCAGGACCAGGTATGGTCATTATGAGTTTGTGGTGATGCCGTTTGGGCTCACCAACGCTCCAGTCGCGTTCATGGATCTCATGAATCGCGTATGCAGGCCGATGCTGGATCGGTTTGTGATAGTATTCATAGATGATATCTTGGTGTATTCTAAGACTCAGGAGCAGCATGAGGAACACCTGAGAGAGGTGCTAGAAGTTTTGAGGAGTGAGAGACTTTTCGCGAAGTTCTCCAAGTGGGAGTTCTGGTTGTGTGAGGTGCAGTTCCTTGGTCACCTTGTCAACCAGGAGGGTATTTTGGTAGATCCGGCCAAGATAGGGTCGTAATGCAGTGGGAGGTCCCGAAGGCTCTATCCGTGATTCGGATCTTCCTAGGCTTGGCAGGGTATTACAGGAGATTCATCAAGGATTTCTCCAAGATAGCAATACCGCTCACCCGACTGACCAAGAAGTCGGTGGCATTTCATTGGGGGCCTGAGCTGCAGGTAGCGTTTGAGACCCTTAGGCAGAGATTGTGCGAGGCACCGATCCTTACCCTGCCAAAGGGAGTAAAGGATTTTGTAGTCTACTGTGACGCCTCGATCACAGGTATGGGAGCAGTGCTGAAGCAGCGAGGCCGTGTGATAGCTTACGCCTCGAGACAGTTGAAGCCCCACGAGGCTAACTATCCTACGCATGATTTAGAGTTGGGGGGCAGTGGTGTTTGCTCTCAAGATTTAAAGACATTACCTCTATGGGGTCCGGTGTACCATTTACACGGATCACAAGAGCTTGAGGTACCTCATGGACCAGCCGAATCTGAACATGAGGCAGAGACGATGGATAGACGTGTTGAAGGATTATGACTGTGCGATCCTTTATCACCCAGGGAAGGCCAACATAGTGGCCGGCGCCCTGAGCCGCAAGGCAGTAGCGGCGCCGATCATAGACATTTGTTTGAGGATGACGGTGATTACTCCATTATTGGAGCAAATCAAGGAGGCGCAGGTAGAGGGCCTCAAGGAGGAGAGGCAGAAGTGTGAGAGGGTCGTGGGCCGAGTAGCTTCTTTTGACTTTGATGGTAGAGGATTGTTGACCCTTCATGGGAGAGTTTGGGTGCCGTACTGGGGCAGAGTACAACAAGTGTTGATGGATGAGGCTCATAAGTCTCGATTTTCCATCCATGCAGGGGCAACGAAGATGTATAGAGATCTTCGACCCGATTACTGGTGGCCCTGCATGAAGCGGGATGTCGCCTGGTACGTAGAAAGATGCCTGACCTGCAGGAAGGTCAAGGCAGAGCACCTGAGGCCTCACGGGAAGATGCAGCCGCTAGACATTCCAGGAGAGTATATCACCATGGATTTCATCACTAAGCTTCCCAGGACTACGCATGGGGTGGATTCCATATGGGTTATAGTGGATCAGTTGACGAAGAGTGATCATTTCATACCGATCCAGGAGAGTATATCGGTCGAGAAGCTAGCCGATATTTACGTGAGAGAGGTGGTGGCACGACATGGAGTGCCTGTTTCAATAGTGTCAGACCAATATGTCTATTTTACTTCCAGATTCTGGAAGCGGTTTCACGACGAGATGGGTACTCGTCTCCATTTCAGCACCGCTTTCCATCCTCAAACGGACGGGCAGAGCGAGAGAACGATTTAGACTCTCGAGGACATACTACGGGCATGTGTTCTAGACTTCGGTGGCAGTTGGGATACATATCTTCCATTAGCGGAATTTTTGTATAATTACAACTACCACGCGAGTATTGATCGACCTCCTTTCTAGATGCTCTATGGGAGGAAGTGCTGGACCCCGATTTGTTGGGGCGAGGTCGGTCAGCGAGTCATTGGGAGCACCGAAGCGGTGCTCAAGACGACAGAGTTGATCCAGCAGGTTCATGGCAGACTGCAGATTACGCAGGTTCATTGGTCCTTTTAGGGTTTTGGCCCGGGTGGGCGATATGGTCCTCCTGAAGGTATCACCCTGGAAGGGTGTTAACAGGTTTTAGAAGATGGGAAAGCTGGGCCCCAGGTTCATTGGTGCTTTTAGGGTTTTGGACCGGGTAGGTCGGGTTGCTTATCGATTGGATCTTCCAGCAGAGCTTAGCCAGATCCACAACACTTTCCATGTTTCTCATTTGAGGAAGTGTTTGGTGGATGAGTCGGTGATTGTACCCATTGAAGTTATTCAGGTTGATAGCAGCCTGAATTATGTCGAGAGACTAGTTGCGATCTTAGATCGGAAGGTGAAGACCTTGAGGAACAAGGTGATTCAGTTAGTGAAGGTGCAGTGGCAGCACCGGAAGGGTTCAGAGTGGATGTGGGAGTCCGAGGAGGAGATGCGGGGGCATTACCCAGTGTTGTTTCCAGATTCAGCGGCCGCAGACTTTGAGGACGAAGTCTGAGACTAGTGGGGGAGAGTTGTAACGCCCTAATTCAGGTATGTTATTTAAATAATTATTTTTTTCAAGTTTTTAGAAGGAACTCGACGAGTCAGTAGCCAGACTCGTCGAGTTGAGTCGGGGTTTTGAGCACGTGTAAGTTGGCAACTCGACGAGTCCATATTCCGGACTCGGCGAGTCCGCCCATCAGGATGAAACCATAATTTCATGGGTTTGCACCCTATTTAAACAACTTTTGGGGCCTCAAGTCAGCCCCCATCACCCCTCAGAGCACCATTCTAGAAACCCTAGAAGCCTCTTCGCATTTTTGTGTGATTTGGTGGATTTCTTTGAAGATTTTGAGAGAAGAAGGAAGGTAGATCAAGAGGAGAAGAAGGAGATTCAGGATCTTTGTGGCATTTCAAAGAATAGTGAGGTATAACTCGCCCCTTATCTGTTTTCATGCTTTAATTCCCTTTGGAAAGCCATTAAAGCTATTCTTGAACCATTTCTTGGTTTGGTAATAGTATAGAGGACTCATTGCGATGAATAGTCTTCGGATCTAGCTAGGTTTGAGTTCAAGAAGCTTAGATCTAGTACCTTTATGGAGCCATTTTGCATGAAAGCTCTAGATCTACTCTTATAGTGTGCTTTGAACCCTAAAACTTTCATTTGATGTTATTTACACGTAAAGTTGGAAACTTTACGTGTTAATCAAGTCCCAAGAACCCATATCTATGAATGGAATGGACTGGTTTCAAGCATAATCGAGTATATAGTGTTTGCATGCATGCGACTCAACGAGTAGTTCTTCAGACTCGGTGAGTCGAGTCGTGAGTCCCCTGTTTTCCCTGTTTCGAGTTATGCCGAGTGGAACCAGTGAGTGAGAGAAGGAATCGGTGAGCTAGAGGGTTAAACTCATTCGTGGAAGAACTCCGCGAGTCAATGCCCTGACTCGGCGACTCCAAGGCAATCTTCATGCCTCAAGAACAGATTCGACGAGTTGTTCATACAACTCGGCAAGTCACAGCTAGTGTGTTCACCTCATGAAGGAGAACTCGACGAGTTGTTCATATAACTCGGCGAGTCGGATGCAGATTGTCGGAGTGTTAGTAACAAAGAGAGAACTCGTCGAGTTTGTGCCAAAACTCGACATGTAGTAGCAAGTAGAAGCATAAAGTGAGAGTAAGGACTCGACGAGTTGGTGACCCAACTCGATGAGTCAGGTCAACTGAATGTTGACTTTGACCAGGAGGTTGACTTGGACCAGGGGTAAAATAGTCATTTTACCCTCAGTACCGTTATCAGTAATGGATTGAGAGTATTTATGGAAATTGTAGCCGGGCAGATACCATGGCAGCAGCAGACAGTTTCCAGAGCAATTCATTTAGCAGCCAGTGTACGAGGTGAGTTTCCTTTCAGTAGGAACGGGTCTACGACCACAATGCCGGCTCGACTAGTTAGCAGTAGTTTCTGGGTTTCGGTCCGATGTAGGAGTTAGTGTGTTTGATGCCTACGTGGCTCAGACAGGATTTATGTGTTATGTGTTCCGGGCTACGGCCTGATGCAGTATGCAGTATATGTGTTTATGCTGCTTGATGTGTGTATATGCTAGGTTATATGTATTTATGCTATGCTATGTTCAGTCAGTTCCGGACTTCGCTCTGATGCAGTCAGTTCCGGACTTCGGTCCGATGCAGCTAGTTCCGGTCTTTGGTCCGATGCAGGGGACGAGGTCCCAGTCAGTTCCAGACTTCGGTCCGATGCAGTTTCCGGACTTCGGTCCGATGCAGTGGGCATGGCCTAATAGTTGTTTATATGTGATTGTATGGTATGTGGTAGTTTGGGGGAGCTCACTAAGCTTCGTGCTTACAGTTTTAGTTTTGGTTTCAGGTACTTCCGCAAGAAAAGGGAAGAGCCCGGATTGATAGCATCGCACACACCACACCTTCGGCAGTTTTCCTGGGAGTTTGGTTAAACATTTTCACATGTTTGTTTCAGTTTGATATGATACATTTTATTATGTTTTGAGGTTTATGACATACATTTTATATTATGGTTTTCATTATCATGATTTTAATATTATAAAACAAAAATTTTTGGGTCGTATTTTTGGGATATTACACCCACACGTGTTGCGCTTACCCCGACCCTATTGGCCCATCAATCGCTGATCTAAACTCTTGGATCTCTTCCTGGGACCTTTCACTTCCTACACCTGATCTGGCCCCCTCTTCCTCAGGTGCTCCAAATCGATCTCCCGCTCACGGGATCTAGAAATCATATCATTCAGGGTCTTGTACCCAAATATACTCATAAACTCCCTAATGTCATCGCTCAACATACCATGATACCCTACCTTCATAATTTCCTCGTCTGCAGCATACTATGCAACCAATGAGGCCCTCTCCCAAAACTTGGCAGTGATGTTTGCCATAGTTTTAGTAGTCTGGTTGAGATCCTAAAACGCTCGTGCAAACTCCGCTTGGAACCTGGTCGAAAAATCATCCTGCAACATAGCATCAACAACATCGTCACCCACCACAAGTCCTACCTCCTCCCACTAATCTTGCGCCCTGTACTTCAAAAGGTAGGAAGAAAATCTAACCTTTGACTCCTCGGGAAAAAAACTAGTCGTGAACGTGTTAGCTATATCCGCTAACCATCTCCTACTAGAAATGGGGTTCGTCTCCCAGGAGAACGTGGCAACTCTACAAGCGCGAAACTGACGAAAAGAAAGAGTGTGAGCACCAATGATAGCCATAACATTAGCACGGAATCCACCCAAGCACTCATCCAAAATCTCCAGAATCCCCTCCTTGACCAAACCAAAGATCACAAGCGTCTGCTCTAAAATATCACGGGTAATCTCTGATAAGATGAACTCCCGCATCGGCTCGCGAATCGGCTCAGTGCCTGCACCTGAGCCAGAACCAGAACCAAATCCTCCTTCCTGATTGCTCTTCACCAAACTCAAATACATATGGAAATGATCAGTACATATCCAAGAATCCTCCTCCCATAAGCTTCCTAGATTCTCCAAGACTCTCCTCGATTCGAGTATAGATCCTATGCCTTCTGTAGTACGGGGAAATACTACCTTCCAAACCTATCCACACTTTCTTTAAGAACTATCCCGAATCCTATAAGTCACCTTCTCAAACTGATGCACCCTTTAATCACTAAACAATGCAACTAAACCCACGAAAGCACTTCCTAGGCTCTCGTAGGTTCCCGACCTCACCCTGCCCTCAGCTGTTGAAAGGCTCCCACCAATGTCAACTAACTACCTCACGAATACAGTCACATGCAACAGAGATCAAATAATCCTTCGAGTAAAAGACTCAACCCTAAAATGGTTGGACTCAGAAAAGAGTAGCGCAATAGGGTCATATCCATCACTCTAAGATTATTTAACATATGCCACATGTGACTTAGCATATTCACTTCTTAGTCGATCCACATCACTAAGAGCCCCCATAAAGCAAAAATCAAGCAACATTCAGGCAACAAAAAATCTAACCAACTTACACTAATCAAGCCATTCTATCCAATTATCTAAAAACCATACTAGCATGAAATTTTAAAATCTCATACAATCAGGCATATAAAGGCATCTCTCATATCATAAAATCATAAGTAGATCCTTAGCCCTAATCTAGCATGCAATTCTCATAAACATATCTTATATCATATTAAACATGTATTGGTATTTTGGGAACCAATTGAGCTCGGTCGAGTGCACGCATCACACCCCTTACTTTGTTTACAAACCCTTTTGATAAAACATTCATTTTATGAAAAATTATGCCAAACCCTCATTTTGAGTCCATTTACACCCGAGAGTATGCCGAAATCCCTCAAACCAAGGCTCTAATACCAGCTTGTAACACTCCAAAATAAGAGGTAAAAATTTCATTTTTAAAAATACATTCTTAAAACAACCAAAACACCCGAGAGTATGCCCGAATCCCGATATCTCAAGGTTTCTGAAAATATTGGTGTATGCCTTGCAATCAATACGGGCCCTTCCCTTTCGAACCGTTAGAACTTGAAACCATAAACACAACTGTAAGCCCAAAGCTTAGTGAGTTCCCCAAATACTACATACCATACATAACCTATGAGTCATACATATCATATATATCCAATATTCAATAGGAGGTGCTAAGTGCCAACCATAGTCTTGCCAATATGCCACGAGCCATATCATGGTCTTTCTTGTTAGGCTAGGGACCAAAACCTCAGGTCTTAAAGACAAGTTCCAAAAGCCACCTCCTGATCTTCTATGCAAGCATCACAAAGACAACTAGCATACAATCAACAACTACTTATCTACTTAACTACCAGAGTCCAAAATCTGGTCTTGCATACAAATTTTCCAAGTGCAACCCACTGGCGTTTCATACAAATTCCAACGGTTGCCCCCTAGTCTTCGTATAATACGTAAACCAATAAGGCCAACATTGGTGCCTTCGACCAATAGTATAGTGAGGAGATTCACCTCGCACCACTTAATCACACTGATAATCCCTGACAGTGGTCCGACAATCCCCCGAACTATCAATATCAAATAACATCCAATTAACAATTGGAACCAATTCTATATCCCTTAATCTATACTTAGAGTAAAAAAACAGTTTTACCCTTCATTTAGTTTGTTCCAAGACTAAGGCCGAAACATAAAATACAAAAGGCCCTAACATGGCCCAAAATATCCCATGATCAACCCTAATCAAACTTCAGGTCAAAGTCAAAATCAACAGTCCTTGTTGACCAAACACACCGTGTTTCCCCTTGGACATGGCGTGTTCCGCCAATGTCCAATCAGTCAGAAAAAATCTCAGCCACACGCCGTGTTGTCTTGCCACCACGTTGTGTTCGCCCGAGATTCAACATTTTAATACATTAAGTTGTTTTCTCCGATTCCAAGAGATCCTCCAAAGCTTAGATCATAGTGTACAGGATCGCATACTGTAGCAATTCATGGCTAAAATTGGAGCTCATGCTTTGTAGGGGGTTGTCCATGTATGGGCACAACATACCACCATAAGCCATGTATTCCTGCATCTGATAGGGTCTCGCATACAGATGGTTATGCATGGCTATTTACGAGATGTACGGTTCATACTACTATAGGTTTGGCAGCAATCCAAAGTGTTCGATTGCATATTGCCCTGCTGGGGGCATGTACGTGCTTGTTCCTGGGTACTGCTGTGTATACGGGCTGAACGGTTGATTGGCTACCATGAGGGGATTGAATTCAGGTGAGTGTGAGAACTGGACACCAGATCCAAAGAGTCGGATCCACGACTAGTCGAGGTATGCACGCTTGTTACTTGCGGCTGAGATAATGCACGGATTGAACCTGGCCTCTGTTGTACAAGATGGTTGAAGATTGGTGGTTGTTGTGTGGATAACGGTACATGAGATAACCTTTCCATGGTGGCGTGTGGGTGGACCATCGGGGGATATTGTGGCTGTGGATAAATGGTGTGAGGGATCCAGGTTCCAGTGCCAGAAGTTTGCGGGAAGGATTATTGTTGCGAGATAGGGATCTCTGTATGCTGCGTTGCGATGATCTGGTGAGTTGTGGTTACGATTTCCACTTGTGGAATTATAATGGATGTTGGGCATGATAGACTGGCTATGTAAGTTTCCGTCATTTCAGTTGCAGAACTGGACGGTGTCTGTGAAACCGGTGTGCATTTCGAAGCGTGTTCTTCCTAAACTAAAGTTTTCCCGCCATTGAGTGACTACATTGGATGCAAAGGGCATTCCTCCGTTGTTCCTGATGTCACTCGAATGTCACCAACAATCGTTGCTTTCTGGGTTTGATTCGTGGATGTATCGTTCTTGAAATACCCCCGGATTGCACCAAATGTTTTGATATACTAGAAAGGATCGGGTTGGAACTATAGGCGAGATCTGTGCAGGTATCTTCTCCTGATATCATAGTACATAAGAGAGAGATGATCATTAGTTGATGCCAGGGAAGAGTTCCCGGGACGAAGCTCGGATGATCAAGTTAGTGTGAGATCTGAGAGAGACTATAGTAGATCACAGGAAAAATAGAATTCCATCCCCTTCTTCGTGAGGATGAAGGGTCCCTTTATACCTGTTCGAGAAGCCTTTCCCTCAACTGATTATATTGAACATTCCCTCGTGAGGTGCGACATAACGGAAACATATTGGAGGCTCCTCCATCACATCTTTTTCCTCAATCCCTCATTGGCTAGAAGGAGATCTTTTAATTGTTATGAAGATCATGGATATCGTCAAATGGGCAAGTGGGACTCTTTGATTGGTCCTACGTTTGTCGGGATATAACTTCCTAGAGAAGGGGTTAACACGCGACTATGCACCTTAACCTCCATATCAATGATCTTTTCGTTGGCGAAGGCTTGGACTTGGATTTAGACTAGGTTCTGACCAGGCTAAGCCCGATGTTAGTTTGACTTCTTCTTTTTTCACGCTCTCCCTGAGGGATACGTTACCAGTTTCCAACTTTATCCATTTGGACTACCCAAAAAGGTTCAAAACTAAATCCATAAAGATTAATAATGCAAAAGTTTAACCAACAAGCACTTAATCCTCCATGTTTGAAGTCCTTCCTTTCCAAAAGTGATTCAAACACCAACACTATCCCCATGGTTGGTGTTTTATAAACATACATGCCCAATGCATGTCTTGAATCCGTATTAGGTCAAAATGGGGATTCATGACCTAATCTTTATTCATGACATCAAAACTTGATTATAATCTGGATCCAAAACACTACTAACTCCTCTTGACCTGGAGATTCATAAAGTTGCCAGCTTTATGAGGTCTAAACATTCCATCATTCAAGAATAAGAAGCTAAAGGAACAAAACTCAAGATCTAACAACTTGGAATGATAAAAATCGAGTCTTAAACACTTACAAAGGTTTAGAAAAGCTCCAAGGTGGATAATGGGGACTTGCTTGCTTGATCTTTGCTTCCTTCCTCCTCTTTATTACTTTTTAGCTTCAAAAACCACCAAACAAGCTCTAAAATGGATGAATATGATTAAGGTTTCTTTCAGGGCTTTAGGGGCTGATGATGGACAAACCCTAGCCTCCTTATACTTTTAAATAGGGAGCCGAAACCCGGAAGATTAGGTTTTTCATTCCAGACGTCAACACACTGTGTTCCAAGTGGCAACACGCCGTGTTGACCTTAATGAAAGTCGCGCTTCTTCTTATCTAGACGCGTTGTGTTGGTTCCTCCAACACACCATGTCCATTCCTCAAAAGGGGATTTATTCCCAACAACTGTTCCTCAGGATTTCGGGTGTTACATGATTCCTCTAAGTCGCCACACTAAAACCATATACCAATCTTATGCTATGCAACATACATATCCTAGATTCTCCTAGGAATTCTCAACTCCCACAACTCGCAATACCAACAACCTTAATCAACACCATTAGTTTCCTTATGCATACAAATTATACAGAAAATAGGATCATATAGACTATCGAATGATGATTCTACCCTAAGTCCACAACTAAACAATGAACATGAAATGAGGCCAAATTGATCATTCTAGGGATATACAATCCTAATCACGTACAACTTTGAAAGCACACACTTAGCAATTAACTGACCCGGTATTAATTCCATGTAAGACATAGCTTCAAGTTCTAATAGGCTATAAGCCATCACCCAAATTAGGCAATTATATCATATGATCCTTGCAGGTATGCTTATCCATAAGCTAGCATGCAATTCGAATATCAAACATACTACTCATAATACATAGGTATGGGTAGTTTGGTAACCACTTACTTGAGCTCGGCTGATTGCACGCATCGCACCCCTTCTTCTTAAAAAAAATATTTTTAAAATTTTAGTTCATTCTTCTTATGAAAAATTACCATTTCCTCAGTTTGAGTTTTGACACACCTGAAAGTGTGCCCGAATCCCTCAAACCAAGGCTCTAATACCAACTTGTAGCAGCCAAAAATAGTGGTGAAAGTTTTCATTTTAAAGTATTGTAATCATTCATTAATTCTTCAAAACCAACATCAAGTCATAATATTCAAAACATCAGAGTACAATTATTTCAAATGCGGAAATCATGAAGGGAGGATGTTGTGCCATCACATCGGAACCTTCCCTTTTGAATCGGAAGTACTTGAAACCATAAACATAAACTGTAAGCACAAAGCTTAGTGAATTCCTCAAAATACGACATACCCGAAACATATAAGTATAATGGGCTACCCCCATGGTGTTTCCTTGCAATGTTGAGGGACAAATCTTGGTATTACATACAAGTGTCATGCACTACCCCCATGATTTATCCTTGGAATGCCAAGGGCCAAATCTCGGTCTTATATACATGTGTCAGGGGCCAAATCCTGGTCTTGCATACAATTGCCAGAGGCCAGATCCCGATATTCCATGGAAGCATCATTAAGATAACTAGCCTTCCAAATAACAAGTAATGGGTCAACATTGGTGCCTTCGGCCCATGAATATAGTGAGAAAACTCACCTCACAAACAGATAAGCAAACTGAATAGCACGCTGCTCCGAGATCAACTCTACCAATCACCTTAATAAATTCAAGGACACAATCTTGACATATAGGTCAAAATACCTAAAATACCACTAGGTCAAACCCTAGTCAAAATCCAAGTCAAAGTCAACTAAGTCAACTGAATCAATGAGTACATTAGACATACTCATTACATACATGGGGCGTACTACATGCTTGACCAGAGTCGGGGAGCTGACCACGTACGTGCAACGTACCCCTTGGTACGCCCAACGTACAATGTTGCTCCTAGTTAAGCCATTAAGTGCTTAATCCTTAAGCACTTACGTCCAAAATCCATATATAGGCTCAAAAGATTTCCTTAACCATAAAGATTCCAACTTTATGGTCTAGCATGGCTATTAAGACCTTAGCTCCAAAAACCATAACTTCTTTACCCATTAAGACAAACTAGGTATTGCATGGGAAGAAACTACTAAATAAGAAGAAATTTTTATGACTTAACACACCCTAAAACCACTGAAAGGACAACTAAAATGTCTTGGAGTATCTCCTATTAATGATGACCAATTTTGGGAAAAAAAGATGAAAACTTTAAGACAAAAACTAGATCCATAAGAAACATTCACCAAGCTTGAAGCTTTTTTAACTTCACAAGATGAACAAGGAACAGAAAATGTTAGATCCAAATCTTAAGTGAAACATCACAACCTCAAGGTTCTTCCTTCTACACCAAATGCTCCATAATGGTGCCAAAAGGGGATGTTGAAGCTTCATAATGCACTCACACACTTTAGGGTTTCAAAATGAGAAATGGGGATGAAGAGAAGAGGGTGTATGTGGCTATAAAGGTGCTTAAAAAGGGTCCAAACCCTAAAAACTTAGGGTTTTCACCATGACTACGTACGCCCTACGTACTAGCACATAACCAGGCATGCCCTACTTACCAAGGTGTACGTCCAGCGTACCATGCTGCATCCGGAAATTACGAAAATGTCATTGGCAACTAATCTTGCAAATAAATCTTACCTCAAGGTTAGAAATGAATACCTGTAATGTGACAACCCGAAATTTTTAATTGTATAAACTCTGCAATTAAGCGATCCAAAAATTAGCCAAATTTATTTCAAAATATTTTTGGCCGGATTTAAGCCCGTTGGAATATTTTAAATAATATTCGTCAAGTGAACCAAAAATAATGAAGTATAACTTAGAGTTGTCGTGTTTAACGGAAGTTGCGAAAAATCCCGTTTGCGGTTGGTATCGGGTGGACCCCCATCTGGCCGTAAACTCAACCCTATATATGTTGGATTAGTGTCTAAGTCCATAACTATTTAGGTATGTACTTGACCCGATGGTGCATGGTCCTTTTGGGTTGCCTTCACCAAAGCAACTTGATAGGATGAATTATGGAGAGAAAGGATTAATTATGATTTGTTAATGTATTATGAGAGTAATATATTAAAGGAGAAATCATATTGTTTAATTAATATTAGTCAAGAATTAATAAGAATTAAGTTTGTGGCTAAAAGACATTAATTAAACTTAAGGGACTAGAACTGTCAATTGTGTGATAGTTGAATATTAAGCTAATGGACTCCATATTAAAGGGGAGGACGAATTCTATGGGGAAACCCATTAGAAATCATACAAAGTCCTTTAAGAAAGGAGTTTATGGGTTGCTTAGGGCCTAAGCATCCAAATTAGGGTTTCCTTGTTAGATAACCCTAATAGCCTCACTATTTAAGGAACCCTTAAGCCCCAAAAACGTGGTGAACAAACTGGTTAGGGTTTCCACACGTTTTGGGCAGCCTCCTTCTCTTCTCTCCTCTTCATCCTCTTGCTCTTGGTGTTTGTGAACCATTAGAGGAGTGACATTTGTGACTCTAAGCTTTCTAAAGTCAAAACAAGGAGGATTTGAGATTGTTATTGCTACATAACAATCAAGGTATGATCTAAACCCTAATTCATATGTTATATTCATTATCATATACTAGATCTAGGGTTTATAGTCTTGGATGATTTGCATGTACAATAGAGAAACCTATATCCAAGCATTAGGGTTTGTATGAGCACATAGGATGTTCTTATGGCTAAAACCCATCAGTGGTATCAGAGCCTTGATTGGTTTCTATTATATTGATGCCTTTGTTATTTGTTCAAGCTTCATAAATCGATTTTTTGGCCCCCTGTCTGATGAACTCGGCGAGTTCCAATGTGGACTCGGCGAGTAGCTCCAACTCGACGAGTGCATAGAGGAACTCGGCGAGTTCGAGTGTCAGAAGGAGGCTGTTTCGGGATTTTTGCCTATTTTGACTTAGGATAATTACCATAATTGTTTAAAATTAATAAAATTCGAATTTTATTGATTCTTTATGATTATCCTTCTCAAAATAAAAGATTTTGGTCATCTAATTAGATAATTGTTACCTTATTTGATAAATGCTAAGTTATGGAAATTATTTGATCATTATCTTGCAAGAATTTGAACTAGATCTAATTAGATAACCACCAATTATAGTTAATTGCCTTATTTGAATTATGTAATCTAGAATATTCTTGACAAAGTTTGGAAAAGTTTCAAATTAATCCCTTTAGGTTTTATTGTTTAAATTAGAACTCAAAAGTTTTGTTTTGAAATTTAAATAGTTGAAACCCTAATGTTTTGAAAAAGATTTCAAAACTTGCCCTCAAGTTTTGGAATTTAAATTTTGATTGAAAAAGTTTGATTTTGAAATATTTAAATTCTAAACCCTAATGTTTTGAAATGTTTCAAAACTTGCCCTCAAGTTTTGGAATTTAAAAGTTGATTAAAAGTTTAATTTAAGAATGTTAAATTCTGAAACCCTAGTATTGTTTTGAAAAGTTTAAATCACACCCTTATGGTTTTATTAATTAATTAAGGTGTATAATTAAAGGAGGTTTAATAAATCCATAAAATTTTGGTTTACAATTTAATTGAATTAAAAGTATAATTATTAAATTTGACCACCTAGTATTTTAAAAGTATAAAATACACCCTATACTATATAACATTAAAAGTCTAACATTATATATATGTATAAGTAAAAGTCAGTCTTACCGTTAGTAGGCCTCATTCACGAAGCTGGTCTATAAGGGGTGTTTAAGGAAATTGCCTATAAAATGGCGATTGAATGGGTATCCACTCTTACCCACCGCACTCTTGACTAGTGGAGGGTCGTTAGCCGAATGGGTAGGATAGGACAAAACCTTCCATTATAAGTATAACGAAGTATAAAAGTAACTAAATGTTTTCATAAAATTCCCAATCTTAGTTACTTTAGGCAAAAGTGAATTGATGCAATTCCATGAAATTACACTTTGTGCCCTTGCGGAGACGTTAGTGGAGCGCATATGGTTAACTGGCACACTAAATGGTTCTAAGCAAAGGTAGCAAAGGGTGACTCAATGTTTGTCATAGTTCGGTGGAGCGTGTATGGTTAACCGGCACATCGAATAGGTGACCGTAACATGTGAGGGCACCATGTAAGTTTGCATGGTTATTCACACCCGCTTTGTGATCCTCGGCATCCCAGTCACAAACTAGAGGGGCATATCAAGATTTAAACATGCCATTGAAAAGGTTCAATGAATCTCAAAGAATCTAGGAGTTTTCAATACATTTAAAACTTAATCTGTTTTTCGTTTTTCATGGTGGAAAATTAGTGAATCGTCATTCACTTACCTTCAAATGTTCTGCAATTTGGGTTATGGCATCCCTTTCCCAAGTTGTAGAATATTGTGTTGGGTCCTAGCCCTAGTATATCATTTGGGTGATTTACTAAGGACTCAATCGATCAACTAACTTGAATTTGTTTTCTCCCGTTTTGTAGATGTCAAAGTTCGACAACTATGGTCTTCCCAAATCTCGTGGAATAAGCATTCCACATAAAGATGATATTCCACGATTCGATCGAGGAACAAGAGATCATGCTTCACTTCCTCCTCCTCCCGTTATTCTCCCTAACCCACAAGATCGAAGAATTGAAAGGTTCAATGTCACTAAAGCCCTATTGGAAATGAAACATGAAGATGGTAAACCCGTGTGTGTCCACGTTCTAGGAATGAAATCACACATCGATAGGTTAATAATGTTGTGTGCATCATTCCCGGATAAGTTGGCTATGAACTGGGTTCTGCAGTCACTTCCCGAATCATATAATGAGTTTAAAAGAAAGTATTATATGATGGATCATGACCAAAACCTCATTGACCTAACTTACATGCTCATTGCTACTGAATCAGAAATGATTTGGCAAAGCAATGGAGCGTATTTGTTGGGAAACTCAACCAACCATGCTTCTGAGGACGTTCTAGGAGAACCGACATGCGTTTGCTGCCAAGAGAAAGGGCATTGGATACAAGTCTGCCCTAAGAGCCTGAAGAGTCCAGAAGATGGGAAAGTCAAAGAGTACGGTTGTGCTTCAGGTAAAATCCACTATCTAACTCCATTAAGTTCCTATTCATTGATTCTTAATACATAATGTGATAAGATTGCATTTGAATGTTTTGCAGGATCAGTGAAAAGAGAGGAAGCTTGATGAGAAAGCAAGATGAGTCTAATCATGAAGAAATGGATCTCGATCGCATGGATTTGAATATTAGATTTGAGCTTAGAAAGTTAAGATAGAGTTGTTAGGAATATTTGATTACACAGTTTTTCAGTTGATTTTGCATTGTAAGGACAAATTTTCTGCTGCTATTATAAATAAAAATAAATTTTGGTTTGACTCATTTATTTATTTATTTATTTCCTTGCAATGAAATCGTTATAAAAAATTGATGCTTGCATATGTCTACAACGAATAGATGTGATTCTCAATTATGATCATTGTGGAAATGTCGAGAATTTACCAAATAGGGAGAGTTTCTCATCGTCCAAGTTTCAATTGGACAGAAACTTGGAATCATGCAACTTGGTTGCACGATGAATGAGAAATTTCATATTTGGAAATTGGACTAAGTCGTTGACAAAGTGTCAAGTGAAGGACTAGGAGATCGAGTAGACAAAGTTGTGTGTTGATCAAGTCAACCACAAAAATAACAAAGATATTCATCATGATTTACTAAAGGTTTATTAAATATGATTCCACTTATAAGATTAAGTGTAATTCTGAATTGATTGAAAAGGTTGAATCAACAGCAGAACGGATAAGAAGAATCAAGTAGGCAGAAAGATAAAAGTTTCTCTATTCTAAGAAGAAGGGAGAGTACCTTTTATGCTTTATGATAGGTCTTAATGATTAAGAACCATATCTCAATTGACCCTCTATGTGAGTCTTAGTACAATTGTATGTCTAAGAAGAGGAATCAAGAATTGAAGAAATGGTTAAATCAAAAAGTCAATCATACTTCGTTCCAAAAACAAGTCTTAGAGTTAAGATTGTGATATTAAGTGACAAGTCTTGAAAAGGATTATAACATTCATCAAATGTAAAATTTGGAAAAGGATTTTCTTATTCTTGTACATTTGAAATTGGTAAGTTGTGATGTCTTGGATAAGACAAAGACCAACTAAGACCAATTATGTGAAGTGTTTTGTCTTGATAAAAGCTACACTAACTCTTGAATATTTGTTTGTCAAGAAATGCTTATTGACAAGAGAATCTTATATGCCAAGGAGTCAGTGGGAGTCTTAATGGTCTTGAAAGGTTTCAAGAATAAATCAAAATAAACCTTATCGATCATCACTAGCACACGAGTTGAGGTTTACAACCTATCGTGTTGACATCATCTTGTTTTCTGTACCGTTCCAATTGAGTTAATTATGCATGTGAGACCTATGAGTTCTCATTTGAATTCATAAAATGTAAGGACCTTGATCAATGAAAAGTACATTTATAGGAAAGGGTGAGCTACTTAACTACTTGGAAGACATGGTGGGCAGCCGTGTTGCCATAAGGCAAGAAAACAAGATTGAGAAGACTTGGTCCATGAGTTTGAATTTGTCATAAAGTTTGGTTTTAACAAATTCACATGGATAGGAACACATACACCGTTAAAATCGAAGTGTCATAAGATTTCCTCCTTCAAGAAAATGACTGTGAGGAAATACTTTCTCCAAAAGAGATTTTAAGATGATAGTGATTGTGAAATTGTATTCTCGAATTCGATTATGGTTACGGTATCCCTTTCCATGATTCGAATTGTGAGATTTGGCAATTAGTCTTAATTGTTTAGACACACATATGAGCTATCTAAAGGAAAGGTGTATAAGCTTAGATAAAGGATTATCAAAGCATTAGGTATTAGAAACATGAACTTAAGAAATTCAATAGGTATTGTTTTTCTGAAAGTTAAGTTGTTTCTGAATACATGCCAAAGCTAGTGGGAGCATAAGTGTTATGTTTATAATAATCATCATAATAGTGGGAGCATAAATATTATGATTGTATGATTATTGAGGCAAGTATTGCAAGTTAGCAATATTAACTATAGAAAACAAGAGTCATACCTCGCAAAGTTGTAAGGGTTGAATAGCTGTTTTTCTATAATTAAGGGAGATAATATTATGCTTCATTTCAAATCTAAAGGCTTAGGTTGTGGAATGTTAATATTTTTTGTCAAAGATACATAGTGTGTTCTTAAATTTTGATTATGATTACGGCATTCCTCTTCATAGATTGAAATGTGAGAACGTAGCACATAAAATATTATGGCCGAAGATTGATAAAGTATTAAATCTTCATGTAAGACCTTATGCATCGTGTCCCATACGCTTCGGGTATATGAATGATTGAAAATTCTATAATATTTGACCATTCTAAAATTTTCCAAACGTCTAGCGCACTTAGAGGGAAAAAGGATTAGAATCGGTTTTGACTAAGATAATTAAACAACTATCAAAGGACAATCCAGGGTTCGCCGATGATTGGTCACTTGTGAGTAGTTGGAAGTATGATATTGGATGGAGCATATCGACATTATTATGAATAGATAAGATTCTATTAAGAATGAGTTGTCATATGGTAAAGTTTCCATATTGGGAGTTGGATATTGAAAATCAATGTCTAGATTAGAAACTTTGATGCAAAAGGATGTTCAAAGGAATGTACTTTGAGTGAGAGACATCACATCTATGGAATTGTCTTGTAACAATTTCCGATAGAGAGCTTTGTAATTCATTGGCAATAGTCATTGTGACCTTAGTGTAGTGACAATACGAAAGGATCGTCACATAAAATGTTAGAATCTAACATATTCTATAAGTGGCAAGAATTTGATATTCTTTCACTTATGAAAAGGATTGGGAGTTGGGGAATGAGTAGGATTGGAAATGTATTCATTTGATCTATTTCACAAAGTAAGATCCATAAGTAAACATTGTGTGCATGCTAAGAGCATGGGACAAGTGTGCTAATAATTCA
Source organism: Lactuca serriola (assembly GCF_051521515.1). Classification (NCBI taxonomy): domain Eukaryota; kingdom Viridiplantae; phylum Streptophyta; class Magnoliopsida; order Asterales; family Asteraceae; genus Lactuca; species Lactuca serriola. The sequence continues at coordinate 191,152,010 of NC_136410.1, forward strand.
AGTAAGAAGTTGATTACCCGAAACGACAAATAATGAGTAATCGATATGGTGATAAATAAAAGGTGTTTTATTTATACTCAAAGGTTTGAGGCCATATGGGATTAGTATTATCCTTGTGTTTCACTTTGCATGTTTTGACTTCCTGAATAATTTAATTGGTTGAGAACAGTCAAATTATTCAAACGGGCCACAGTCGTTCATATGTTGGAAGTAGATATGAAAGAAGACTGTCATGAATTGGTGTGTGGATTGTCTAAAGAGTATTAGACATAAGCAAATGTTTGCTACAACGTTCATGAGTGCTTATTATTATGATTTGAGCATTGGATTAAACCCATGCTCACTTGGATCACTTCATGGAATTTTATCATGAGTGATTAGTGAGACGATAACATCTTATATTCTTGAAACCGAGATGTGTGAGTTGTATCTTACGAGACGATTGCACATTGATAATATGTAAACGCACCAGTAACTTGGTGTTATAAAACATATTGTTGTGTGTGATTTGGTGAGTAAGTGCAAGCGAGCATTGAGTTAAAGTTTATCCGTTCCTTTTATCCAAAGTAGGATAAAAGCGATATTTGTGGGCCCCTCGATGATTTAGTTATGGCACCTAAGCGCTTGGCCAAGCCGGGACTAAATTGATGTGTTCAATTGTAGTCTATTGTCAGTCGTCATAAATCTGAATTCGGGAAATAGCACATAGATAGAGAGAATGATTTAGATCCATGTCTCAGTCTATACGATGTCTAGAATGGAGGAATATATGATCCCTTATCTAAAGGACACGCGTATCTGATAAGATCAGAGTTGACAGCGGCTTTGGAAAGCTACGATTGCAGATCAGGATCTGAAGTCATACGCGGAATAGTTATTAGACTTATCCAAGTGGGAGACTGTTGGATTAGTGTCTAAGTCCATAACTATTTAGGTATGTACTTGACCCGATGGTGCATGGTCCTTTTGGGTTGCCTTCACCAAAGCAACTTGATATGATGAATTATGGAGAGAAAGGATTAATTATGATTTGTTAATGTATTATGAGAGTAATATATTAAAGGAGAAATCATATTGTTTAATTAATATTAGTCAAGAATTAATAAGAATTAAGTTTGTGGCTAAAAGACATTAATTAAACTTAAGGGACTAGAACTGTCAATTGTGTGATAGTTGAATATTGAGCTAATGGACTCCATATTAAAGGGGTGGACGAATTCTATGGGGAAACCCATTAGAAATCGTCCAAAGGCCTTTAAGAAAGGAGTTTATGGGTTGCTTAGGGCCTAAGCATCCAAATTAGGGTTTCCTTGTTAGATAACCCTAATAGCCTCACTATTTAAGGAACCCTTAAGCCCCAAAAACGTGGTGAACTAATTGGTTCGGGTTTCCACACGTTTTGGGCAGCCTCCTTCTCTTCTCCTCTTCATCCTCTTGCTCTTGGTGTTTGTGAACCATTAGAGGAGTGACATTTGTGACTCTAAGCTTTCTAAAGTCAAAACAAGGAGGATTTGAGATTGTTATTGCTACATAACAATCAAGGTATGATCTAAACCCTAATTCATATGTTATATTGATTATCATATACTAGATCTAGGGTTTATAGTCTTGGATGATTTGCATGTAGAATAGAGAAACCTAGATCCAAGCATTAGGGTTTGTATGAGCACATAGGATGTTCTTATGGGACTAGAACTCTGCATGCTTAACCTAGAACCGCCAAAACACAAGAAAAATGGACAAACATGAGTTTACGGCTGTAAACTCATGTGTTTACGACCGTAAACTCCCCAAGGAGTGGTTCACAAACCGTAAACTCCATAAAGTGTCCATTTTGAGCCCTAATCACTTCCATAGCCCTTGAATCAACCCTAGAACCTTTCTTTGTGAAGCATGAAGCCTTAAAGCACACAAATACACCACACCCATGAGCTTATGGCTGTAAACTCATGGGGGATATGGTTCAAAAACCGTAAACACCCCTAGGTATTACCATTTGAGGAGTAAACTCCAAAGTGAGACTATACTCTCCTTAGATGCAACCCTTAACACTCCTAGCACTTGAAACAAGGTGTTTTCATGCATTAGAGGGTCTTTAATTGCTTAATTAGTTATTTAATGACTAATTGGATACTTAAATGTATCATTACTTGCTAAATAGGATCCAAGTGTGTGTTCAAGACCTCAATTGACACATAGCATCCTATATCGTCCGACCATCCGAATCACCCACGACAAGTGAGTTCATACCCCTGAATTAACCTTTTAAATGTTTTTAAATGCTTTAATGGGGGGGGGGGATACAAGTTGAAACATGCTAGTTATCATATGAATAATATGTTATTAATAACCCGCATGAAAAAGGATTTATTACACTTTCGTCTGTTTTACCAAGTATATTACTTCATATGGGTTTTCCAAAATGTTTTTACTTGTTTAGATCTTTTCTCAAACTGTCTTTCGTGCTGTATGTTTTCCTTCAAAACCTGTTACACCAGTGTTTTAAACAAAGATTTTCTTCACTTAAACTGTTTTATCAAATCATTTTCAAAGCTTGTTTTATAAACTGACATCAAGTCATAAATTCTTATTTATAAAGTTTTCCAAAAGTTTTACCAAAGTTTATGTTATGCTTTTATTTTGTTAAATGCATGCCCATATATGTATAGCTATATAAGTAATGTTTAAAGGACTTAGGAAGGCTAACTCGCTTTGATTCCTTTTCCTTGTTTGGATGTGGCTTCAGGGTATCAGTTATCCGTCCGAAGGTCGTTTAAATATTAGTTGTATATCTTGTATACAAATATGGACATAAAATCCCTCTCAGCCAGTTCATCGCCTTTGAGTAGTAAAGGCATCCTTCCATTATTCATATTTCTAGAACCCAAGTAACTATTATAGGAGTAGTTAGGAGATTCTATTTACTCTCTCTCACTCTCTCTATCTCTCTCTCTCTCTAATACGAAGAATCACTCAGGAGTCAACTCATTCGTGAGTCTATACTATTTTTATAATACATTAAATAGAATCTGACACACTATTTCCCGCAACGACGCTTCATAGCGCCATCGCCGTGTAACCAGAGTCTCCTGGAGGGAGAGCGAACATCATGTGTGTAGATCTATATGGGACCAACACTCCCACACCCTGACTGCTAGCTACAGTCTGCGCCGGTAAGGCCCATAGGTGACATAATGTCACTAACTCTACGCGTGACCTGGAGGGTCATGGGATACTCTATTGTCGACCAGCATGGTTACATACGAGTTCACATTCAACCCTTTTATTTACCTTTAGACTGAGCCAGGTGTATCGTTCATTCAATACCCTCCTGGAGTCTATGTTTTATTCACCTTTAGACTGAACCAGGCATATTGTTCATTCAATACCCTCCTGGAGTCTATGTTTCATTTACTTTAGCCAACAGTATTACTGCTGAAGTATATATTATTTTTACTTTTGATTTTCTCACAATCCCTTTAAAGTAAAAACTATATTTTGGTAATGATAGTATTTTGGGGAAATTACTCCTTAAAACATAAAACTGTCGGGTCTTGGTAGAAGACTGCTTTTGATAAAGATATTTCTCAGTTTAAACATCGAACTATTGAGTCTTGGTAGAAGACTGCTGTTATTTAGAAAATATAGGATTTTCTGAAAAAATGCTAATACATTGTAGATTCTAAACTGCTATCTTTCAGAAAGTTATTTTGAATAAAAGTGTGTATTTATACTAATGTAATTAAATACTTATAAACTCACCAGCATTTTAAAAATGCTGATACTCGCTTTCAAAATAACTTGTATTCTCAGGTCACCGATAGACAGGTACATCCCGGGTGCTTTTGCAAAGTCAACCTAGAACCAAGCTGCATCTATACTATGTTTTGTATTTAATTTGATGTTGCTATGTAATGTAATCTATATAAAATTATTACTATTAATGCAACGATTGTTGTACTTTGATTACTATATTGCATATGTTGTGATACTTAACATGACGTCCTCCACCCCAGAATGTATTCCGCCGTTCTCGGTTTTGGGGTGTGGCAGATTGGTATCGGAGCATTGTTTATAGTGAGCTCAGTATATCAATTCATAAAAGATATACATCCCATAAATATATTGGGATAAAAAACTCTAACCAAGTATTATACTTTAAAATATAACAATATTTTACAAAAGTATAAGAACATCCAGAATCTAAACAACCGAACAAAGTATCACAAGAAGAATGAGAATAAAAGTCTTTGGATGTTGACCATTATCGTCAAACCTGGGCAGTTATGTAATCGTAAGATGGAACAAAATGTAACCTGATCAACTACATTTATTCGAGATCTGACTAACGTGTGCTTGGGAGTGATGGTGGTGTTGCAACGAATCTGAAACTTACCAAATAGGAATGCTAGAGCCAAATATAAACTTTAAAATACTATGGGAGTATTTTAGGATACTAAAAGACTCACATTAATCCCAGAATCATACTATGAAGTTAAAAGTTAAACAAGTAATTAAAATACCATAGGGGTATTTTAGGATCCATAGATAACCTTGTGTGAAAAACTAAAAAGATCCATATTGATATACCCATGATTACAGAGGGTATACTTCCAAGGTTATATATAGTAAGGATCCCATAGACTAAGAATGTGTGGTTTCGCTCTACTTCCTTTTCCTTGTTTGGATGTGGATATAGAGTAGTATCACATATTCGAAGGCCTATCGGATCTAAGTTATATATAATTTGTGTACCCTATGTAATTGTAGTAGGACTCGATATGGATCACCAAGTGAAATGTTTTAATAATCTCTTAGGATTCTTTAGACATTTCCATTCTCGCAAGAAACCCTTTTGAAAACCTTATCCACTTTAGTGTTCGACAGAAGAGTTGATTCAGACCCAGAAGAGGTTCATTGAGAAGATTTCCAGTTCAGAAATAAATGAACTAGGACGAGACTATTGAAACCAACAAGTGCCTATACCTTTTAGGGACATCGGTGGGAAATTCGCCTGAACTTCCAAGATTTCCGGTCATCCATCATGAAGCGATGACACTCAGGGTCAGGATCAGAAGTAAGGCAGTGATGACACTCAGTATCAGGATCAGAAGTAAGGCAATGATGACACTCAGAGTCAGAATCGGAAGTAAGACGGAGTAGAAATTCAATATGTCTACACGAGAAGAAAACCCTAGGTTACTACCCGAAGAAAACCAACGCCGGTCCAAGTCAAGAATAAGAGGTAGACAGAGGGAGCCAATACATGGAACCCGAGAAGTGTCTTTTCCTCATTATTGTCACGCTAATGCACCCATAAAATAATACAATTTAGTGAGTTAGTGATTACACTACTCACACTGTGTATTAGGTAAATCGCCTTTTCCCGTCGCAAGTAATACGATTAGATCGGATCCCAAAACTCGATTGAGAGTGTTTAGCCATAAGTCTTCACGAGCCTTTTCTTCCTTGATCTTCGTTTCGAACTGTCCTCATATCTTTCCAAAGCCGAAGAGTGAATCTCTCCAGTATAAAGATAAATTAGTAGGAACGACTCCCATTTAATGGCTTTCCGATACTCTTACTCCTACCTTGATACCCGGACTGCATCATATGGATGTAGGTCAACACTCAGATAATCAATACCCGAGCCGCAGGAAAAATTTATGCCTATTACAATAAGGATAGATACATCTAGAGTTAATCATCGTCTCTCATCAGCTTGTGTTCCATTTTCGTGTAGGAAAACCATGCCTCCAAAGAAGCGTAACCAATCCGCTGGAAAAACACCGACTCTCTTATTCAACGAAGCTATGTTTCAAGCTGCAGTTTCAGCAACCATAGCAGCTTTCATGTCTCACCTGAACGCTAGCAACGCCAATGTTAGCAGGAGCCCTATCGGGATTCCCGGTCAAAGCAAAGGACAACAGCAACCAACACCTACGTACCCAGCCACCCAAGAACCTCAATCGGATCCCCTGAAAAGAAAGTTCAAGAGTGAAGAGGGAAGTACCTCAACTTAAGTACCTTCCAAAGGGCAATGAGCTGAGGTAGTCAATACCCCTGTCAACCCCACCATCCCAACTTCAAGAAGACCATACCTAGGAAACCTTCCCCGTTGCAGCAAGTTTAGCTACCATCATCATGGTATCTGTCGAGAATTCTTATGCGTTAGGTGCAACAAGAAGGGGCATACCTCCCGTACCTGCAGAACCCTGGTTGAGTTCATTACATCAACTACAAATGTGCGACCAGTCCAGTATGGCATCTATGTGGTGAGATTGAACACTTCAAACGTGAATGCCCAACTGAAAGAAACGACAAGGGCGTAGGGGGAGTCTAACCCTAATGCCTATGGAGAAGCATCATGGAACTCGGTAGAAATTTTGGTACGTCTCTCAATCCTAAATAACTAACCGAAAACATTAAATGATTAATTCTAATTGTAAATACTCTCTCATTAAGGCGAAAGTCACATCACTGCTGTAAAATTCAAAAATCCATCAGGTAAAGCTATAATGGCTCGATATATACATGAAGGTCATGTATAATTAAAATTGATAGACCTCGAGTGAGTGATGTTGCCTTATTTCCTGTTCCTCGTTGGGTTATGGATTTAGGGCGAAGTCGCTCAGTCAATAGTCCTTTCCACCTTAGTTATACATGACTAGTGTATACTAGGTGATTATAGAGAGACCTCGTGAGAAATCCATTCATGAAAAGTACATTATTCCGAAACCTCAGGACCCATATAGTTCTGCGTCGATTCTATTGGTCCAAGTATCTGCGACAGTGATACCATGGACGAAACCCGAGACACCAAGAACATGTGTGCCCGTTCAGCACACGGTCCTATCGACCTTCGTTCCATATCATGTCAATGTATGCCAACTTCGACGCCTCTATCAATCATGGTTCGGCTTAGTGCAACCATGTGTAAATTCCTAGTGCTGTGTAAAGAGAACTTTCACCATAGCCATTTCGGCAAATAAAAAGTTCTTCCGAACTTAATAATAAAACTTAATGCAATCTGTCGGTCGTCTCTCTTATCTAAAACCTTCCGAATACCAGGAGAAGGGTATCACACACTGTTAACCAACCCCTCCTTAGGCAAGATAGAACCCAAAGCGAAAGACACTGCATGTATTCCAGAAGACGATAACCACCTGAAACCTACTCCGTAGATCCCCCAGAAGACCCTTAGCACCTCACAATCAGATTCGTGAATCAAGAGAAGGAAGTCATGGGATTAACTTACTACTATTGAGTATATGCATTAGAGTGGTATATGATTTAGACCAATAAGATTTAAGATGTGTGCTTCCTCCCTACTCCCTGTTCCTCGTTGGGTTGTGGGTCTGGGTTGGGGCCACATAACTGAACATCCCGTCGATCTCAATTATATATGGCTTGCATACACCAAGTATTAGTGATTAAGTCGAGTATGAGCTCTACCACGAACCTTGTAATAAGACCCTTCATCCTATCCCATAGAATAGGAGTTGGAGTCAAGAGAGCCACTGTGGGTTGAGCTACTAAAATGACCACAAATTCGAAATTTGTTAGCATCCCGGTTAAGCCAACCTAGTAGCTAACACACTTAGATTAGAAAAATAACTCAAGATGTAAGAGTCAAAACGTTGACTGCGACCATCCATTCACACTTAATCCCATGAATTATGCATATCAGAAGAGATCCCGGAAACCTGGAAACTACGATAGGTTAAAACTTTGTGAAGAGTGGATGAGGAATTAAATGTTCCGAGTGACGGAACCCTATACTCTCTAGGTTTGATTTAGATCGAGGAAACTCAGAAACACCGGAAGAGTAGTTGCAAGGGATACACGCACTACTCAGGCACTTCGTCCACCCCGTTACCAACGAGTAGTGCCTAGGACACACCGCCTCCTCACGTGGAAGAAGTCACCGTCGCCTTGTAGACGATAGACTGCATTCTCCAAAGTGAATACTAGAATGCCAAGAACCATAGGATAACCTCTGCAGCCAAGAATACTTGAATAAAGTACGAAAGTAGGTTACGTTATGTCTTATAACCCAGATCCCGAAGAGATTATAGGCTCGACACCAGTCTAGGTGTTAGTCGATGGGTTATACAAGAACACACGCTTTCTGCAACTGGAATGAACTGACACCTTAGAGAATAGGGCATATATTAGAGATTCATTGGACTACTGGGTGTTCCAAGGATACTATCTCACACAGAAATAGTAGAACCACCTCCCGAGATAGTCCAACACTTCAGAAAATCTCTAAGGGCTAAGTTAGCCCTAAACAAAGACTGCTATCCATGAAATAGTGAAGCGAGTAAGAGAATGGTTCCTTCCAGTTAGGAATCATACTATGAAAGCATCTAATAGACAATGATGAAAATTAAAACCTTCTAAACTCCGTCTAGTAAAACCCTATCTCACCGACTTTGAGAGTTTCTGTTAGAAACACCTCAAGAATTAGAAGTGCAGGTCCATTTTTGCAATAGGTTGAGATAGACACCTTGCAGCCAATAGATACCAGTAGATATCCAATACATCCGATGATCCAGAAAACCTCCGAAAGCCAATTAGTAGGAAATGCGAATTCGAGGATAACCCGAGCCTTCTAAGAACCAACCCGGAGAACTACACCCCCGGTATGAGAGAACTTTTGGAACTTCAAAATGGCGATCACGCCAGTGATGATCTCACCATAGAAGTACAGTATGTTCTAAGTACTGAAAAACTCTATCTTTCCGAGAGCTTAGGACCATCCGAGATTCGTTATAAGAATTGGTCCAACCCTTGTCAGACCACGACTACTTTTGGAATTCCATAAATTCCACTGTGGTCTATTCGCATCTCCAACATGGACAAGATGTTTGTTCGATGTGATTTGTAAAATCCCACTCGTTGTGATAGAAATCATTGGGAACCCTAACTTCGTAGAAGAACCTGTAGGAATCACAACCCGAGTGATCAAGCGAACGAAACGAAATCCGCATTCCGTAAAGTGAAGGTTCGCTGGAACGCCAAGCAAAGACCGGAGTTCACTTGGGAGCGCGAGGACCAACCGAATAGGAAGTACCCTCATCCCTTTACTCAATTGTTCATGCCTACCTCCGTGCCTAAACTCTAATTTCGGGACGTAATTCCCTCTAACGGGGGGATGATGTGACAACCCGAAATTTTTAATTGTATAAACTCCGCAATTAAGCAATCCAAAAATTAGCCAAATTTATTTCCAAATATTTTTGGCCGGATTTAAGCCCGTTGGAATATTTTAGATAATATTCGTCAAGCGAACCAAAAATAAGGATGTATAATTTAGAGTTGCCGTGTTTAACGGAAGTCGCAAAAAATCCCGTTTGTGGTTAGTGTTGGGTGGACCCCCATCTGGCCGTAAACTCAACCCTATATAAGGGTTGAGTGGGTTTCATTCCAACCATTTTCACACTTTAGGAACCTCCTCTCTCTACTTTCTCTCTCTACGAATCAGGTTTTGATCAAGAATCGCCCTTTCAAGCTTCACAATAGTAAGTAAACCTTCCTAGCTTGTTGTTTAACTTAACATACTCGCAAATCCATAGTTTAAACTCACAAAAGCCCCAAGAACAAGAGTTTACGATTTGGGAACATCCCAAAACCGTAAACACATTAAAAGGGGGGTTTTGATGCCCCAAAACACTTCCAATGCTTAGCTAATGACCTAGAAACTTGCATGAATGATCTAACAACCCCAAAACATGACTTGAAGGGGGTACACATGAGTTTAGGGTTTGGGGATCTCCCAAAACCGTAAAGACCTCCAAAGGGTGTTTAAGTGCCCTTAACACCTTATATGGCTTGTATATGGGACTAGAACTTTGCATGCTTAACCTAGAACCACCAAAACACAAGAAAAATGGACAAACATGATTTTACGGTCATAAACGCATGTGTTTATGGCCGTAAACTCCCCAAGGAGTGGTTCAAAAACCGTAAATTCCATAAAGTGTCCATTTTGAGCCCTAATCACTTCCATAGCCCTTGAATCAACCCTATAACCTTTCTTTGTGAAGCATGAAGCCTTTAAACACACAAATACACCACACCCATGAGTTTACAGCCGTAAACTCATGGGGGATATGGTTCAAAAACCGTAAACACCCCTAGGTATTACCATTTGAGGAGTAAACTCCAAAGTGAGACTATACTATCCTTAGATGCAACCCTTAACACTCCTAGCACTTGAAACAAGGTGTTTTCATGCATTAGAGGGTCTTTACTTGTTCAATTAGTTATTTGATGACTAATTGGATACTTAAATGTATCATTACTTGCTAAATAGGATCCAAGTGTGTGTTCAAGACCTCAATTGACACATAGCATCGTATATTGTCCAACCATCTGAATCACCCACGACAAGTGAGTTCATACCCTTGAATTAACCTTTTAAATGTTTTTAAATGCTTTTATGGGGGAATACAAGTTGAAACATGATAGTTATCATATCAATCATATGTGATTAATAACCCGCATGCAAAAGGATTTATTACACCTTCATCTGTTTTACCAAGTATATTACTTCATATGGTTTTTCTAAAATGTTTTTACTTGTTTAGATCTTTTCTCAAACTGTCTTTCGTGCTGCATGTTTTCCTTCAAAACCTGTTACAACAGTGTTTTAACCAATGGTTTTCTTCACTTAAACTGTTTTGTCAAATCATTTTCAAAGCTTGTTTTATAAACTGACATCAAGTCATAAATTCTTATTTATAAAGTTTTCCAAAACTTTTACCAAAGTTTCTGTTATGCTTTTATTTTGTTAAATGCATGCCAGTATAGGTATAGTTATATAAGTAATGTTTAAAGGACTTAGGAAGGATAATTTGCTTTGATTCATTTTCCTTGTTTAGATGTGGCTTTAGGGTATCGATTATTTGTTCGAAGGTCGTTTAAATATTAGTTGTATATCATGTATACAAATATGGACATAAAAGCTCTCTCAGCCAGTTCATCGCCTTTGAGTAGTAAAGGCATCCTTCCATTATTCATATTTTTAGAACCCTAGTAACTATTATAGGAATAGTTAGGAGATTCTATTTACTCTCTCTCTCTCTCACTCACACACACACACACACTCACACACACACACACACACACACTCTCTCTCTCTAGTACGAAGAATCACTCACGAGTCAAGTCATTCGTGAGTCTATACTATTATTGTAATACTTTAAATAGAATGTGACGTACTATTTCCCACTACGACGCTTCATAGCACCATCGCTGTGTAACCAGAGTCTCCTGGAGGGAGAGCGAACATCATGTGTATAGATCTATACGGGACCGACACTCCCGCACCCTAACTGCTAGCTACAGTCCACGCCGGTAAGGCCCATAGGTGACATAATGTCACTAACTCTACTTGTGACTTGGAGGGTCATCAGATACTCTATTGTCGATCAACATGGTTACATACGAGTTCCCATTCAACCCTTTTATTTACCTTTAGACTGAGCCAGGCGTGTCGTTCATTCAATACCCTCTTGTAGTCTATGTTTTATTCACCTTTAGACTGAACCAGGCATATTGTTCATTCAATACACTCCTGGAGTCTATATTTTATTCACCTTTAGACTGAACCACACGTATTGTTCATTCAATACCCTCCTAGAGTCTATGTTTCATTTACTTTAGGCAACAGTATTACTGTTGAAGTATATATTATTTTTACTTTTGATTTTCTCACAATCCCTTTAAAGTAAAAACTATATTTTGGTAATGATAGTATTTTTGAAAAATTACTCCTTAAAACATAAAACTGTCGGGTCTTGGTAGAAGACTGCTTTTGATAAAGATATTTCTCGGTTTAAACTTAGAACGATTGAGTCTTGGTAGAAGACTGCTTTTATTTAGAAAACATAGGATTTTCTGAAAAAATGCTAATACACTGTAGATTCTAAACAACTATCTTTCATGAAGTTATTTTGAATAAAAGGGTGTATTTATACTAATGTAATTAAATAATTATGAACTCACCAGCGTTATAAAAATGCTTATACTCGCTTTCAAAATAATTTGTATTCTCAGGTCACCGATAGACAGGTACATCCCGGGAGCTTTTACGAAGTCACCCTAGAACCAAGCTGCATCTATACTATGTTCTGTATTTACTTTGATGTTGCTATGTAATGTAATATATATAAAATTATTACTATTAATGCAATAGTTGTTGTACTTTGATTATTATACTGCATATGTTGTGATACTTGACATGACGTCCTCCACCCTAGAAAGTATTCCGCAGTTCTCGGTTTTGGGGTGTGACATGTAAATTAGATGATATATTATATGCATTGTAATCATACAAGGTTCTTACACTTCTAGCACTAACTTGATTTACTTCCAAGATTTTCAAATTTTCACTAATATCTTCCTCTTACATCACATCTTTCTACTAAACACCTACTAGTCTATATATATTATTGTTCCAAATGAAAATTACGTAAGATGAAGATAATGATAAAATTTATAAGAACATTGGAAGTAAATCAAGTTAGGACTTGAATTTTAAGAACTTTGGATGAATACAATGTGGATATAAAATAGGAACGACATAGTATGGTGGGTTTAGGTACCTAAGTTTATATACCTTCTTGGGTATATTCACTTTTCTCATATATATATATATATATATAGATATATATATATATAATGAGAGAGAGGGGAGAGAGAGATAAGTGCAACTGAGAAAAAATATTGAGAACAGGACACATTTATTTTTGTTGCAAAATGCTCCATCATACTGGCGCGATGAGGGAGCGGTAATATTCATATTTGAATATAAATTTAAGTATATTCATATATGAATGCACTACCACTCGCCTCCTCCGCCGCCACCATCTACACTTACCACTATCTCTCCAACACCACCACCACTACCTTTGCCACCAACCGCCTCCACCACCGTCATCATCGCCAGCACATCTACAACCCACCGACGTTACTGTTGGATTAGTGTCTAAGTCCATAACTATTTTGTTTTGTACTTGACCCGATTATGAGCATGGTCCTTTTGGGTTGCCTTCACCATAGCAATATGTAGTATGGATTAAGGAGAGAAAGGTTTAATTATAATTTTTTACTATATTATGAGAATAATATATTAAAGGAGAAATCATATTGTTTGATTAATATTAGTCAAGATTAATTAAGAATTAATGGCTAAAAGAAATTTATTAAACTTAAGTGACTTATTGTGTAATTATAAGATCATTACATAGATGGGCTAATGGACTCCATAGAAGTTGGAGTGGACAAATTCTATGGGGAAACCCATTACTAATCGTCCAAGACTTCTAAAGAAGGAGTCCATGGGCTGCTTAGGGCTTAAGCAATTAGATTAGGGTTTCCTAGCTATAAACCCTAATAACCAGCATATATAAGAAACCCTTATGGCCCCAAACACATGGTGAATACTTCTTTTAGGGTTTCCAGCCATTTTTGGTGCCTCCTCTCTCCTCCCTCTTCATCCAAGTTGCTTAGTAGTGTTTGTGAATCCATTAGAGGTGCAACACTTGAGGCACTAAGCTTTCTGAAGCCAAGGATTGATTGTTATTGCTATATAACAATCAAAGGTATGATCTAAACCCTAATTTCAGTTATAGTTTATTAGATCTAGGGTTTATAGCTTTGGATTATCAATTGCATGTTCATTAGACAAACTAGATCCAAAGCTATTAGGGTTTGCATGTACACCATATGATTGATGTGGTGCTCAAAAACCATCAGTGGTATCAGAGCCTAGGGTTGTTTGTTAGTGAACTTGATGCTTATTTGATCAAAAATTGGCAAAAAAAACAGAAATTTTTGAGGTTTTTCGACTTGACTCGCCGAGTCCATAGTGAACTCGACGAGTCAGAGGGTCAGATGGAGCAGATTTCAGGATTTTCACCTGTTTTGGCTGTGGATAATTACCTAAATGGTTTTATATTAATAAAATCCGAATTTTATCAATATTTGGAGATTATCTTTGCCAAAATAGAAGATAATTGTCAAAATTTAGATAATATATAGTTTTATTAGATAAACATTGATTATTTGTAATTTAGATTTGAATTATCTTGTGAAAAAGTTTCATTTTTCCCCTTTACGTTTTATAGTTTAAATTTGAACTTTAAAGTTTTGTTTTTTTGAAATTTAAATAGTTAAACCCCAATGTTTTGAAAAATTTCAAAACTTGCCCTCAAGTTTTTGGAATTTAAAAATTTTGATTAATAGTTTAATTATGTAATATTTAAATTCTAAAACCCTAGTATTTTGAAAAGTTCAAATTACACCCACATGGTTTTGTTAAGTTAATTAAAAGTTTAATTAAAAGAGAAAGTAATAAAACCACCTAGTATTTTAAAAGTGTAAAATACACCATATACTATATATATGTAACATTAAAAGTCTAATATATATATATATATATATATACACACACACACACACACACACACATATATATATATATATATATATATATATATATATATATATATATATATATATATGTGAGTAAAGAGCCAGTCTTACCGTTAGTAGGCCTCATTCACGAAGTTGGTCTATAAGGGGTGTTTAAGGAAATTTTCAATAAAATGACGATTGAATGGGTATCCACTCTTACCCACCGCACTCTTGACTAGTGGATGGTTGTTAGCCGATCGGGTAGGATAGGAAAGAAACCTTCCATTATAAGTATAATGAAGTAGAAAGTACTACATGCTTTTACAAATTCCCAAATCATAGATACTTTAGACAAAATGTGAAATTGAACGCTAATCAATGGAATTACACTTCGTACCCTTATCAAGCGTTAGTGGAGCGGGTTTGGTTAACTGACACACTAATTTGGGATTGACATTGGTGGCGAAGGGTGGCTCGGTGTTTATCGTAGATCAATGGAGCGTGTGTTGCTTACCGGCACATTGATTAGGTGATAGTTGCATTGGGTGCACCACGTGATTAGCACGGTTATTCACACCTTGTTTGTGATCCTCGGCATCCCAGTCGCAAACCTAAAGGCGATAATCGAGATTAAACATCCCATTGAAAAGTTCAATGAATCTCAAAAGATCTAGGAGTTTCAATACATTTAAAACTTAATTCTTTTTCGTTTTTCATGGTGGAAATTGGTAAATCATCATTTACCTACCTTCAAATATTTTGCAACTAGATTACGGCATCACTCTTCTAGGTTGTAGAGTATTGTGTTGGATCTTAGCCTTGATGTTTCATTTGGGTGTGACATCAAGGATTCTTATCAACTAACTTGAATGTCTACCGTTTTGTAGATGGCTAAATCTAATGGTCTTCCTAAATCCTATGGAACAAGTTTTCCAAATTAAGATGATATTCCACAATATGATCGAGGAACCAGACGTCATGCTTCACTTCCTCCATCTCCTCCAATTATTCTCCCTGACCCACAAGTTCGAAGGCTTGAAAAGTTCGAGCTAACTCAAGCCCTTTTGGCAAGTAAACATGAAGATGGGAAACCTGTGTGGGTACACGTCGTAGAGATTAAGTCACACATTGACAGGTTAAGGATGTTGGGTTTCGATATTTTAGGTGAGTTGGATGTTGACTAGGTTCTTCAGTCACTTCCTGAATCATATAGTGAGTTTGCAAGGGAGTACTATATGATGGAACACGACGTGACCCTCATTGATCTCACCTATTTACTTATAGCTACTGAATCAACAATGATTTGTGGTGGTGGTCAAGCAAATTTTTCTGGTGAATCAAACTCCCAAACTTCAATGGACATTGAAAATGGTGATATTGGAGATCCAGAAAAGGTAAATTCTGAGATAGTTCCTTGTGCCATTCCAAAGGAGTCCATTTGCTTTTATTGCCAAGAGAAGGGCATTAGAGACGAAGCTGCCCTATTTACCTGAGAGATCTAAGAGATGGGAGAGTCAAGACGTATGGCTCTACTTCAAGTGAAATCCACCATCTAACTCTTTTAAGTTCCTATTCTAGATTCTTAATACATGATGTGATAAGATTACATTTTTGATGTTTTGAAGGATCGAAGAAAAGAAAGGAAGCTTAAGGGAAGAAGTGACACGAATCTGATCGTGAAGAAATGGATGTTTGTGTATTTCTAAATTTAGCAATGTAAAATAAGATATGATTCTTGTTTTTCTATTTGTTGAAATGTCAAGAATTTACCAAATAGGGAGTGTTTCTCATCGCCCAAATTTCGATTGGACAGAAACTTGGAATCATGCAACCTGCATTGTGTGATGAATGAAAAACTTTCATATTTGGAATTAGACTAATTCCTTGAGAAAGAGTCAAGTGAAGGGTTGGGGATCAGGTACACTTGGTTGTGGACTGGTCAAGTCCACCACAAAGAGATAGAGTATTCATCATAATTTACTAAATTTTAGTAAATATGATTATACTTATAATGTTAAGTGTATTTCTGAGTTGATTGAAAAGGTTTCAATAAATAGCCGAACGAATAAGAAGAATCAAGTAGGCAGAAAGATAAAAGTTTCTCTATTCTAAGACGAAGGGAGAATACCTTTTATTGTGTTTTATGATAAGTCTTAATGCTTAAGAACCATATCTCAATTGATCCTCTAAGTGAGTATTAGTACATTTGTATGTCTAAGAAAAGGGATCGGGAATTGTGGAAATGGTTAAATCAAGAAGTCAATAATACTTCGTTCCAATATCGGATCTTAGTGTCATACTCCAAGATTGCGAATTGAGTGACACTTCTTTAGTAGGTTTATAACATTCAACAAATGTGGAATTGGAAAAATTCTTCTTATTCCTGCACATTTGAAATTGGTAAGTTGTGATGTCTTGCAGAAGACAAAGACCAACAAGAATCAATTGAGCTAAGTGTTAGTCTTGATAGGATTTCGCACTAACTCTTGAATATTTGTTTTTTCAAGAAAAGTTCATTGACAAAGAGAATCATATATGTCAAGAAGTCAGTGGGAGTCTCAATTGTCTTGAAAAGTTCAAGAACAGATCAAGAATAAACCGATAAGTAAATCACTAGCACATGACTTGAGGTTGGCAACCTATCGTGTTGGCATAATTTTGTTTCTATGACATTCCAGATTAACTCAACTATGCAATATGATTTCAATGAGTTCCCAATTGGATTTCATAAGTCAAGGCACCTTGATCAATGGAAAGTGCATTGATAAGTTAAGGGTGAGCTTGTTAACAACCTGGAAGCAATGGTGGACATTCATGCTGCCATAAGGTGAGAAATCAAGATTGAACAAGTTCAATCCATATGAGTTGGATTTGTCACAAACATTGTCTTATGATTGTTGTTATGAAAAATTCGCATGGATAGGAACACATACACATTAAAATCTAAGTGTCATAAGGTTTCCCTCCTTCATGAAAATGATTGTAAGGAAATGCTTTCACTAAGAGAGATTTTAAGAAGATTGCAGTTGTGAAAATTGTATTCTCAAATTCGATTATGATTACGGCATACCTCTTCATAGTTCGAATTGTGAGATTTGGCAATTAGTCTGAACATTTGGGACTTAGTAACATAAGCTCTGAAGTTGTTTAGACACACATGTGAGCTTTCTAACACAAAGGTGTATGATTTTAAGAAACTTAGATAAAGGCTTATCAAAGCATCAAGTATTTAGAAATATGAACCTAAGGAATTCAATAAGCATTGTTTTTCTAAAAGTTCAGATGTTTTCTAGATATATGTCAAAGCTAGTAGGATCATAAGTGTTATGCTTGTATGGTAATAATCATCGCGTTAATGGGAGCATGATTATTATTTCAAGTATTGCAAGTTAGCAATATTAATTATAGAAAACAAAGATTCACTTTGCAAAGTTGTAGGGGTTGAAAAGTTGTTTTGCTATAATTAAGGGAGAGAATATTATACGTCATTTCAAATCTAAAGGCTTAGATTGTGGAATTTTTTAATGAAATTTAGTCAAATATATATATGAATGTTGTGTTGGAATAGTTCCACATGAGGAAATTCTATATATAATTGCATTCTCAAAATTTGGTTATGATTACGACATCCCTTTTCATAATCAAAATTGTGAGAACATGGCAATTAGAAATATTATAGCAAAAGGCTAGTAAAGTATCACGTCTTTGTGTAAGACATTATGAATCGTGTCCCATACTTTTCGGGTATAGGATCGATTGCATATGCTATAATGTTTGATCATTCTAAAATTTTCCAAATGCTTAGCGCATTAAGAGGGAAAAGGAACTAGAATAGTTTTTTACTAAAATAATTAATCAACTATGAAAGGATGATCTAAGGTTCGCCAAGGATTTGTTGCTTGTGAGTAGTTGGAAGTATAGTGTTGGATGGACCCTATCGACATTATTATAAATAGATAAGATTCTATTTAGAATGAGTTGTCATATGGCAAATATGCAAACGTTTTCATATTGGGAGTTGGATATTTAGAGTTGATGTGTAGATAAGAAACATTATGCAAGAAGGATGTTCAAAGGAATGTACTTTGAATGTGAGACTTCGCGTCTATGGAATTGTCTTGTAACAAAATCCGATAAAATACCTTGGAATTTCATTAGCTGAGTCTTCATGATTTTTTGTGCTATGACATAACGAAAGGATCATTGCATAAAATGTTAGAATCTAACATATTCTATTAGTGGCAAGAATGTTGTGTTCTTACACTAATGATAAGGATTTTGAATTGTGAAATAAGCGTCATTGGAAAAGTTTTCAATGGATCTATTTCACAAAGCATGAACCATAGGAAACATAGTGTGCATGCTCGGAGCATGGGACAACTATTGTTGTAATTCAAGTAATAAGTTGATTTTCTGAAACAGTAAGCAATGAATAATGAGTGATCAATATGGTGTTTAAATAAAAGTGTTTTATTTACGCTCAAAAGTTTTGGGGCCATATAGGATTAATATTATTATTGTGTTTCACTCTGCATTTTTTGACTTCCAGAATAACTAGGTTATTCAAACATCCACATTTGGTCATACTTTGGGAGTAGGTATGAAGGAAGACTGTCATTAATCTGTCTATAGATTGTCTGAAGTGTTTAGACAAAGCACAAGGTTGCTATAGAGTTCATGAGTGCTTTAATAAGATTAGAGTATTGGATTAAACCCATGCTCACCTGAATCACTTCATGGATTTTATCACGAGTGATTGTAAGACGATAATATTGTATATTCTTGAAACCGAGACGTGTGAGTTGTTATTTACTATGCGTTTGCACATTGATGATAAGTAAACGCACCAGTAACTTGGTGTTATAAAACTAATTGTTGTGTCTGATTCGATCAGTAGGTGCAAGCGAGCATTTGAGTCAAAGTTTATCTATTCCTTTTACCCAAAGTGGGATAAAAGCGATATATATGGGCTCCTCGATGATTTATTGATGACACCCTAAGTTCTTGGCAAAGCCAGGACTAAGTTGATGTGTTCGATTGTAGTCTGTTGTCAGTCGTCATAAATCGAAAGTCGGGAAACAGTATAGAGAGAATGATCAAAAATTATGTCTTGTGTCTATACGATATCTTGAGAATATAGGAATATATGATCCCTTATCTAAAGGACACACTATTTGATAAGATCAGAGTTGACAGCGGCTTTTGAAAGCTACGATTGCTGATCAGGTTCTGAAGTTATGCAAAATAGTTATTAGACTTGTCCAAGTGGGAGACTGTTGGATTAGTGTCTAAGTCCATAATTATTTTGGTATGTACCTGACCCGATTATGAGCATGGTCCTTTTGGGTTGCCTTCACCATAGCAATATGTAGGATGAATTAAGGAGAGAAAGGTTTAATTATGATTTATTAATATATTATGAGAATAATATATTAAAGGAGAAATCATATTATTTGATTAATATTAGTCAAGATTAATTAATAATTAATTTTGTGGCTAAAAGAGATTAATTAAACTTAAGGGACTTATTGTGTAATTTTAAGATAATTGCATAGATGGGCTAATGGAATCCATAGAAGTTAGAGTGGACGAATTCTATGGGGAAACCCATTAGAAATCATCCATGGTTTCCAAAGAGGGAGTCCATGGGCTGCTTAGGGCTTAAGCAGTCAAATTAGGGTTTCCTAGTTGTAAACCCTAATAAACAGCATATATAAGGAACCCTTATGGCCCCAAGAACGTGGTGAATAAAACTAATTGTTGTGTCTGATTCGATCAGTAGGTGCAAGCGAGCATTTGAGTCAAAGTTTATCTATTCCTTTTACCCAAAGTGGGATAAAAGCGATATATATGGGCTCCTCGATGATTTATTGATGACACCCTAAGTTCTTGGCAAAGCCAGGACTAAGTTGATGTGTTCGATTGTAGTCTGTTGTCAGTCGTCATAAATCGAAAGTCGGGAAACAGTATAGAGAGAATGATCAAAAATTATGTCTTGTGTCTATACGATATCTTGAGAATATAGGAATATATGATCCCTTATCTAAAGGACACACTATTTGATAAGATCAGAGTTGACAGCGGCTTTTGAAAGCTACGATTGCTGATCAGGTTCTGAAGTTATGCAAAATAGTTATTAGACTTGTCCAAGTGGGAGACTGTTGGATTAGTGTCTAAGTCCATAATTATTTTGGTATGTACCTGACCCGATTATGAGCATGGTCCTTTTGGGTTGCCTTCACCATAGCAATATGTAGGATGAATTAAGGAGAGAAAGGTTTAATTATGATTTATTAATATATTATGAGAATAATATATTAAAGGAGAAATCATATTATTTGATTAATATTAGTCAAGATTAATTAATAATTAATTTTGTGGCTAAAAGAGATTAATTAAACTTAAGGGACTTATTGTGTAATTTTAAGATAATTGCATAGATGGGCTAATGGAATCCATAGAAGTTAGAGTGGACGAATTCTATGGGGAAACCCATTAGAAATCATCCATGGTTTCCAAAGAGGGAGTCCATGGGCTGCTTAGGGCTTAAGCAGTCAAATTAGGGTTTCCTAGTTGTAAACCCTAATAAACAGCATATATAAGGAACCCTTATGGCCCCAAGAACGTGGTGAATACTTCCTTTAGGGTTTCCAGCCATTTTTGGTGCCTCCTCTCTCCTCCCTCTTCATCCAAGTTGCTTAGTGATGTTTGTGACTGCAATAGAGCTGCAACACTTGAGGCACTAAGCTTTCTGAAGCCAAGGATTGATTTTTATTGCTATATAACAATCAAAGGTAAGATCTAAACCCTAATTTCAGTTAAAGTTTATTAGATCTAGGGTTATCGCTTTGGATTATCAATTGCATGTTCATTAGACAAACTAGATCCAAAGCTATTAGGGTTTGCATGTACACCATAGGATTGATGTAGTGCTCAAAAGCCATCAATTACCACTACTACTACCACTACCACCTCCTCCTCCACCACCTCTACTACCACCATCTCTGCCACAATTGTGACCACTCCCCCCACCACTAGTACCACGACTGCCACCACCTTCGCTACCAACCGCTATATATATATATATATATATATATATATATATATATATATATATAATCACTTATAAATGCATACATACTTATTCATACATAAGTATACATATTCATATATGAATGGTATCTTTTTGTAACGCTCGATTTCAGGTACAAGGTTTGTATTTCTAATTTGTGAATTTTTGTGGCCACGACGTGCTGGAAGTTCTACCTTGACATGGCATTGCCTGAGGAGAACACATAGTTCATTTGGCGATGATGATGTGGCAAGGTGCTTGTCATGACATGGTGATGGCTTGATGGTAAACCCTAAATTTTCGGGTTTAAGGCTTATTTAAGGTAAGTGATAGCTAGGGTTTCCTTCACCCTCAACCTCCATCACCTCCAAAGTGTTCTTGTAAAACCCTAGCCTCCCTTAGAACTTTTGAGCTTATTCTTAGTGTTTTTGAGATCCTTGAAGGAAGCAGAAGAAATTCTTGTACTAGAAATCATCAAGCAACTCAGATCCACCCTTGTTAGCATCTTCTAGACCATTGTAACTCATCAAGACTTGATCTTTTTGGTTCTTTACTTACATATCTAGGATGATTTGCATATTTTGGTTGATATTTGAGATTTGAATGGTTGAATAAGACAAAGGTATCAAATTTATAACTCACCAAGGTCCCTTCAGCATAATACCTTATGGATCTAGAGGTTAGATGAGATTTGTATGTATTGCATGTGGTTTTGGTCATTTTTTCATCTTTTGACATACCTTGAGTGAGGGACATGCATGGGTCATGCATTTCAATGAAGTTTCTACTTTTATAGACCTTTAGGGTCCTAAGAAGCTTCCCGGAAAGTAGGAACAAAGGGATTAATGGATTAAGGACTCAATCCATTAAGTTGTCCAGATGTAGGAATCGTGACGTGATAAAATGCTTAATACGACATGGGTAAAGGAAAGTCACGACTATTTTGGCATTCAGCTTCCACAACATTGACATGGGTTGGCCATGGCATGGAGACCTTCTGAGTTGTCTTTGACCGTTGACTTTTTGACCAGGTTGAATTTTGGTCAAATTGCTTGTTTTAGAAGGTAGACAGAGGTTTAACCTATGATGTTTCTCTAGTTGGGTTGTAGCACCAGTTTCTTGACTGTATGGGTTCTGGTTTTTTCTGATTCAAGTGTGAGGCGAGTGTTCTCATTATACTATGTAGGATGCTAGAATGTATTTATGATTCTTGCATGAAATATTGTGGTTTGATTACAACATCTGTATAAAAGATTATGCTTAGATCATAGCTCTTATATGAAAGATTTTTCTTGGATCACATCAATGGTATAGAAGACCACGGTTGGATCATGGCAGGCAAGACCATAGATGGGTTGTAGCAATGGAAGTGACTAAAAGACTGTGGTTAGATCGTAGCACTCATATGGGTTGAAATATACCCATAGGGCTAGGCCGAATTAGATGTATGGTGTGTGGTATTTTTGTGAAGTCACTAAGCTTTGTGCTTATGGTTTCATGTTTAAATGTTTCAGGTACTTCTGGTTCCAAATGGAAAGGCCCAACCTTATCGCACTGCAGCCTCTATAATTTTCCCTTTTAACTATCTTTTTTATGATTCACTTTGATGTTTTCGAGAATACATTACACTTCGATTTTCTTTTGAACTAATGAATGAATGTTTTGGGTTGTTCAAAAATGAAACATTTACTTAGTATTTTTTAACTGTTACAAGTTGGTATTAGATCCTTGGTTTGTGGGATTTAGGCACACTTCATAGTATGTATGGACTCACATTGAGGAATAGGAAAAATCTTTTATAAGAAAATTGTGTTCAAATTTTTTTTATAAAGAAAGAGGTGTGAGATATGTGATGAGTCGAGCTCAAGTAATTGATTCCCAAAATACCCATACATGAATGTTATGTGTTAGTAAGCTATCATAGGGACTACATGCTAGTATAGGACTAAGGATCTGCTCATGATTGCATGCTAGAATTCCTACTTAGGAGAGATGCATTTTGTGAATGATATGTGAACTGATGAAGATGCATGATAGTGACTTGGTTGTCGATCTTCAAGAATTGTGTGTTAGGATTGTCTGGTCTTTATGATGTGTAACATCCCAAAATTCAAGAACAAAAATTTCATTTTTAATTTAATAATTCATAAAATAGATTATTGAAAAAATCATGAAGTTATCTCATATCATAATAACCCATACGTCATATGTCTCAAAACATGTCATAATGTAATAATGCCAGAGTACAAAATCCCAAGAAATTCATAGTGTAGAAAATCATGGTGTGATGTGCTGCTATCGTGCCGACTCCTTTCCCTTTGAAGAAGAAGGACCTAAAACTAAACTAAAAACTATAAGCACAAAGATTAGTGAGTTCCTCCATCATACCACATACCATACAATAAACATATTGTCTAACATGTACGGGTACTGACCTACCCCTTCGGTCTCTTTCAACCGGTTGTTGGGTTTTGAGCAATCTAACACTTCCTAAGTGTGCATGCAACCCTAATAAACCTTGGATCTATGTTTGTCTAAATACATGCAAAATAATAATTTTCCAAGGTTTATAACCTATCTAACATGGCATGGGGAACATTTCAACATAAAAGAGTTAGAAGAGATTACATACCTTTTAGATGAGTTTGGTTCTTGAGGAGTTTGAGGGCCAAGCACCAATAGTGTGAATGCCTCAAATGGAATCACAAAACACCACAAACTCTTGGAAAACTTTGAGATAGAATACACGCTTGTATTTTCGGCCACACACAAGCACACACACACACACACACTAGTTCACTAGTTACCCCTTAGGGGCCATTTCATGCAACATAAGCATGCTTATATAGTGTACATGATTAGGGTGAAACCCTAATAACCCATGTCTTTTCCTTTCCAAGGATCCATGGGTTAAAAGCTCCATGGATCATCCATGGACTTCCATATAAGCCTAGCTCATTAACAAATGAGTGTTAGCCCACACCATATAAAACCAATAGCCCATAATCTAATTAGTCTTCCTTTTAATCTCTAAATTAATTCATAATTAATTTAAGACTAAAACTAATTAAATAACATAACCTCATATTAATATATTATAACTTATAATATATTAATAAACATATGTGTATAACTCTCATAAAATTATCCATAAATAGTTCGGGTGAGATGCAACCCAAATGGACCATGTCGGGTCGGGTCAAGTATATACCAAATAAGTTATGGACTTAGACACCTTATCCAACAGACTCCCACTTGGATAAGTCTAATAACTATATTTGCGTATGTTACTTCAGGAACCAACCAGCAATCGTAGCTCTAGAAAACTCCGTTGAACTATGAAGCGCCATTTTAGATAAGTGATCGTATAATCCTCTGTTCTCATGATATCAGCCAGACAAATACATGGAACAACGTCGTACTTATTGTCTAGCAGTTTGTTTCCCGATTTTCGATTTGTTTGACGAAGAACTTAATCGAACACATTAATTCAGTTCTGACCGGCCGGTACATAGGTCACAACAAAATCATCGAGGGGCCCAGATATCGCTTCTATTTATAGAAGGAACAAATAAACTTCGACTCATATGCTTGTTCTACTACTTGTTGAATTGTACAGAAAGGCACGTTTTATAACATCAAGTTACTGATGCGTTTACGTGCAATCAATGAACAACCAACTCATAGGTAACAACTCATATCTCTAGGTTTGAAGATTTATATGATATTACCGTCTCACGATCACTCGAGATAAATTCCATGAAGTGATACAAGTGAGTGTGGGTTTATTCCAATACTCATAACTTATGAGCACTCATGAATGTTGTAGCAACCATTGCTATGACTAAACCCATTTAGCCATCTACAAACTCGATTCATGACGGTCTTGATTCATACCTACTTCCAACATATGAACGATTGTGGAGTGTTTAAATAACTTAGTCATTCGGAAAGAATAACCGGGCTATTTTGGAAGTCAAAACATGCAAAGTGAAAAGCAATAATAATCGAATCCAATATGGTTTCAGAACCCTTTTGAATATAAATAGAACCACCTTTTATTTATCACCATATTGATTACACATTATTCATTGTATAATGTTTCAAACAATCAACTTAAGACTTGAATAAAAACAACAGTCGTCCCATGCTCCTAGCATGTACACTTTGTTTTTCTAAACAATAGTTATGCCATACTCCAAGTATGCACACTATGTTTGTCTATGATACTTACATTGTGATGTAGATCAATTGAACATGATTCCATTGATACTCATTTCATAATCCCAAATCCTTATTGTAAATGTGAGAATCCCCGATTCCTATCATTTACCAAAAAATATGTTAGATTTTAAACTGTTATGCAATGTTCCTCTTGTAATGATTATGCGTAAAGTCACCAAAACCTTGTCACCAGTCATTACAGAGTATTCCAAAGAAGATCAACTCTATGGAAACGAAGTCTCATATTCAAAGTACATTGCTTTGAACATCCTTCTTGCATTAAGGTTTTCTAATCTTACATAGATTGAATAACTTCCACTTATGGAGACATTTCCATAGTCCCATTTTGACTATCACTTCCGAACAAGAGTTACTTCTTTTCAGAATATGTCAATATGGTCCTTTCCGACATCATACTTCCAACTGTCCCTAAGCAACCAATCTTTGGCGAACCTCAGATTTGTCCTCGACAATTGCTTAATCACTTTAGTCATATCCAGTTCTAGACTTTTCCCTTCTCAATGCCTTAAGCATTTGGAAAATTTAGAAAAGATGAATATTATAGCTCATGAAATTGATCCTATATCTGAAGCATATGGGACACGATTCATGATGTTTGACATAAAGACATGATACTAGACCATTCTTTTGCTACAATATATTTTTTTATTTCCCATGTTTTCAAAATTTAACTATGAAGAGGGATGCCGTAGTCATAATTGAATTTTGAGAACGCAATATATATAGAATTTCCTTTAGTCGAACCATTCAGACATAAAATTCATATATATATCCTTGACTAAAGATGATTAAAATCTCAATCTAAGCTTCTGGAATTGAAATGAAGTATAATTTCCTCTCCCTTAATTATAGCAAAACAACTTTTCAACCCCTGCAACTTCACGAATTGGAACTTTGTTTTCTATAATTAACATTGCTAACTTGCAACACTAAACGTAATAATCATGCTCCCACTAACATGATGATTATCAGCATAACACTTATGCTCCCACTAGCTCTGACATATTTCCAGAAATCTGCTGGACTTCTGAAATTTAGATTCATACACCCTTTCTTAGATAGCTCACATGTGTGTCTAAACAATTTTCAGAACTATGAAAAAGGGATACCGTAATCATAGTCTTAATTGTTTAGACGGTTTCCATTTCTCACAAGTCCATGTTAGTGTGCCGGTGAACCACACGCGCTCCACTAACGACTTTTGAAAATGCAAATAACACAATTGATATCTATGCAAAATCTACTTAGTGAAAGCGTTTCCTCACCATCATTTTCATGAATCGGAGAGAAACCTTATGACACTTAGATTTTATAGTGTATGAGTTCCTATCCATGTGAATTTGTCAAAACCATAATCACAAGATAAGGTTAGTGACAAATTCAGCCTTACATGGATTAAACTTGTTCAATCTTAGTTTCTTGTCACCTTGGTAGCACAAGGCCCACCAATGCTTCCAAGTTGAACCCTGATAACTCACATGCAAATTCAACTTATTTGAAGTAGGTACAGAAATAAGAATTATGTCAACATGATAGGTTGCAAACCTTAAGTCGTGTGCTAGTGATAAATTACAAGTTTTACTCTTGATTAAATCTTGAGACTCTTTCAGGATCTTTAAGGCTCCCACTGTCCCCTTGACAAATAAGTTTCCCCAATCAAGAACCATTCCTTGACAAAACAAATATTCAAGCGATAGTGCGGATTCTTATCAAGACTAACACTTCACACAATTGGTCTTAGTTGGTCTTTGTCTCATCCAAGACATCACAACTTACCAATCTCAAATGTACAAGGGTAAAAACATTTTACACTACATTTGATAAGTGTTTTAAACCTTACTTTATGTCACTCCAGGTTACAATCTTGGAGTATGACTCTAAGAATTGTTTTGGAACGAAATATGACTCATCTTCTTGATTTTAACCAATCCAACAATTCATGACCTCTCTTCTTAGCCATAACAATGCACTAAGATGTCCTTAGAGTATGAATTTGTGATATGGTTTCATAATCATTAAGATGATCATGAAATACGATGCTAAAGTACTCTCCCATCCTTTCAGATTTGAGAAACTTTTATCTTTCTGCCTAATTTGATTTTTCTCGTTTGTTTTGTCATACATTGTAACCTTTCCTATGTTACAGAATTATACTTAACCTCATAAGTATAATCATATTTACTAATCTTTAGTAAATCATGACAAATCAATCTTTGTGGTGGACCTTGACCAGCGCACACCCAGTGTACTTAATTCCTTAGTCCTTCAATTGACTCACATATACATGTGATCAAAGAATTAGTCTTAATTTTCAAAGATGTAAATTCTCATTCATCATACAATACAACTTGTATGATTCCGAGTTTCTATCCAATTGAAACTTGGGTGATGAAAAACTTTCTTCATTTGGTAAATTCAGACACTACCATAAATGAAAGAATCAAATCCACTTTCCAATATTGCTATTACTGGAAACATATAAGCAACAATTTTCCACAGATGCCGTTGTAAGGATATTTTTAAAATAAATAAAATTAAAACCCCTTTTTTTTCTTTTATTTTAAAACTTTGCGGAAAAACTTATCCTTACAATCCACATGAAAACCTTATTGTTATCTATTCCTAAGCAATATATTATAACTCTTAAGCAACAACTGAAAATTCTGATTGGCGAACCATGCGATCGAAACCCACCTTTGCAATCAGAATCAACATATACTTACTTTAAGCTTCCTATCTTTTCTTTGATTCTTAAAAAACATCAGCATGTGACCCATTCACATTGTGTAATAAGAATCTCCAAATAGGAACTTAATAGAGTTAGATAGTGGACTTTACCCGAAGTAGAGTCAAACCTCTTGACTTAATCAACCTTATGACTTTTCAGGTGAATAGGGCAGCTTCGCAACCAATGCCCCTTCCTTTGGCAACAAAACACATGGACCCTTTGGTAATGGCGCCTGAGACTATCTCAGAATTTGCCTTTCTCTTTACTATTTGGTCAACCGAGTTGACTATAGCCGATCCCTTTCCATTGGGAAGAGAAATCCTTTTCTAGATATCCAATGCTACCATTGTCAATGTCCATTTAAGACTTGGGAAGTTGTTCTTTTAATCAAATTTGCTTTACTGGTGTTCCAAATCATTGCTGATTCCACAACACCAAGCAACTAGATAACATCATGGAGCGTCATGTCATAGTCTGTCTCATAGTAGTCCCAAAGAGACTCACTATGTTACTAAGAAAGTGATTGAACATCCAACTTTCACGAGACTTTGACACCCAACTCTCCCGGCTTGTCAATATGTGACTTTATCTCCAAGATGTGAGCACACATAGACTATGCTTGCCAATAGGGATTGAGTGACTTCAAACTTTTCAAGAACTTGTGGGTGAGGGAGAATAATTGGAGGAGGTGGAGGAAGTGAAGCATGATGTTGAGGGACACCCATCTTCAAGAGATTTGGGAAGATCATAGTTGTGTGAACCAGACATCTATAATGGGAGAAAATCAAGTTAGTTGATTCAAAGTCCTTAATATAACACCCAATATGAAATATTAAGGCTAGGACCCAACACAATATTTTATAATTTGGAAGAGGGATGTCGTAATCCAAGCTATAAAATATTTGAAGGTAGGCGAATGACGATTCACCAATTTCCACCATGAAAAAACGAAATAATTTATTAGGTTTTAATTGGGTTTGAAATTCCTAGATCTTTTGAGATTCATTGAACTTTTCAATGGCATGTTTCAATCTCGAGGATCACAAAATAAGGTGTGAATAACCATACCAATTCACTTGGTACCCTTAATATTATCACCTAATCAATGTGCCGGTTAACCACACACGCTCCATTGATCTATGACAAACATTAAGTCACCCTTCGTGATCCTTACTAGTCCAAGTTAGTGTGCCGGTTAACCACACACGCTCCACCAACGACTTGGTAAGGTACAAAGTGTGAATTCCATGGGCTAGCACCAAATTCACATTTTTCCTAAAGTAACTAAGATTGGGAATTAAATAAAAAATATTTAGTTACTTTATAATATTCATTATACTTTTAATGAGAATTTAAAGTCATTGTCCTACCCGTTCGGCTAACGACCCTCCACCGATTAAGCAAGCGGTGGGTGAGAGTGGACACCCATTAAGTCGCCATTTTATAGGCAACAACCTTATACCCACCTTATAGACCGGTTTCGTTAATGAGGCCTACTAACGGTAAAACGACTTGTTCTTATACATATATATAATAATTAACCATTAATGTTATAAATAGTATAAGTGTTGAATTTTAACTTTTAAAATTCTAAGTGTTGGAATTAAAGTTTATTAAAGTGTGTGAAACTTTTCCAAATTCCAAAACTTGAGGGCAAGTTTTGAAACTATTCAAAACTAATTAATTCCATGATTTATGTGTTTAAAGTAGTTTTAATCCAAAAACTCTTCAAGTTCCATAACTTGAGGACAAGTTATGGAAGACTTTAAACTAATAAAAGAATTACTTTTCTTTATTTTATAACTTATGGAATTAATTAAGGTTACACTTTATTTATATATTTATTAATGAAGTGACTCTTGAACCTCCATAACTTAAGGACAAGACTCTTCATCTTTTGTAACCATCCAAGACTTTTCCTTTCATAACTTATGAATTAAAGGTTCATAAAAATGAAGACTCTTCATTTTCATGTAACTTATGTGTTTTAAGTGTGTGTTAAATGAAAGTGACCTTTGGATATCCATAACTTGAGGACAAATTATGGACTCCATTAAAACACATAAATGATCAAGAATTAATTCTAAACAATTCAGCAAATAATTCCTATCATCTTCTAAATTCATAAGATCATGAACATGATCATCAAAATTTCAAGAATTATATGAACACATAAAATCATGGAATTTTGATTATAACTTTGAAATTGGTCCACCATCATCATTACCACATCAAAAACAGGTTTTATGAGTCCAAAACAGTTTAAGGTAATGATTCTAGACCAATTCCAGCACCAAAACTCGAAGATATGCTGTCTGGGGTTCCAACTCGTCGAGTGCATGAACCAACTCGCCGAGTTGGATGGGTTTTGCCTTGGACTCGTCGAGTCCCTTCATGGACTCGGCGAGTCAGCTGTGCAGACAGCATAAAATCTTCGATTTTCAGCAATTTGGATCAAGTATTCAAACAAGCAAGCCTAGGCTCTGATACCACTGTTGGGTTTTGAGCAATCTAACACTTCCTAAGTGTGCATGCAACCCTAATAAACCTTGGATCTATGTTTGTCTAAATACATGCAAAATTATAATTTTCGAAGGTTTATAACCTATCTAACATGGCATGGGGAACATTTCAACATAAAAGAGTTAGAAGAGATTACATACCTTTTAGATGAGTTTGGCTCTTGAGGAGTTTTAGGGCCAAGCACCAATAGTGTGAATGCCTCAAATGGAATCACAAAACACCACAAACTCTTGGAAAACTTTGAGAGAGAATACACACTTATATTTTCGGCCACACACAAGCACACACACACTAGTTCACTAGTTACCCCTTAGGGGCCATTTCATGCAACATAAGCATGCTTATATAGTGTACATGATTAGGGTGAAACCCTAATAACCCATGTCTTTTCCTTTCCAAGGATCCATGGGTTAAAAGCTCCATGGATCATCCATGGACTTCCATATAAGCCTAGCCCATTAACAAATGAGTGTTAGCCCACACCATATAAAACCAATAGCCCATAATCTAATTAGTCTTCCTTTTAATCTCTTAATTAATTCATAATTAATTTAAGACTAAAACTAATTAAATAACATAACCTCATATTAATATATTATAACTTATAATATACTAATAAACATATGTGTATAACTCTCATAAAATTATCCATAAATAGTTCGGGTGAGATGCAACCCAAATGGACGATGCCGGGCCGGGTCAAGTATATACCAAATAAGTTATGGACTTAGACACCTTATCCAACACCGGTAACTTGCGTAGCATATCAGGGTGCTAGCCTACCCCTTTGGTCATTTCGACCGGTACCCTGCCTAGCATATCAGGGTGTTGGCCTACCACTTCGGTCCTTTCGACCGGTACCGGGGACTATTCCATCCCCTACTTCTACCATGTAATCTCCTAGTACATAAACACATAAATCACATACTGCCTAGCATATTAAGGTGTTGGCCTACCCCTTCAGTCCTTTCGACCGGTATTGGGGCCTATCCTATCCCCTCCTACAACTTTCACATAATATCATAGCATACTAGCACATAAAGCATAACAGATAATTGCATACCCGATACTTATCACAAAGACAATCATTTATACTAAAAGTCTTACTAGTGGGCAGACATTGGTGCCTGCGACCCACTTCAACTGGAAGGTAACTATCCTCGTAAAGCTGAGTGTCGAATATTAAAGAAAGGACTCCCTAACTGCTGCTCCGATGACTCCCTGACTATCATTATCATAACAACACTTAGTCAAAATCCATAATACTTGTTAGGGTAAAATGACCACTCTCCCCCTTGGTCTAATTTGGACCATACCCAAGGCCCAATTCCACCTTATCTTTCCCTGCCCACTAATACCCCACTAATGGCCCAATTTTCTAAATTCAGCCTAACTCCTCAAATGGGTCTTGTCATAAGACCAATAAATCCTTAGCCCAAAATAAATAATTTCAAGTGGCCCAAAAGGCCCAATACTTTAAGTCTCGGTTCTAGGCCCATGAACTCTACTCCGTAGTGGGCCATCGGGCCCAACTACCAAGGCCTAAACTTCAAAGGCCCAAAAGTCCAAGTTCGCCACTCTGTATGTGTACGTGCGGCATAATTGGCACGTATGCTGAGTGTACGCTGGCCTTGACCACATGCGGGAAGTTGACCCACTACACGCAGCGTACCAGGGTGTATGCTCGACGTACCGACCAACTTCCTTGGGGCTCCATTTATGACTTAATCCATTAAGTCCTCACATCCAAAATGTAGATCCAGGTCCTTTAAGACATCCTAGTCCATAGATTCACAAACTTTATGTGCTTGCATGCATGGTTTGGGGTCAAAACATGATTTTGGTCCTTAACCAAACTTTGTGGCAATCAAACACTTGCATGGTTGCGGCTTAACCATCAAGGTCCGATTTTATGACTCTAAGTGCTTCTAAGAGCTCAAAAGGACAACCGTTATGGTCTGAAAATATTAAGATTCAACCAACCTCAACAATGGAGTCCAAAAGTGACATAAAACACCCCAAAATCAAATCTAAGCATGCAATGATCAAGTTTGAAGTTTGATACCACAAATGAGTTAGAAATGGTGCTAATGCTCCTTCTTCAAACTTCTTTCTCTTCCAAAACACCAAAACAACACTAAAATGCTCTCTAGTGGCTACTAAATCACAATAACACGCAAATATGGGTTAGGGTTTTTGTGGTGGTTGTCTAAAGGTGAGAGGGAGGTTGGACCAAACGCCTAAGGTCCTTTATATAGGGATCAAACCCTAAAATTTAGGGTTTTAGAATCTACATGCATACACTGTGCATACCCTTTGGTACGTTGGGCGTATATGCATGGCTTTTGCATTCCAATCTCTTGAGTACGTTGAGCGTACTTGGCATAGTATGCCCTACGTACGACACTTCACAGCCTAATCATAAGGATCCAAAGATCCAAGCCCAAACCAAATCCATTCATTAATTTAATAATATAATAATTAATACCTTATTAATTCCGGGTGTTACATGATGCCTTGTTGCCTGATTGGTTTTCCTACTCGAATGTTGCTTGCTTTGTGCTATGTGAAACCAATATTTATTTCAACTAATATTAAGCGAATAAGTTAGGTTTCATGCCACAAATATTAAATAGTTTTAGAATGCTTTATTTAGCTCTATCTCGCAACTCTTGCTTGAGTCCAACCGTTGTAGTGCAGGATCTTTCTGTCAAATGATTGTTTAACATTTGATGTATGTGATTCTATTTGTATGATAGCTAGTTGGCATTTATATAAGTTTCTTCCACAACTGATTAGCAGGGTGGGTTGGAATCCTTGGAGAGTCTAGGAAATACCTTGGTTTAATTTTCTATGTTGTTTAGCAATATAACCATGTGTGAGTAGTTTTGGAAAAGTGACATAGAAAAGTTAGATGAATCTTGAGCCCAAACTACTGAAAGCACAGAATCCATACTTAAATTGAGGGAATTCATGGCGATTCTAAGGAGCTTGTGTTTTGAGAGATTCCTTGAGTATGTTTTGACATTCCATTGTTTTCTTCTTAACAATGGTGGTGGTGACTCATGGTTCTGGTTTTGGTACTGGTTCTGGTTCGGGCTTGGAGGATGGACTGAGTGATTCTAAGTGTCATGACTTTATCATGTTTTAGATTTCATAAGTTATCCTTGAGGTGACCCCTATCATGGTTGGGTCGATCAAGGAAGAGATTGTAGAGTTGATAGAGGAGTGATTGTGCGGTTAGACAGGCCATTTTGTAGGGATTTCCCTTGTAGGGCATTAATATGCTTCCACTGCAATTAGATGGTGACCAGAAGGTCGATTTGCCAAGATTGGCGAGTAGGAAAGTGGTAGTCCCCACACAAGCAACCTTGAGGATTACTGACGGCCATTAGGGTAAGGCGGAGGCTCCCGTGATGAAAATCTGATCTTTTCAGTTGAAGACCGAAGAGGCCCGAGCTGTACCACTTATTGTCAACTGGTATGTATCGCTATCATACCTCTTTCTGCTTTTAGCATTGTTGCTTATTTTTTCTCTGCTTTTGAATAAGGATGTTTTTACTCAATGGTATGACTGCTCTTGTTCTTTTCAATCCGGATGCTACCCGACCTTTTGTGTCTCTTACACTTAGCAAGATGTTCAGTGACGCTCCGAAAGCGTTGAATTACCCATTGGGGTGAATATTGTTGATGATTGTATGGTGAGTGCTCCGAGAGTCCACCGAGGTTGCGTTCTTGAGTTTTTCCGCGAGAAGTATTTGATGAGCATGGTCCGTATTCCATTGTGAGGGAAAAGATTATTGTAGGCATGGATTGGTTGAGACAGAATGGGGCTATGATTGATTGCAAGCATCAGTTGGTGAGAGTTTGAACTCCAAGTGAGGGAGAAGTGGTTATTCATGGTGATGGCACAAAACATAGGACGACTATCTGCTCAACTGCAAGAGCTAGGATGTATCTTTAGTAGGGGTATTCGGGGTTGTTAGCTTATATTGTAAATACTCAGGTCAAGGAGAAGAAGATTCTGGATGGTGTTCTTATTGTTCTGAATTTCTCATATGTTTTTCCTGATGAATTTCCAGGGATTCCTCCTTAGAGGCAGGAAGAGTTTCGGATTGACCTGATTCCGGGTCCGGATCCGATAGCCAAGGCACCGTATCGCCAAGCACCTCTGGAGTTGCATGAGTTGTCTACATAGTTGTACGAGCTATTAGACAAGGGATTATTGATGGAGATTAGAGCCCATAGCTACAACAAGCCCGATAATATTAATATACATAGAATTTTCCTTTTGGGTTATACGCAAGGAAAAAAATGAAGTAGAATTGGAAAGATATTTATTTGAGGGACTTGTTTTGTTAGTTATATACTAGTCTAATTAATTAATAGTAAAAAAAACGAATATGGAATATTTTGGAATGATTTGAATACCATATATAATATTTATTATATTTGGTAATTATCTCGAGGGCTTCAAATCACCTCCCTATAAATATAGGGCTCCAAATCTGGTTTTGACATCTAAAAAATATACCTCTTAGTTGAAATAGTTTGGAACCCTCAAAAAATCTAGAGAATCCAAAAGTCCAATTCCCATGTCATGGCAAATCATTTACCATATCCGCGACAAAATTGGGTTAATCGTTTATAATTTATGTTCTGCTTCGAGGATTGATTGGATCTTTTTCTAGTTTGTCTATTGGGTGCGATTACAAAAGAGTAACTCTCCTTTGGTTTCTCTAGTCCAATCAACTGGCTCGTCAAAAAAAAATCTACTAAGAAATCGAAGGTATGTTTTTCGTTCTATTGAGTTCTAATAAGTTGCATAGATTAGTTGAGTTAGATACATATGTTTCGACTATTAGGTCAAATTCTTTGTTGTTTTCGTAGGCTTGTGCTTGATTCTAATGAATCTTGAACCCCATAAGTTAGTTTAGAGCCTGGTTAACTCAAGTCTATTGCAATTAGACTTTGTTTTTTGTTCTATTTCTGTTTTAATATGTTTTAAATGTCTATAAATTTTCCATAATCAAAATTGATTATGTTACGTTTTGGTCGATCTGTTTCGCCACAAAGTGGTTGTGGCTCCAACAAGTCATGGTATCTACTGGGTGCTAAACTTGGGTCGTGACTGTCTTCGTTGGCATGTCGTGGTTACTTCTTTACCATGTTGTGGTTTGCAGTTGAGAACCTAAAAATAATAATTCAATAAATCTTGTGTTTTCTGTGTGCGACTCGGTGGCAGCTCTTTCCCTATGCTGTGGAACCTGACATTCCAGATTCTTCTAAATTCGTTCTTATTTTTTAGTTGCTCAATTTTTCAATTTTAATCACATACAAACTAGTCTTATACTAAAATTAAAGTTACAGATTATTTAATTATAAGATTAATTAAAAGACAAAATATTAGAACTCTTATAACTTAATTGTCGACTTTTAGTCAACATAATTAAAAGATATATACCTCAAATGTGTGTGTGTGTGTTCGTGTGTGTGTGTATATATATATATATATATATATATATATATATATATATATATATTATATGTATAACACTAAAATAAGCATTGCGTTATCGCATGTTTCTTTAATGCACACTCTTAGTCTTACCATGACTATGCTTATCCACTTTATTGCTATAAGGGAGGTTTAAGGTAGGTCTCTCTAATTTGTAATGAGGTTGGCTTTTAAGAGGCATTCATTTCTCACCACCTTCATCGCATTCTTGCGTTTGATGTGGAGTTTTTGAAAGGGTTTGACAGGACGATTGTATAAAGTTATATATAAATAATGTGAAACTTATCTTTCCCATGGAAATTACACCTTGTTGTATGTTCTTGTTGATGTAAGCGTGTGTGGTTTACTGGCTTATCAAAAGAAGAGCATAGTGAAAGAAAGGTGTATGATCGCAGCGATACTTAAGTGTTAGTTAAGCTGAATCTCATTGTAACTTCGTATGGTCAATTCACCATTTGAATTCATGATCCTTGCCTAATCCTATCATGAGAGCTAGAGCATTAGAAGAGATTAACATGCTATTGACATAAGTCAATAATATTGTTTTTTAGGAATCTCATATAAATTGATACAGATAACAGTTTGTCCACCTAAATTACTTCATGTTTGTAATTTTCCGCTAATCCGCTTTACATTGTGAAGCCATATATGGATCCTAGCCTTGTGGTTAATAATTTGTTATGGGGTAATTATTCTAAAAGGATTTCTTGATCAAATTAATTGTGTTTGTTTTCTTAAATAATAGATGTCTTCTGGTTCGGGTGCTACCCCTCCTCTTCCTCCTGTACCAAACACTTCATCAAACTGCTCACTACTCCAACTCTTCTTACAAGATAATAATTCTATTCCAAACTACCTAGATTGGATTCATAACCTAAGGATCACTTTTAGGTACGAGAAGGAGTATGTCTTGGATGAGTATCTTGTAGAGGAGCTTCTTGACGATTCAACTGAAGAAGAAGCAGCTAAACGTGAAAAGCATCACTATCACTCTATTGAAGTCTTGTGTCTACTGTTGGTGATCATGTCTTTTGAACTCCAAAAGGGTTGTCAGAATATTGGGGCATACAACTTGAATGATCTTCTCAAATGAATGTTTAAAGAGCAAGCTCGAACTGAGAGATTCAAGGTGATGCAATCAATTCTATGTTGTAAGAAACATGAGAGTGGTTTTAAATCTGCCCATGTTCTAAAACTAAAAGGATACTTTGAAAAAATTGATATAATTGGCTTCCCATTTACTTAACAATTGGCTATTGATGTCATTATTAACTCTCATACTAGTACATACAAGCAATTCACTATGAACTACTACAATAATGCTTTGGAGAAGAGTAATATGAAGCTTCATGAGATGCTCAAGACAACTGAAGAAAGAATTTTTCCACCTAGGAACACAAGTTCAACCACTCCTATTCAGGTATTAAGGAATGTGGTTTCAATCGGAAAAGGTCGTCTTATCCTAATGCTAAGGGAAAGTTGGTAACGCTAATTCCAACCCTAAGAATGATGTTTCTTGACATGCCTCCAGTAAATGACCCTAAAGAATCCATTTGCTACTACTGCTAAGAGAAGGTCCATTGGAAACGTAGATGCCGCAAATATCCGAAGGACCTAAAGAAGAAAAACCAAGTGTATTGGAACTTCAGGTATGTTTACCATTGAATTACACTCGAAATCTACCTCTAACAATTAGATTCTTGACACAGGTTGTGGAACCCACATTTGTTCTAATGTGCAGAGACTACAGAGAAGTAGGAAGATAAGGTATGCAGAGCTTGATTTGATCATGACGAACAAGATCAGAGTTGTTATCAAGATGGGAGATTATGAGCTTTCATTACCTTCTAGATTTTCATTAGTTTTACAAGATTGTTGCTATTCACCTTACATGGAAAGAAAAATCATTTCCTTTTATGCATTGTGGCGTGACGGTTTTACTTTTGGATTTGATAATAACAACGTTGGTATTTAGATTTACAAAGATAATACTATTTATTTTAAAGAAAATCCTTGAAATGGCATATATAAATCTATAATTGGTGTAAGAAAAAACAA
The DNA here is from genome assembly GCF_051521515.1 of Lactuca serriola. Lineage (NCBI taxonomy): Eukaryota > Viridiplantae > Streptophyta > Magnoliopsida > Asterales > Asteraceae > Lactuca > Lactuca serriola. The sequence continues at coordinate 191,190,581 of NC_136410.1, forward strand.
TAACTAAATCATGAACATGAATTCGTCGACCTTGGATAAATCATGTCTATGGCATTGCCATCTTGGCCAAATAAACAAGAAGACAATCACCAAGCTTCAATCAGATGGAATAATGGAAACATTTAACCTAGAGTTTAATGGATATAACAAATCTTTTCTACTTAGGAAGATGACAAATTCTCCATTTACAAGCAACTGTGAGAGAGTGACAGATCTATTGGACATCATCCACTCGGATGTATATGGTCCATTCAGACACATGACTAGAAATGGTGAAAGATACTTTGTCACATTTACTGATGATTTCAGTAGATATGGATATTTTTATTTGATTAAAGATAAGTATGAGAAATTTAAAGTGTTCAAGAACTTCCAAAGAGAAGTAGAGAACTAATTAGACAAGAAAATCAAGATACTTCATTCTGATAGGGGCAGAGAGTATCTTAGTGGTGACTTCTATGATCATCTTAGAAGTTTTCAGATAGTCACACAACTAGCTTTGCCAAGAACACCACAACACAATGGTGTGTCTGAGAAGATAAACTAAATCTTTCTTGACATGGTTCATTCTATGATGACTTGTGCTACACTTCTAATTAGTATCTAGGGTTATGATCTAGAAACGTCTATTTATATTCTAAACCACATACCAACTAAGAAGCTTAAGAAAATACCATCTACATGTGGAAAGGGACTTTTCCCTCTCTTATATAGATTAAAGTATGGGGTTATAAGGCTTTCGTTCATCAAGAAGCACTCTACAAACTTGAACCCATATAAAAGGTGTTACTTCATTGGTTATGCCAAAGATTCTTTTGGATACTTGTTTTACAATCCTACTAAGAACAAGATCCTTGTTGCTTGTAGGGCAGTCTTTCTTAAGAGAGGGCTGAAGGAATTAGTGGGAGCCAGATTGATCTTGATGAGATTCAAGAATCAACCAATGGAGAACTTGTAGTTGACACTAGACCTCAACAAGAAGCTGATCAACCTAATGAGGAATCTAATATACATCCACCTCCACCTCCACCTCATAGATCTAATAGAGAACGTCGTCAACCAGAGTTTTATGGATTCCATATTACTCCATAGGATGACATTCTGTTAGGCGATAATGAGTCGTACAACTATCAGGAAGCCACAGTGAGCCCAGATGCTGCTAAATGGATAAAGGTGATGGATAGCGAGAGTCAGTCCATATAACATATCTAAGTATGGAACATGGTTGATCCTACCCGTGGCCTTAAAACCATAGGGTATAGATGGGTCTTCAAGAGGAATATTGACATGGATGGGAACGTATAAACTTATAAAGCTTGACTGGTTGCAAATGGATACACTCAGACTCAAGGAATTGACTATGATGAATCTTTCTCACTAGTAGCTGTGATTAAGTCTGTTAGGATATTACTAGCCATAGTTGTATTTCATGACTATGAAATATAGCAAATAGTTGTAAAAATGGCTTTCCTTAATGGGAAACTGGCTGATGATGTTTACATGGCTCATCCAGAAGATTTTGTATAGTCCAAGTCTCTTAATATGGCATGGAAGCTTGAGATTTCCATTTATGGACTCAAATAAGCACCTCGCAGATGGAACATATGTTTCAATGAGAAAATCAATGAGTTTGGTTTCTCACAAACTGAAGATGAACATTGTATGTATGTTAGATCTAGTGGGAGGATACCTGTCTTTCTCTTCTTGTATGTAGATGACCTTCTACTTATAGGAAATGACATCCCAACACTTAACAGTGTAAAAGCATGGCTTGGGAAAAGTTTCGCTATGAAGGACTTGGTATAAGTTGCCTACATATTCGGTATCAAGATCTATGGGGATAGATGTAGGCGAATAAAACCCAGTGTTCCAATACTAGTGAAGAACTAGATAAGATGAGTCCAGTCCCATAGGTTGTACTATAAGATCGATCATGTATGCCATGATATGTACTAGGCCAGACGTATCATAGGCCATTAGTACGACGAGTCATTATCATGCCAATCCTAGTGAAATTCATTGGATTGTAGTTAAGAACATTCTAAATTATCTTAGGAGGACAAAAGTTCACAGTCTGGTTTTGCATTCACATCGAATAGAAGAGAAGTGACTTAGAGAAATTACAAGAAACAGACTATACAAGATATGCATGCATCCAGTAAAGCGGATTGTGACAACCCGATATTTCAACTCTTTGTAATGACCAAAAAGGGTCAAATATTGTAGCCATTTTTGAGTAATAAAATTTACTTTCATAATAAAATGTACAAATAGTTCTATTTAATTTCCTTCTATGTTTAAATGTCTTTGAACCATGATCGTACGTGAAAAGAACGCCCAAATCTGACTTCATTTAGCGAAGTTATGATTTTTCCAAGTTCGGCTTAGCAACAGACAGCTAAAAACTCGAATCGGAGATCGAGCGACTTTTGGCCGAAATGACCTAAATGAGAATCGAAGGTCTCGACAATGGTATTCCAGCGGTGAAAAGTCTGGCAAAAATCGACATCAGATAAAGAAGTTATGAATTTTCAAAGAAATTCCTTAAACACGATGAGTTTAAGATAAATAATAAAAAAAAATTTCGGAATTTGCCGACGGAGTCTAAACGAAAGTTGTAGAGCGTAGTCTCACCTACGCGTGGATATAAAGACCATCGAAAACGGAGTTCGTATGAAGAAGATATGAATTTTTGAAGTTTATTAAATAAATTATATATTTATTTAATTCAAAAATCGGACCTTATCCGAAGAGGAGTCAGCGTCCTCATCCGAGGTACGCGCTGCGTACCCCTGTACACCCTGCGTACCCGAGAGACTTGGCCTCTGATCGTCCACGTCGCCCTATCCGAGGCGTCCGACCCGTCCGACCCGTCCGAAGCGTCCGACCCGTCCGACCCGCTGTCCCGTCCGACCCGCCGTCCCATCCGACCCGCCTCCCCAGCAACCCGCCCCATCCGACCCGCCTCCCCAGCAACCCGTCCCATCCGAAGCCGAGGCAGTCGAGGCTTCGGTCATTCATGACGTACGCGTATGCGCTGCATACGAGCGTACGCCCCGCGTACCGATGCAGTTCAGCCTTCCTATAAATAGGATGCGAGGGCTTCCGAGAAAAGGGCTCATTTCTCTCCTCTCTCTCACAATCTTGCCTCGTTTTCCGTGCCCATTCAAACCCGAAGCTCTGGTCTTTCTGCTCAAGTCCCGAGGGTCGATTTTACTCCCGAGATTCCCGAGAATCCCGAGGAAAATCCGTTTCCCGAGACGAAACTCTGCCCGGTTTTCCATCTCGCTATCTTCAAACTTTCAAGTGAGTTCATACCCCTTAATTTACCTTTTAAATATTCTATAAATTCTTTTATATGCTTTCAAGGGGGGGGATTACAAGTAAAACACACGAGTATTATCGTGTGTTACATAAAGAAACTCTTTTGTATGCTGTTATATATCCAAATCACATGCGATTTATAAACCTTTAAAGGAACTTTCATATATATAACATATGTTAAAATAGCATTCTATCTTTTGAAATATAAATTTGTTGAAATGCATGTATAAACTAAACTTTTCTTAGATTATTTTTATCTATCTTAGACTCTACACCAAAAATCTATGCTTTCATAAACAAGTGATTCCTTTTCTAGGTATTTCTAAACAAACAAGACACACTTTTAGAAAACTATAATAGGTATAGTTTTACGAACAAATTTCTAACTCTTATGTACTAGAAACATGAATTTCAAGAAGTTTACTTTCGTATACAAGAACAAACGTAACATTTTAACAAGTAGATCTGTTTTTATACCACGGTTTTGTGAGACACTAACTTCATGTACGTTCGAGTACACATTTCAAGTCCTGTATTATATACCAGAATCCCTTGGAGGGGGAGCGTGGTGTTTGTGTATAGATCTATACGGGCTTGACAACCCGCGCCCTCACTGTTAGCTGCAGTCCACCGTTTGGGGTGACAAACGTCATAACATTCCAACGCCTGAAGAACGTTGTGTATAGGCATTCCGAGTCAATAGTATGGTTATAAAACTCACAAGGGGTATTAAAAATGCATTGATTTACAAGGTTTTCAAACTCATTGGTTATTTTACACTTACATACATTTTAGAAACAAACATTGGTCTTGAGTGAAGGGTACTATTATACTAGTAGAAAATATAGGATTTTCTAAACACAAACAAACAAAGACAAAACATTTCATTTCATTCAAACATTGTCATTTAAATACTTATGAAACTCACCAGCTTAAATGCTGATCTACTCTTTCAAAATTACATGTATGTCCCAGGAAATCAGTAAATTCCAGGTATTCATTTTGCTTTTGATGAAGGGATGCTGCGGCGCCAGTTTAATCTCGTATTTTGACATCATATTGTAATTGGTTTTGAACATGTAACTTTTGACAAATGTAAACTTTCAATTATATATATGATGGTTGTATTGCTTCTTTACTATGTATTCATTTGTTACGTTACCACATGAAGTCATCCGCCCCCGAACGTTTCCGCCGTTCAGGTTTGGGGGTGTGACATGGATAGAGAACAATATGGCTAAAGAAGTTTATCAACGATTTAGGCGTGGTCCTAAGCATATATGAATCGGTTAAGATATTTTATGATAATAAAGGTGCAGTTTCCTTTACTAAAGAACATCGATATCACAATTCATAAGGAATATAAAGAGAAAGTTCCACCTAATAAGGAAGCTAGCTTAAGATGAGGACATTATCATGAGCCGACTTCCATCTGGAGACAATCCAACAGATCTGTTCACCAAACCATTGTCACAGATTATGCATGATGCTTATACTACGTTTATTGGCATTAGAGTTTTTAGTGAATTGGATTAATAACACAATTTGTAGTTTGCTCTTTTGGAACATTTTGAATATTTATGATTTGGTAATGCTAATAACAAGTTACTATGTTTGTTTATATTATCTACGTTCCATCTTTTGCATGCTCAGAATCACTTCCAGAATAATCTATTATTCGAACATCCACAATCAATCCTACTCCTGGAAGATAGTAGTGAATTAAGATTGTCATAGTATTTTTAGATTGTTCATAGAGATGAACATTGCAAAGCCCTGCGACTAATACTGATGAGTACTTGAAAATGGAGATTTAAAATATTAGAGTAACCACACTTAAAGACTACTCGATGGATCATGTCATGAGTAAATTAAGAAAACTGTTTTTGATATTCTTCAAATGGAGATACGTGAGGTTTTGTTCTATAATTTGTTGTATCCTGGTTCTTCCGCAACGGTATCCGTAATTGGCATCTATATTGGGTTTGACTATGTATTGCATGAGGAATGGTACTAACCTATGTAGTTAAAGTTTATTTGATCCTTCTGCCATAAATGGAGAAGTAGATATCTCTAGGCTCTTTGTTTATTTTGTTTTGACAATATATGCTTGGCCGAGCTCAGACTGAGTTGGTCAGATTCAACAATTAGTCTAAAAATTATCACAAATCAGTATCGGGAAAAATAATCTTGAACCATGAGATTGAACGTGGTCCATGTCTCTTGTTCATAATGAGGTATCATGAAGATCAAAGGAATTTGAAGTTATTATTCTTAAGTTTTTTTATAATAGGATTGCAACTCATTGTTGTTCCTATTAAGTATCAGTTGATGCCTAATTGTAAGTAGGAATTAATGGAGATTAGTGCCCATATCCACAACAAGACTGATAATATTACTATAGATAGTAGTGTCCTTTTGGGTTACATGCAAAGACAAAAATAAAGCAGAAATGAAAAGATATGTATTTGAGGAATTGTTTTCTTAATTAATTAATATTAAATAAAATGAATATGGAATATTCTAGAATGATCTGAATACCGTAGATAATTATTATTAGATTTGGTAATTATCTCTAGGGTTTAAAATCACATCCCTATAAATAGAGGGCTCCAAATCCGATTTTGAGATCTGAAAGATATACCTCTCAATTGAAATAGTTTGGAACCCTAAAAAATCCTAAAGAATCTAGAAGTGCAGTTCCTACGTCGTGGTAGATCGTTTACCACATCGCAGTCTGTGGCAGAATCTAGTTCTTCGTTTTTATTATCTGTTGTTATTTGAGGATTGCTTGGATATGTTTCATGTTTGTGTCTCGGGTGCGATTATAGAAGATAAACTCTCCTTTGGGTTCTCTAGTCCAATCAACTGGCTCATCAAAAGAAGAAACCTTCGAAGAAATCAAAGGTATGTGTAATGCCCACAAATTTGGGCTAATCATTTAAGAGATAATTATAAATAATTAAAATCCTAAAATAGGATAATCGTTCATCATAAGCGTTGTGTACTATATAATTATTTATTTTGTACACATCATGAGACCAAATATTATGTAATATATAATATTCAATAAAATATCACTGAGCGGTAGAATAACATTATTGATAAAGGATAATATTATATAAATAATCCTGATGAGAATTTTAGTAATCATGATGACAATTATCTAGGTAACACAATGCTCTAATCTAACTTCATATGAATAAGTTATGATTATTTGAAGTTTCACATTCATCCCTATATGGAAAGTGCGTCGTAAAATGAAAATCGAAGAGAGGTAGCCTATTAGCCTAAGTAATCTAAACGAAAATTTAGTAATCGTAAAGTGAGAGCGTGCATATATAGAACGTAAAAATCTGACTTTGTGTTAGAAAGTTATGATTTTTCGAAGTTTCAATATAGCAGTGCAAGACAAAGAAACTGAAATTAAAATCAATTGATGGTTAGCCAAAACAATGTAAACGAGAATTGAAGATCTCGTAAATATGAATATGTCGATACAAAGACAATCGAAAATGGAGTTTGTAGGAATAAATTATGACATTCGCACAGACATCAACAGTTTAATGTCTATAAAAATATAAATTTAAAATAGACTGATAAATAGTTGTTAAGACCTAAACGAAAGTTGTAAAGCTCATCGAGAGGATTCTGGGGATATAAAGAATGTACATAACTGAGCTCGTATGTGAAAGTTATGATTTTTTGAATGTCGCAAAAAATACCCGTGAAAATGATGATGTAGCACCACCCGGAGGGAGCCATGTGGCATGACTGGAGACAATGACTCGCTGATGACATGTGAGAGCAAGAGAGACAGGCACATCACCACACGCAACGCGCCTCCCTAAAATCCCTATTATATATATATATATATATATATATATATATGTATGTATGTATATATATATGTATATATATATACACACACAGACATATACATACATATATATATATATATATATATATATATATATATATATAGAGAGAGAGAGAGAGAGACAGAGAGAGAGATAGAGAGAAAAAGAAAGAGAGGGTTATGATCAAATGTACATTGTATATATTGTGTCAGTGTATGATAAGTTTTAGACAATTAGATTATATTTGTATATGGATAAGATTGTATGGTGTATATTAGTTACAATGGAACACACTATACATAAACATTTCCTTCTAATAAAGGAAAATTATAAATAATAATTATAAGGGCATAGTTGACATTTTGATTAACTCTTATGAGCAAGTTGAGAGAAATAAGGAAAACAAATTTATTTTAATTCAAAAACAAATTTAGTTATTAGAATCAACAATAATTCTTATATATCTAAGAAATTGCCAGTATACACATCATACTGAACATTGAAAAAAAATTTCCAATACGTAGAGGATAAGAATATAAGTTCATTCTTTAAGAATACAAGTTCATTCTTAAAGAATATGAGTTCTTTTAAGAGATTATTTTGAAAATAAACATTCTCAAATAGATAAGTAATATTTGTCAAAAGGGCAAACAAAAACCCTACATTCATCTCCATTGTTCACCATTTTTCGTCGCCTCATATCATTTTAAATAGCCAAAACTACCTACATTCTTATTACCCATAAAATGCATCAAATAACCCTCTTGCGGTATGAATTTTATCCTCTCAATAGAATACACTAAAAAATATATAAAGGTCAGAGTACTAAAATGAAATATAATGTCATTTAATATTTTCTTAGAATGTTTTGCTAAAAACTGAGAACCACCAAAAAAAAATTCAACACATTATTGGTTCTTGACAAAAAGTAGTTCAAAAGACAGTACATTGCATTTCCATATCCGTTGAGCATATAAATATAATTAAGTATAGTGAATAAATTCTTATGGCTCATAAGATCTTAGTGGTCATAATTAGAACCAAAGATTAGTTGTAAATGGGGAGATAATAAAGGACATGTATACACCAAAGATTAGTAGAAAATGAAATATATGAAGAAGCCGTCATAGTTATAACCAGAGCATCCCTATTGATGGCAAAATGTCTAGTCAGAATGAAACGACGCGAAAATCCAAAGTAAAAATTTCATTTTTATAATAACCAAAACACTAACGTGACTTTGTTCAAGACATTGTAAAACATTTCAATTAAACAAATATCAGAGTCTAATCCCTAAGATCACAAATATCAGGCCCCGCTCAACATCGGACTATATCCGACATCGGGCCCCGGCCGGCATTAGACATTGTCCGACATCAGGCCCCACCCAACATTGAGCCGTGCCAGGCATCGAGTTGAACTCAACATACATATATTATATATCAAATAAACACACATATGCATACAATAATCTCATAGATACGAAGCATACAAATAGTTATCGGCGCCGCCCGACATTAGGCTGTGATCCGGAAAGCATATAAATACTCATCGAGCACCACTCGACATTGCACCGTGATCCGGAAAGCATACAAATATTCATCGGGCACCGCCCGACATTGGGTTGTAATCCAGAAAGCATATAAATATCCATCGGGCACTACCCGACATCAGACCGTAATCCAAAAAGCATACAAATAAACATCGGGCACCACCTGACATCAGACTGTAATCTGGAAAGCATACAAATATTCATCGGGCACTACCTGACATCAGATTGTAATCCGTAAATCATAAAATCATAAAAACGGGCCGACATTGGTGCCTTCGACCTGTTCTGTTCAGGAGGGATCTCACCTCGATCACTGAAGCTCACTGCACAAAATCCTTAGCCGCTGCCTGATGATTTCCCAAACTAACCATTACCAAAAACAACATCCAATTAACAACTAAATTCCAAACTAGGATCCATAAAGCAAACTTGGTGTAAAATGACCATTTTACCCTTGGTCAATCAAGATTTATAACCAAGGCCAAAGCCCAAAACCAATCAGGCCCAAAACTATAAGATCCATAAAAGCCCATTAATGGCCTAATTTTCCAAATTAGGCCCAACTCCGTGCGGCCTTAGCTAAAGGGCCAACAATTCCTAGTCTAATAGAAAAATCTCAGAAAAACCAAAGGTTTCACAAGGCTCAAGCCCATTGGGCCCACAAAGGCACAAACCCATTGGGCCAAAAAAGCCCAAAAAGGAAAACCCATAACCTAGACCAAAAAGAAGCCCAATTCCAAAAGCAATTCCTCCATTCAGAAGTCCAACTCTCAAAGTCCAAGGCCCAACTCCAAGGCCCAAGGTGACAACCAAGCCCAAAACGATAGTGGCCCATTTACGTTGGGCGAACACAATGGTACACTAGGCGTACCACGAAGACCTCAATACGCGGGGTGTAATCCTCAAACTCTTCAAGATTTATTTCATGACTTAATCTATAAATTCCTTCTGTAATAACCTCATAAGACCTTCCATCTAAGATCCTAATACATAAAGTCGGCACCTTTATGCATTTACATGACCCAATGAGACCCATTAACCATTTTAATCAATTAAAACCCAACAAGAACATGCATGGACCATAACTAAGGATCAAGCAAACATTTTTATGAATTTATAACCTTAAACCTGCAAAGAGTGGTAACTCAACGCTTCTGAAGTGGTGTCCAACAACTAGATGTTGCTCATGAGATCAAAATGGGACAAACAACCATAAAATCATATATCTCATCTTCTAATGATCAAGCTAGGAACTTTTTACCTTCAATGAGCTGAAAATACAGCAAAGAGTCCATATCCACAAGCCTTTCCTTGAACCACCACCTTGCACCAAGCCACCACTTCTTGAAATACGGTAAAATCCACCAAGAATGCACATACAAGGCACACAACCCTCTTTGATAAAGCTATAACTCGAGATTTAGGGTTTAAGACACTGGTAGGATGAAAGAGAGGTGCACACCTTGGACTTAAGGTACTTAAATAGTGAGCGAACCCTTAAGATTAGTGTTTTGGGAATCCTGAACCTACGCCGGGCGTACTTCCTGTATGTTGGGCATACGTGTCCCAAACCCGTGTCAATTTCCCATACGTACATTGGGCGTACTCATGCACATGCCACCTTGCATGCATGGCATTGCCTCGCCATTTTTTCCATTAGGGACCAAAATTGCCAATAAATTCACAATACCATAACTCCCTCATTATAGGCACGTTTCCAACGAACCACATATCCACGAAAAGGTGGTGAGAAGCCCTACACTCCTAACAACACACTCAAGCCTTAAAACCTCCCGAAAAAACCCTAAATTCATAAAAGACTGAGATATCAAATTACGCTTATACCCTTGGCTTCTGAAGACACAATCGAATACTTGGACCACTTTTACCATGACACCCATATCCAAAAATGGGCCAAATACTTCCTCTCCCGAACCCCTAAGCCTTGTTATCACTAATGACATGGCCATAGGCCCAAGCAACAGAGGAAATCTAAAACCAAGTGTTACAACTCTCCCCTACTTAAATCAGATTTTGTCCTCAGAATCTCTCCTTATTAACACTTATATCATAACAAACAATCTTAGGAACTCAACTGGAGATTCTATGCATAAGACAACCTTCCCGAGATAACCGAACCCAAACCAAAGTTCCATAAAACCACTTCTGCCTATCCGAAGCTTGTAATATATAATGGACTGTCTCCCCGATAGACTGCCCACACTGAAATATTACCATGCTCGAACCTCATCGAATAGTTGACCAACCATAATACTTCCAATCCTAAGTATCTTTTTGCAACCTACGAAAACCAAGCCACTGACCATAACCAGCTGCATAATACTTGTACTTGACAGAAGGCTCAGATAATCCTTCGAGTAGAAGATTGATCCCTGCAACGGTTACACTCAAACAAGAGCAGTACAATAGGGTTAAATCAATTACTCTTAGATTATTTAATGCAAGTACAAGTGACTTACACTTTCGACCCACAAGCTACCACACACACAAGAATTCTCAAATTACTACTTTTGGCCGAAGCATCATGTTGCCTCTTATCTACTTTCCAAATGGACCAAGACCTCCCTGGTCCCAACTTATCTGCAAACTATTTGGAATAATAGACTCTTGCCCGGTTTCTGAGCCAGAGAATACCCTCACAGTTACCCCACACAACTTTTCAAAGAAAACTTCAACCGACAATAGCTACCCGAACCCTCTTAGCACTGAACTCGATCCTAATCTAAACACTACAGGACCAACTGTAGTCTTACCTCATCCCCGGTCTCCCATGACCTACCAATCCTCGTTTCTAAACACATTGTGGCCATTCCATAGCCTTGCGAACAAATATTCCTTGGCCTAAAACGACTGAAGAAATCCATGAGCAAGTCAAAATATTCACCGGAACCTTACCGTTGAACCGAGACCGGTGAATGATACGGGTTACCCTACAGTCTCACAACACCTTCACGCTAACTGCTAACTAGTGAATGCTACGGCGACCCCACATTCTTACAACACTTCCACGCTATCTGCTAGCTAGTGAATGTTACGGGTACCCCGCAGTCTTACAACACTTCCACGCTAACTGCTATCTAGATTTAAACACACACTTGACCAGCTCTCCAACCGAACTTGAATCATGACTGGAACCCCAACCTGGCTCCCCAAAGCCTCCTATGCCAAGAAAAGGTGAGAACCAAATGTTGGAAAGTTTTCTAAACTCCAAACTCACACAATTCTCAATCTAGATGACGACTTGACCACCTTCAATCCTGACGGGGATGCGAAACTTATCCTAGTTTCACACCTGTTTCTAATCCTGTATACCCGAGCGATTCTACCCCACTTAAATTCGACTAGGTCTTCACAACACAAGAGAATTAAATGATTCCCAATCCTTCTTACCCTCTAATAGCCAACTGCTGACAGCCTGCGCTTACCAATGTTAGTGCTCCTTCACCATCCAACCAAAAAGACTGCACAACACTAAAGGCAAGATGAGTACTACCCAAATCCTAATGAAACTGATCACCCAGATGCTTTGAAATGATAACACACTCGAATCTTGAATTCCAAATAACCGATGCCCAGAGCAAACTTCAGCAACAGACACGTCCCTTAGCGTTTCCAAAAACCAACCCAAGCACGAGAATTGGGCTCATCGAACCTTGACTGCAGACCTTCCACATAGTGCCCCCGAACCGATCTCGACAACAACCCAAGATAACACGGAACACTCTAAACCCACTAAAAGGGAAACAACCTTTCACTAACCACTAATAGCTCACGACATACAATTGGCATATGACATCTCTTGAAAATATAACTCAAACACAAACAGAGAAACAAACCCAAAGATACACTTACTCAAACCGATGCAAGATTACCAATAACACAATACATATAAAACTGAAAAAGAAAGAAAATGATACATACCCGTAACATTGACCATTGGTGTCCTAACCTCTCCTGTCTGACATTGCAGAGCCTAACTCCTCTCTATTGGGGCTCCTGTCCTACACTCCCGACAATCAGAGATTCGCAAAATAGTCGAAGAAGGTGCACTCACTACTCCTCCCCTCTTTTCCAGACACACAGATCTCTTGTGGTCCACTTCGTCATAGAGAAAACATAATGGTTGTGCATGGTCCTTTTGGGTTTCGTTCACCATAGCAACTTGACAGAGTGATTTATAAAGAGAGAAGATATATTATTATTAATATATTATGAGAGTAATATATTAAAGGAATAATAATATTATTTGATTGATGTAAGTCATAAATTAATTAAGAATTAATTTGGTGACTTAAAGAGGTTAATTGAATAATGGGGCATAAACTGTCAAATGTGTGATAGTTATGTTTTTGGGCTATGAATCTTTATGGACATTAGGGTGGACGATTTTAGGGATTGGATATCTTAAAAATCGTTCAAGCCTTATATCTTGAAGGATCTTTGGATTGCTTAGGGCCTAAGTTATTCAATTAGGGTTAAGGGTGTAACCCTAGTAGCTCATAGTATAAATAGACCCCATGGGTGAGGGAAATCGACAAATCTTGAAAGAAAGAAACCCTAGAGACGATTTCGTCACCTCTCCTCTCTCTCAAAATTATCCTCTTGCTAGTTGATGTTTGTAAGCCATTAGAGGAGTGACAATTGTGACTCTAAGCTCCAAGAACAAGAAGATTCAAGCAACTAACTTAAGGTATTCTTCTAGATCTGATTTCATATGTTATGATTCATTTGTTTATATTATATCTAGAACTTTAAGCCTTGGATACATTGCATGTTCAAATAGATAAACCTAGATCCAAGCATTAGGGTTTGCATGTGCACATAGGAAAGTTCTTATGGTTCAAACCCATCAGTGGTATCAGAGCTTTGATTGATATCTATTGAATTGATGCTTTGGTTGATTGTTTTTTGCTTGAAAATTTCGATTTTTGTGCTTCTGACCGATGAGCTTTGATTGATATCTATTGAATCGGCGAGTTCTAGCATCAGTTAGAGCTGATTTCGGGGTTTCTTGCTGTTTTACTTGAGGATACTTGCCTTAATTGTTTTGGGTCATTAATATCCAAATTTTATCATATATTTGAGTATATTCTTGACCAAACAAAAGATAATTGCCATTTTATTGAATGATAATTTCCTTATATGATAATAATTGATTATTTGAATTAAATTGGTAAATTGTCTTACAAGTAATATTGACTAGGTCAAATTTAAATAATCATTAAATTAATTAGTTGATTTATATAATTTGCTATTTGATCCTTTATGTTTTGAAAAGTTTAAAACTTGTCCTCAAGTTTTGAAATTTATGTTTTGTGATTAAAAGTTTAATTTGAATAATTTAAATTTCAAACCCTAGAATTTTACAAGTTTAAAATTCAACACTATACTATTATATTATTACAAGCTTAATATAATATATATATATATATATATATATATATATATATATATATATATATATATGATTTAAAATGCTAGTCTTATCGTTAGTAGGCCTCATTCACGAAGTCGGACTATAAGGTGGGTATAAGGTTGCTGCCTATAAAATGACGCTTAATGGGTGTACACTCACACCCAGCGCTTGCTTGACTCGTGGGGGGTCGTTATCCGAACGGGTATGACAGGGCAATCCTCTCCTCATTAAAAGTATAATGTAATATACAAATTAATTACATATTTTTCAAATTCCCAATCCTAGTTACTTTAGGGAAAAGTGAATTGATGCAATCCTATGAAATTACACTTTGCACCCTTACTAAGAAGTTAGTGGAGCGTGTGTGTTTAATCGGCACACTAATTGGATCTAAGCAAAGGTGGAAAAGGGCGACTCATTGTTTGTCATAGTTCGGTGGAGCATGTGTGGTTTACCGGCACATCGAATAGGTGACTGTAACAATAAGGGCACCATGTAGATTTGTGTGGTTATTCACACCCACGTTGTGATCCTCGGCATCCCAGTCACAAACGATAGGGGGATATCGAGAATTAAACATGCCATTGAAAAGTTCAATGAATCTCTAAGGAAATTAGGAATTCTCAATACATTTAAAACTTAAGCTTATGTTTTTCATGGTGAAGAGTTAGTGAATCGTAATTCACTTACCTCCAAATTATTTGCATGTTGGATTATGGAATCCCTTTTCTAATGTGTGAATAATGTTGTTGGGTCCTAGCCCTAATTTTTCATTTTGGATGTTTAATTGGGTATTTAATTCTAATCAAACTTTTTTCCTTCCTATTTATAGATGTCTAACGCGAACAACGATGTTGCTAGTTCATTCACGCTAATGAGCCTTTGTCAAAAAGTGACTTTTGACGGATCGAACTTTAGAGAATGGATAAGATACATTCGCACGATTGCGTGCTACGAGGACAAAGAGTATGTCCTCGACAAGAAGCTCGAAAAGGTCAATCCAAAAATCGCTACTCCCGAAGAAATGGCTGTCTTTGAGACCCATGAGCGTGATGCAACAAAAGTCGATTGCATTATCCTAGCCACAATGAACCCCGAATTCCAAAAGTCCTATGAGGACATGTATCCGTACGAAATGCCTCAAGACTTAATGGAGAGATACCTCCAAAGCGCAAGACAAGAGCACTATGAGATCATCACGAACATGATCACCGCAAAGATGGGAAGTGGAGCGTCTCTAACTGTACACTTGCAAAAGATGCAAAGATATGTTGATTGTCTTCGCAAGTTGAATGTTAACTTTGGGGAAGATTTGGCTATCGACATCGTTCTCCACTCCTTGCCCTCATGCTACAACCAATTTAGGATGACCTACCACATGAACAAGGAAGAGGTCACCCTAAGCAAACTCCAAGGGCTCTTAAGGACTGCTGAGAGCAACCTCAAGGACAAGTCTGTTGCATTAACTCCCACTCCACCCGCTGCTCCTGTTTTGGTTATTGGACAGGGAAGGGGCAAGAAGAGGAAGGCTCATTCGAAGAGCCACCACAAGGGAAAGTCCCAAGATGGTTCCTCTTCTAGTGGGACCAAATTTGGTCCTGCTAAACCTAACTCAAACCCAAAGGAGGCAGAGTGCCACTATTGCCACAAAATAGGGCATTAGAAAAGAAGCTGCCCGGAATATCTGCAAGCCATCAAGGATGGGAAGATCAAGCCGTCTTTCGCATATATTTACACAATTAATTCTAATGATTCATCTCATGCTATTTCTTGGGTTCTTGATACAGGATGTGGTTATCACATATGTTCTGACTTGCAGGGACTAAGAAGAAATAGGGATGTGGAGCATGGAAGAATAAATCTAATCATGGGGAACAGAAGATCATTGCCTATCACTAAGATTGGAGTGTATTCTCTAGTGCTTAGTAATGGATTAAGTTTAGATTTAAATAATTGTTGCTACTCGCCAGATATAGCAAGAAACACCATTTCATTTCATGGTTTTATTTAGACAAGGATATAGATATTCGTTTAATAATGAGAATGGTTCGATTTATGCTTATCCAAATGGTGTTTTATATTTTGAAGCAATGCCTTGTAATGGAATTTAGGAAACTGTTATGTTTGTAGATAACCTAGGAAATGATGTGTTGTGTATGGATTCTTCCAATAGTATGGATAAAGCATGCTTGTGGCATTGTCATCTTAGACATGTCAACAAGAAGCGTATAGCCCAACTCCAAAATGATGGAGTATTAGAGTCATTCTACCTTAGGGACGATGACGTGTAAGAGTCTTGTTTACATGGAAGGATGACCAAGTCACCCTTTATTGGTACTTGTGAAAGGGATGAGGGTTTATTGGATCTCATACACACCGATGTGTGTGGGCCGTTTAGATTCACCACAAAGGATGTGAACCGCTTCTATGTGACTTTCACCGATGATTATAGTAGATATGGGTATATTTACTTAATCAAGCACAAGTCAGAAATGTTTGAAAAGTTCAAAGAGTTCAAACATGAAATGGAGAATCAATTGGGCATGAAAATCAAGATGCTTCGATCCGATCGAGGAGGAGAGTACCTAAGTCTTGAATTCCACGACCACCTCAAGGAATGCGGAATAGTTTTGCAATTGACGCCACCTAGGACACCGTTGTTGAATGGTGTGGAAGAAAGGCGTAATCGAACCCTGTTAGACATGGTATGTCATATGATGAGTCGTGCTTCACTACCTATCTCATTTAGGGGGTATGCCTTAGAGACTGCCGCCCATATCCTTAACCGAGTCCCTACAAAGAAGGTTGCCAAAACACCTCACGAGATGTGGACAGGGAAAGCTCCCTCGTTGGCACATATCAAGGTATCGGGCTGTGAGGTTTTCATAAGACAAGAAACTCACGACAAGCTCGAACCTCATAGTGAGCGGTGTATTTTCATCGGCTACCCGCAGAAATCCTTTGGATATCTCTTCTATAGACCGAGTGACAATATTGTCTTCATTGTGAGGAGAGGGGTTTTCCAAGAGTGAGAACTCATATGCCAAGGGGACAGTGGGAGGCAAATCAATCTTGAAGAGATTCAAGAGTCAAGTGATGAAGGAACCTCTAATGCTGGCACTCAACCCGAGGAGGAAACTCCGGTTGAACAAATTGACGAGTCCTTACCTCTTAGACGTTCTGAAAGAGTTAGAGTTCAACCCCAGTTTTATGGCTTTCATATTACTACTAAAGGGGACACATATATTAGTGATGGTACACTAATAAATCTAGATGAACCTAATAGCTATAAGGAAGCCATGGCAGGCCCAGAGTCTACAAAATGGAAAGAGGCGATGGACAGCGAGATTCAGTCCATGTATCACAACCAAGTCTGGAATTTGGTTGACAATGTGCTCGGACGTAAGACGGTTGGGTGGAAATGGATCTTCAAGAAGAAGACCAACGTGGATGGGAATGTGCACACGTATAAGGCTCGATTGGTTGCGAAGGGCTTTACTCAAACTCCCAGAGTTGACTATGATGAGACCTTCTCGCCAGTTGCTAAAATAAAGTCAATTAGGGTGATGCTATCCATTTCTGCATTTAATGATTATGAAATATGGCAGATGGATGTCAAGACCGCTTTCCTCAATGGGAAGTTGGCTGAGGATGTTTACATGGCTCAGCCAGAGGTTTTTTCAATGCGAAGCATCCCAATAGAGTGTGCAGGCTTGAGAAGTCAATTTATGGACTTAAGCAAGCATCTCGCAGATGGAATCTTTGCTTTGATGAGAAAGTCAAAGAGTATGGATTTGTACGAAGTGAAGATGAATCATCTGTATATGTCAAAGCCAGTGGGAGTGTAGTTAGCTTCCTCATTTTGTATGTCGATGACATACTACTCATATGAAACGACATCCTGACTCTGCAGGAGGTTAAGTCCTGGCTCGGGAAGTGCTTCGATATGAAGGATTTCGGAGAGGCTTCCTATATTTTGGGAATAAGGATAGTTAGAGAGAGAAGTAAGAGACTAATAGAACTTAGTCAGAATACTTACTCGGATAAGGTTCTAAAACGTTTTAGTATGGAGAACTCGAAGAAGGGAGAACTACCAATGCAAAGTAATGCCAAGTTGAGTAAGTCTCAAAGTCCGAGTACAGAAGCCGATATAGTAGAGATGAGCCAAGTACCTTACGCTTTCGCAGTTTGCTCAACCATGTATGCTTTGACTTGTACTCGCCCTGATGTGGCCTTTGCTTTGAGCATGGTCAGTAGATATCAAGGGAACCCTGGCAGAGCACATTGGGCCGCAGTCAAGAATATCCTTAAGTACCTTCGGAGTACCAAGGAATGGTTTTTGGTTCTCGGAAGGAGTGATGACTTGAAGGTGTGGGGGTATAGTGACGCCAGCTTTCAGACCGACAGGGACAACTATCGTTCGCAGTCGGGTGGGTCTTTACCCTTAATAGGGAGCAGTGACTTGGAAAAGTTCAAAACAAGAAACTGTAGCTGATTCAACATGTGAATCAGAGTACATTGCAGTGAGTGAAGCATCAAAAGAGGCGATATGGTTAAAGAACTTCATTGGAGTCCTTGGAGTTGTACCTGCCATGAAGGAGCCTATGGAAATTTTCTCTGATAATGAAGGAGCGGTTGCCTTGACCAAGGAACCAAGGGATCATGGTAGATCTCGGCATATCGACAGAAAATATCACTTTATTAGACATCCAGTAGAAGAAGGACACCTCGTGGTTAAGAGGATATCGTCAAAGGATAAACCAGCAAATCCACTTACGAAGGGACTGAGTAGGGTTAAACACTTGCAGCATGCTAGGAGCATTGGGCTGAAGGATGATATTAGTTTGGATAGATATTTTAGAAACATGTAATAGATAAATGTAATTGACATTTGATGATTAAATAAAGCAGTATTATTTATAAGTAAAGCTATTGTCTTATGTTAATTGTTTAACTATTGTTTCACTTTGCATGATTTGACTTCCTGAATAATTGAGTTATTAAGAATAATCGAATTATTCGAATGGTCCACAATCATTCATATGTTGGAAGTAGGTATGAATAAAGATTGTCATGAATTGGTGTGTAGATTGTCTAAAAGGTATTGTACATAGCAAAGGTTTACTGCAACGTTCATTAGTACTTATGAACAAGTTTAGAGCATTGGAATGTACCCACGCTAGCTGGAATCACTTTATGGAATGTACCGCAAGTGATCGTAAGACGATAATATCATATGGTCTTAAAACCAAGATATATGGTTTATTCTTTACTAATTGGTTGTGCATTGATAATGCGAAACCGCATCAGTAAATTGATGTCATAAAACGCATTGTTGTGTATAGTTGATTAGTAAATTGTAAATGCGTATAAGTTGAAGTTTATCTATTACTTTTATTCTGAGAGGGTAAAAGCGATATCAGGGCCCCTCGATGATTTAATTTGACTTATGTCTCAGGCCCAGTCAGAACTAAATTGATGTGTTTAATTAAGTTCTACGTCAAATGAATCTGAGATTGAGAAACTAATTACTAGACAATAAGTATGACGATGTTTCATGAGATTGTCTGCGCGGTATCAAAAACAGAGGATTGTACAATCCCTTATCTAAAGGATAGGATACTGATAAGATCAGAGTTTGGCAGCGTCTTAGAGAGCTACGATTGCTAATCGGATTGTGTTTGCATTTATAGTTACTGGACTTATCCAAGTGGGAGACTGTTGGATTAGTGTCTAAGCATGTAACTATATTAGGTAAGTACTTGACTCGGTTGTGCATGGTCCTTTTGGGTTGCCTTCACCTTAGCAACTTGACAGGGCGATTTATAAAGAGAGAAAAGATATTATTATTAATATATTATGAGAGTAATATATATTAAAGGAATAATAATATTATTTGATTGATGTAAGTCATAAATTAATTATGAATTAATTTGATGACTTACAGAGGTTAATTGAATAAAGGGGCATAAACTGTCAAATGTGTGATAGTTATGTTTTTGGGCTATGAATCTTTATGGACATTAGGATGGACGATTTTAGGGATTGGATATCTTAAAAATCGTTCAAGCCTTATATCTAGAAGGATCTTTGGATTGCTTAGGGCCTAAGTGATTCAATTAGGGTTAAGGGTGTAACCCTAGTAGCTCATAGTATAAATAGACCCCATGGGTGAGGGCAATCGGCCACTCTTGAAAGAAAGAAACCCTAGATCCGATTTCCTCACCTCTCATCTCTCTCTAAATCATCATCTTGCTAGTTGGTGTTTGTAAGCCATTAGAGGATTCAAGAAGACTCAAGCAAGTAACTTAAGGTATTCTTCGAGATCTGATTTCATATGTTATGATTCAATTGTTTACATTAGATCTAGAATTGTAAGCCTTCGATACATTGCATGTTCAATTAGAGAAACCTAGATCCAAGCATTAGGGTTTGCATGTGCACATAGGAAAGTTCTTATGGTTCAAACCCATCAAAATATTCATCAGGCACCACCCGATACTAGACCGTAATCCAGAAAGCATACAATCATTAACACGAGCTAGCACTGGTGCCTTCAACCCGTTCAATTTAGGAGGAAACTCACCTCGATCGCTGAAGCTCACAACACTAAATCCTTAGTTGCTACCCTAATGATTTCTCAAACTAATAATTACCAAAATAACATCCAATTAGCAACTGAATTCCAAACCATGATCCATAACCAAACTTGGGGTAAAATAACCATTTTACCCTGGGTCCATCAAGACTCATAACCATGGCCCAAGCCAAAAACCAACAAGGCCCAAAACTATAAAATCCATAAAAGCCCATTAATGGCCTAATTTTCCAAAATGGACCCAACTCCATGTGTCCTTAGCCATAAGCCCAACAATTCCTAGTCAATTAGCAAAATCTTAGAAAACCCAAAGGTTCCACAAGGCTCAAGCCCATTAGGCCCACAAAGGCCCAAACCCATTGGGCCCACCAAGCCCAAAAAGGAAAACCCATAACCTTGACCAAAAAGAAGCCCAAATCGAAAAAAATGCTCCATTAACAATTCCAACTCTCAAAGTCCAAGGCCTAACTCCAAGGCCCAAGGTGACAACCAAGCCCAAAACAATATTGGGCATTTTACGCTGGCGGTACACAATTGTACGTAGGGCGTACCATGAAGATCTCAGTACACGGGCGTACTTGCTTTTAAGCCGTGTGTAATCCTCAATCTATCCAACACTTATTTCATGACTTAATCTATTAATTCCTTCTATAATAACCTCATAATACCTTCCATCTAAGCTCCTAATACATAAAGTTGTTTCCTTTAGGCATTTACATGACTCTATGAGTCCCAATAATCATTTTAATTCATTACAACCCAACAAGAACATGCATGGACCATAACTAGGCATCAAGCAAGCATTTTTATGAACTTATAACCTTTAATCTGCCTAGAGTGGCAACTCAAAGCTTCTGAAATGGTGTCCAACAACTAGATCTTGCTCGTGAGGTCAAAATGGGACCAACAACCATAAAATCATAGATCTCAACTTCTGTTGATGAAACTAAGAACTTTTTACCTTCAATAAGCTAAAAATGTAGCAAAGAGTCTAGATCCACAAGCCTTTCCTTGAACCACCACCTTGCACCAAGCCACCATTTCTTAAAATACAAACTAAAATCCACCAAAAATGCACATATAAGGCACATAACCCACTTGGATGATGCTATAACTCGAGATTTTGGTTTTAAGACACTCGAGGATGAAAGAGAGGCAGACACCTTGGAGTTAAGGTGCTTGAATAGTGAGCCAACACTTAAATGTAGGGTTTTAAGGATCCTAAACGTACATTGGGCGTACGTCTCCCAAACCCGCGTCCATTCTCATACGTACACTAGGCGTACCACAACTTACGTTGGACATACTCACGCGCATGCCACCTTGCATGCATGGGATTTCCTTGCCAGTTATATCCATTAGGCATGAAAATTGTCAATAACTTCAAAATACCATAACTCCCTCATCCTAGGCCCATTTCCATCGAAACTTAGATCCACGAAAAGGTGGTGAGAAGCCCTACGCTCCTAACAATACACCCAAGCCTTAAAACCTCCCAAACAAAACCCTAAATTCATAAAAGGCTGAGATATAAAATTACAATTATACCCTTGGCTTCCAAAGACACAATCGAATACTTGGATCACTTATACCGTGACACCCACATCCGGAATAGGCCAAATATTTGCTTAAGCCTTTTGACAACTAATGAATGGCCTACAGCCCCAAGTAACGGAGTAAATCTAAAACATAGTGTCACACAGAAGACCAACAATGTTTTTATCAAACTGAAAAAGAAAATGAATTATGAGCAACAAAAAAATTGACTTTTATTAGTTTTCTTATATGTAGCATTGCTTGAAAATAAATCCCTTGGAACATTTGATTATATAGTTCCTTGAGAGGTGTTGTATATAATAATTTTCTTCCTCTAGCTACTGTAAGAACTGTTGTAGCTTCAGCAATCAATATTTTTCTAATACTTATGGGTATAGAAACTACAACTGGCGAACCTTTTAGAAAAGCTTGAATGTTTAACAGTTGCACAATATTTGCGCAAAAATTGTATTTTCATCATCATAAATCTTTATTGCCCTCTAATTATCATCATGAATGCTAAATTTCCTAGTATACAAATGTAAAATTCACCTGAAAATTTTCAATTCGGAAGATGTAAATAGAAGCAAATTCATCAACATCAATGATTCCATCCCCATACTCCCTCATGTCATTCGGATCCTCATAATTCTTTTCCACTTAAATTTCTCAAATAGAGACTTGTTAACATCAACCTCCAAACCATTAATCTCTTCACTCTCGACTTCGTCTTCATCATTACTTTCAATTACCTAACCAAATTCAGCAACCAAATCGTACTCATCCGCTACTTCTTCATTATCTTTGTCATCCTTATCGATAACCTCTGATGCCTAAGACTTCCTTACTGAAAATTCTAACTTGGGGAACTCGTTATAACTTGAAAATTGACAAGTTTTTTGCTTGAGATTTTGAAAGAAATTTTGGAAATAGAAAGCGATGGTATTTTTATGAGTGAATATTGACTCTGAAATAACGATGGAGAGTGTATCCTGATATTTCTAGGGTAGGGTTTACAATGGAAAATAAGGAGAAAATAAAGGAATAAAGTACTATGGTTAAGCAACGTCATCTCAACGACAGTTCTATGGTGCATCAGTGATTCAGTTGCGGTGGCTCAACAAGTTTCTGTGGTGATTCAACGATGGAGATGTCCAATCAGGGTTAGATTTATTATGACTTTATGTGTTATCCCAACAATGGTGATGGACGAAGAAAGGTTTTGGCCGATGCGTGGGATTTAGAGACCTTAATTATAGGAAATAATCAATACCTTACAATAATCTTAGGAAATTAATATTAGATAAGAATTAATTTAATTAATAAAATTACAAAATTAACCTTTATCAAATGATTGGTCCAGAATTCGCTATACATTCACATAATAGATACGGTTTATCAGAAGCCAAAAACTTCGTTAAATCTTTTCTTTAGCCCATATATGGATTGGACGATGTATTTCATTAATATTTGCAGTTTTGATTTGGAATAATGATGTTTGGGTTAGTATTCCTCAAGTCCTCACAGATCTTTTGGTTCTCAAAAGATCTTGAGTCTCTCTCTCTCTCTCTACATATATATATATATATATATATATATATATATATATATATATATATACACACACACACACACACATATATATATATATATATATATATATATATATATATGAATCAACTGTAAAACAAAAAAAAAGAATCAACAACCTGATGAGTTTATAAAACTCTTTGATCGATTAGATCTTATAACAGGTAAATTGAGAAAGCGAAAAACAGTAAGATAAAGCACAAGAATGAATCTGAATGTGTCGAATGACTCAATTGATTCAATCCTCAGCAGAGCTCGATGAAGAACTTCCGCTGTAGAGGATTTTAGGGTTACAAAAGATAAGAACAATGAACGCTATTAAATTCTCTATCAAATCTTACGTTCTAGGATGCATGCAAGCATCTATAAATATTAAACCCTACAAAATAACTCACGGATGGACAGGCCCATACCGGAGACTAAACTGGACTAACTATCGAGCCCAAGACGCAACACCTTCTGGACCTAACAATCTCCCCCTTTGCATCAGTTGGAGCGAGACTATCACTTCTTCTTGCTGGGTCCAGCTGCAGGAACCTTCTTAGTGGTTTCAAACAGACGATGGAAGAGAGCGAGGATTGTCTTTCTGAAGCGAATGTAGCACTGGATCATGTCATCGAAGTAATTCTTGTCGTCTATTGAGTTTTGCTTGCAACGATGAATGATTCCTAAAACATGTTCCAGGCTTGCAGTGGTGTAGAGATGTTTGTCTGCCAAAGCGAACATGCATTTTTGGCGTTCGTTTTTGGTAAGCATGACATAATTTCTTTTTGGGTCAATCTTTCCCATCTGCATCATGTTCAGATCACTTGCCGAGCCAACAGGAGAAATAGTGGGCTTTTTCTTGAAAATGCTAGTGATCTCCTGATCCATCTTGGCAACTTCCATGATGTAGCATACAAGCATCCTCTTGAAATGATCAATTATCGGACAATACTTTGCTTCATTTATGAGGAGGATGTTGTGTAAAATTATCCAATCATGTGGATTCAAATTGGGAAGATCAACAAGCGAAATGGCATGTTCGGTCTTAGCAGAACCCCTCAGCACCTTGAACCGAACGTTCGTGAAGTTCCCTTCTCGAAACGGCTTGAGGACCCGAACGTTGACAATCTTCTGAGTGCTCCAAGTTTGATACTGTGGTTGGGCAGCCCTCAGATAGAACTCGACCAGATCCCTGTCAACCTTTGGATGAGGATGAGGGATATCAGCAACGTTGTAAAAGGCATGGAAGATGAAGGCCTTTCGGGTCAGTGGCATGTCGAACTGAGAATCGGCAGAGTTGATGCGATCCAGTGAAATCACCGGTTCGAGCCACAAAACGCTTGGAGTTTCAATCGCTTCCTTCAAAAGCTTCTCAAGAGTCCACGGAGGAAAAAGGGTTTTCCTACTCTCAAGAAGGTCATGAGCCTCTTTCAATTTTCTTTCAGTTGCCTCAGCCTCTCTGGCAACCCGAGCGCTCATATCAGCATCCTTATCGCGACCTTGCTTCTTTAGGAGATCTGCGATAGTCTCTTTATCGTCGTCACTATCTTCAGCAATTTGCTTCCCTTTGTCTTTGACACCCGAACCTGAGGCTTGTCCTGTTGAAGGAGGTTCGGTTCTTTTTGTTGCTGTAGAAATGGGAGGTAGTTGAGATACATCCTCTCCCCCTTGTTTCGGAATGGACACGAACTCAAGGAGCCCTTCAATTTTGCTCAAGAGTGAAAGGGAAGGAGCAAGCTTTTCTGCGAGAGTACGCCTCACTGAGTAATTTAGTATTGGATCATGTGCTTTAAGGATGTTGGAAAGGGCTGCATGGACATCCGAAACACATGATGAAATCACCTCTCTTTCAGATCGAAGAGATTCAATCTCCTTTTGAGAATTGGAGAGTTAAACATTCTTGACCCTAGAGCAGTGGTCTTTCTAGCGAGAGCATCCATGAGATAGTTCTCGGCAGCTAGATCTTCATGTAGCTTGGTTAGGCGCTCCTTAATGGTCGCTTTAAACGATAAGTTGTCATCGGTGAGAGTTTGACGAAGAGTGGCGAAGGACTGCAGTTCTGAGGTAACTGAGGTAGCCAGATTGTTGAAAATGGGGTCAAGCTTCGTTTTAGTGGCATCGGCAATTTCCTGTAAAGACTGCAAAAGAGAAGAAGCATAACCAATTTGTTTATCGACTTTTTCGGTTGCTGCAGCACATGCCTTGGTGGAGGCATCAATAGCTGCAGTGGTCGAGCTGATGGAGGCTTCATGAGCCTTAGTAAAAGCATCAACTATCCTCTGAATGGCAGCCTCAGAGATGGTAGACTGGGATGAAGAGGAGGAGGAAGCAATGAGAGAATCAATCTTCTCGTGAAGCTCCTTGAGATGCTTTTTGGTTACGGGAGCATCATCGTCATCGTCACTTTGCACCTGATACAGACTGTAATAGACCGAATCAAATGTCATGTTCTCCCTACTAAGAAATGGTTCTTCATTCTCTGCGGAGTGAGCAGGAGAGGAGGGTGGAGCTAAGGGTGGAAGCTCGGTTGTGGAAGTAGGTTCGGGTGCTGATGTATGTTCAGTAGTGGGAATGGGTTCGGGTGCGTCAGTAGGAGCCCCCGTATCAGATACGTTGGTTCTTACTTTAGCGGTTGTTTTGGTAGCTTTAGTAAAGATGGGAGGGGGTACTGGGATAGAAGTTGGTGGTATTTGAGTGGTGGAGGTTATGGCGGGAATGGAAATGGAAATGGATATTGGTGGAGAAGAGATAGGTGAACTTGAAACATGTACCTCTGGGGTAGGGGATCGTGGAGGAGTGTTACCATGGAGGGGCTCTTCAGAGTCAGAACTTTCTTCCTCAGATTCGCTTGAAGAGGAAGCAAGTATCATCTTTCGCCTGGGTTGGGTTTTCCTCTTCTTCAGAGGAGGAGATTGAGCCGCCTTGGTGGGTTTGCGTTTCTTCGGAGAAGGGCCTTTTGCTCCCTTGGCAACCTTCTTTTCTTTCCCCTTTTCATTTTTCTTTCCCCTCGGAGCGGGCCTATCAGCATCGTGGATGGATTTGATCATATCAGGAGTGAGCTCTCTAGGACCAGAGCGACGAAACTCCTTGTAGGTTCGGATGATACGGCTGTCGCTTGGGACGTCTCCAAACATCGACTCAGGGATTGAGCCAATAAATTGGAACTTAGATGCATCAGAGACAATAATCTTCGTAGTATGGAAAGTACCTATCGAAGAGAGTGGAGAACCAGCAATGATGGGAACATGTTACTTGTCCATCACCCACTTGGTGATCAACGTCCAGAATCGAGCGTAGGAGATCTCGGAGTGTCGAGATGTGGATGCAAGGCTCTGAATCAGTTGCTGGCATAAAACCGACCCATAGTCAAGGTTGATACCATGAAATACCCCATAAAGAATCGTTATGAAGAAACGACTCGCTCTGTCACAACCGGCACTGCGTTCCGATAACCCCTTGAATAATATTGTGAAGAACCCGTTCCACTGAGGAGGCAAGCACGATTTCTTGAACTTGGTGACCATCGTCAGCACCTCAGTGTATCCCATGTTGTAAAACATGGAAAACAACTGACCCACTGGAATGGAGTCAGGGTTAACCCTAGATGAATCGGTTTCAAACCCTAAAAGCGAACATAATCGCTGCTTGGAGATGGATGTCTTGCGATCAAGAACGTCAAAGAAAATTCTATCGACAGACTTATCATAATGAGCAGTGGCGAAGATTTGCGATAAACATTCCATTGGAACAACTTCAACTTTGGTGAGAGCGGGAGCAAGCGGCGAATATTTGAGGCATTCGATGATCGGGAACATGAAGGCATCGTAAACGTGTGGAGTAAGATCGATGATCAGACTCTGTTGAGGACGAATCGGCAGGATGTGGGAAGTGGCATGAACAGAAGATGAGTCCGCCATTGAAGTGATGAAGTTGGGAGAGATGATGAACAGTAGAATACTCAAAGCGTTTCTTGCTCTCTGAATTTTGGGTGCAGTAAAGAGGTAAATAATGGTCGAGGTTACCTTTTATACCGTGGTGAGAAGAGAGAGAAAAATCTGTTCCCAAATCTTCAAGGGAAATACGAAGGGTTTTCGTAGGTGATTGATGTGTGATGGTTGGTAGCCCCGATGATTACGCAGGAGAGAGAAGAACTGTCCCGATTCACACGCCTTCCCATCAGGTGCCATTTTAAAAAAAAAACGGTTCCACTTCGCACGCCTGTCCGTCAAGCGCCGTTAGAAAATCAAAGCGATTGGACTCTCGGCTGAGTCAGCATCTTATCCCTTTACAAGGAACGTCATCTTAAAGCAAAATGACCACGTGTAACAATGTGAGCCACAACTCTTTTATAACTTCAAATTCCATTGCAAAAAAATGGCTTGTAAGTAATGAAACCAGAATTTTGGAAAATCAAAAAGATTTTTGTGCTTAGTGTGTAAAAGAAAAAGAAATAAAGCAACACATATGTGGGAATTTGTGATGTTAGTAAAGACACGAAACAATGGATCCTGGGCATCAATCTCTTCCTTCAAAGTCAAGAGAGACCTTAAAGTGTTTGTTTGGTTTCCCGTTGAATTACGATCAGACACTAATTGAGAAGTGTTGAAAGGAATCTTTCAATCAGGCTAATTTGGGTGGCTTTCGCGTCAGTTCAGAATTTTTGATCTTGACATAAGACAGAAATCGACTGAAGTGCTTGTGAGACCAATGTAGTCTGATGAACAAGCAGGTGTGAATAGAATTTAAGTGGCAATATAAATTACGTTATGTGAAATCTAAAATAAAAATAAAAACTGGATTCCAAGGGAAGAAATGTTATGGGATTTAACAATTTCATAGGAATCACACAAAAAGAAATTAGAGATTTCACATTACATCCCCATGGATAAGTTTGTTAATTCGTTAGTGAAAGCTAGAGCAAAGTTGATTGTTCACCGTCAATGCATAGTAGGTATTGAATTGTGGGTTTCACTTAGCACGTAGTGGCACGAAGCTAAGATCATGAACACATAAATTGTGTAACCATAAACCTCAGTGGTAATTTCTGAGAGTCTCAAGGGTTACTTTTATGAAGCAAACAAGATGGAGAAAAGTAGTATAGATGGTGTAAAGAAACGAAAGTACCTCTACTATTAAAATAAGGATCAAGCAGAAAACTCTTATCTCATGTGAGAAGAGAGTTAGGTAGCTCATGATTAGAATAAATATGAACGCCTAATTGGGAAGACAAGGTTTGTATATACCAAGTAAGTAAGGCTATTATTCAGAATCAGGTGAGGCTTTGGATACATACAGCAGCATGCCTCTAGGGACACCTAACTAATGAAAGAATTTCCCCAGAAATATCCACACAAAAAAAATTATCGAACAAAAAAAATGTTTTTGGAGTTTTTGATTTTTTTAAAAAAAATAAGAAAAAGATTTTGGAATTTTTGATTTTAAAGAAGAAAAAA
Organism: Lactuca serriola; assembly: GCF_051521515.1. NCBI lineage: Eukaryota > Viridiplantae > Streptophyta > Magnoliopsida > Asterales > Asteraceae > Lactuca > Lactuca serriola. The sequence continues at coordinate 191,219,916 of NC_136410.1, forward strand.
ATGAGATACACAAAAAAAATTTGGAACCGAACCCGAGTGTTCGGTCTATTTCGGTTGCCAAAAAAATTGAAATTGAAAAAGAAAAGAACTTTGAAAATAAGAGAGATGAAATTGAGAAAAGAATACAAAAGGTTTACAACCAAAGACACTACCTTTGAGTGATAAGCAAAGATCAGAGAACAGGACCGAACCCGAGCGTTCGGTTCATTTCGGCACACACGTGAAACGAACCCGAACGTTCTGTTCATTTCGCTTCCAACGTTTAGTTTTGAGAAGTAGTTTTTGGTACTGAATCCGATTCCATCATTCCTATCCCTTGTAAAATTTTATTGAAACTCGCTTCAGGAAGAGCTTTGGTGAAGATATCGGCCAGTTGATCAGTGGTTCGAACAAAGTGAATTTTGACGTTTCCATCTTCCATATGATCCTTTATAAAGTGATACCTCATTGCTATATGATTGTTCTTTGAGTGTTGCACTGGGTTATGACACATCCTAATTGCACTTTTTGAATCGCAATATAGTGGGATCTTTTTCATATTGAGTCCATAATCACGGAGCTGGCTTTGGATCCAAATCACTTGAGATGTACATGAGGCAGCTGCAATGTACTCTGCTTTGGCTGTAGACAGAGAGACACATTTCTATTTCTTTGATTGCTAGCTAACCAACTTCTCATCTAGGAATTGGCAGCCTCCAATGGTGCTTTTCCTGTCTAAACCACATCCTCCAAGGTCTGCATCTGAGTAGGCTTGAACGAAGAAACCTGAGTTTGATGGATACCATAAACCGAGGGAGGTGGTTCGTTTCAGATACTGGAGTATGTTTTTCACTGGTAGCATATGTGGTTCACGAGGATTCGCCTGAAACCTAGCACAATAACACACAGAAAACATTATATCAAGCCTGCTAGCTGTGAGATACATTAAGGAACCAATCATCTGGCGGTATAACGTTATATCAACTGCCGGTTTTTCCAAGGATGGTGTGAGCTTGGTGCCGAACGCCATTGGAACTTTTACCTTTGAGTCTCCTATCATGCCGAATTTAGCAAGAAGAGTCTTGGTGTATGCTTCCTGGTTGATAAAGATACCTTCGGGTCCTTATCTAATATTTAAACCAAGGAAAAAGTTAATCGGACCCATTGAGCTCATTTCAAATTTAGTCTCCATCAGCTTTCTAAATTTAGCTGTTAAGCTAGGATTCGTTGAGCCAAAGATGATATCATCGACATAGATTTGAACAATCATAAGGTGGTTACCTTCCTTCTTACGAAAGAAGGTTGGGTCAACCGAACCTTGTTTGAATTTTGACATCTTTAAGAACTTAGTTAGCGTTTCATACCATGCCCTAGGCGCTTGTTTCAGACCGTAAACTGCCTTGTCCAGAATATAACAGTGATTAGGGTGCTTTTCATTCACAAAACCCAGAGGTTGCTCCACGTAAACTGTTTCTTCAAGTTCTCCATTCAGAAAGCCGCATTTTACATCCATTTGGTAGACCTCGAAGTTCTTGTGTGCAGCGTAGACAAGAAATATTCGAACATATTCCAGCCTTGGTACCGGAGCAAAATTTCCTCGTTATCAATTCCTTCTTCCTGGCAGTATCCTTTCACCACGAGACGAGCTTTGTTTCAAATCACATTACCTTCCTTGTCCATTTTGTTTCTGAATACCCATTTGAGACCAACGACAGAGGCATCTTTAGGAGTTGGAATAAGGCGCCAAACCTTGTTTCTTTCAAACTCATTGAGTTCATATTGCATAGCTTGAACCCAGTCAGAATGATCAAGAGCAGTGTTTACTGTCTTCGGTTCAACTTTGGATACAAAAGAATTATACATGCAGAACTCAACTTTGGAGAATAGAGATGATTGTTTTGCCTTCAGTTGAGATCGGGTCTGGTCCTTTTCAGAGACATTACCCACTATATGAGATACAGGATGATCTCTGGTCCATTTAATAAGAGGAGGATAATTTGGATCATAAGATGGATCCAATTCGGCGTTGACCATTTCTTCCAATTCAGATTGACTATCGTCATCGTAGAACATATCGGAATTCTCCCCCTCGACTGATGAGTCTTTTTGATTTTTAGGTTGGTTCGAACCTTCGGGTGCAACAGAGCTCGTAGGTGTAGCTGGACTTTCTGGTGCTACAGGACTTTCAGGTGTAGCAGTGCTTTCGGGTGCTACAGGACTTTCGGGTGTAGCAGAGCTTTCAGGTGCCATAGGAATAGAATTCTCCCCCTGAAATTGTGAGTTCGGTTGATTTGAAGAAAATGGATTCTCCCCCCTCAACTGAAGTGCCTTGCTGAGGAGGTTCGTTTGGAACTTTTTCTCCTTCACCCATTCGTTTGGCTGTATCTTCGACAATTTGCTTCAGATGATCGATTTTGTTGTATGCTGCCTTGGCTTCCGAGAGAGTAGCTTTCTCAGGTTCATCGAATAATTCCACAAACTGATCGAACAAATTAGCAATCGTGGCCGAGACCTGACCTGTCTGAGAGAAAATCTCTCCAATTGCTCCTTCAGTAGTCTTTAGCTTCTTGACGTAGCTGTCATCAAAATTCACATAATATATTTCTTCAATCTTTCTAGAACGCTTATTTAAAACTCGATATGCTTTTGAAGTAAGAGAGTATCCCAGAAAAATTCCTTCATCAGCTTTAACGTCAAACTTATTACGATGTTCATTGGAGTTGAAGATGAAACATCGTGAGTCGAACACATGGAAGAATTTTACGTTCGGCTTCCTGTTATTGATGATCTCATAAGGAGTAAAAGAGAAGTGCTTGTTGAGATAAGACCTGTTCTGCGTAAAACATGCTGCAGCAATAGCATCAGCCCAAAAATACAAGGGAAGAGAAGTGAAACATAACATGGTTCGGGCCGCCTCACATAAGGATCGGTTTCGCCTTTCGACAATCCCGTTCTGTTGAGGCATGTAGGGAGCTGAAAAGTTGTGACTGGTTCCTTTTTTTGCCAAAAAGTCTTCAAATTCATTGTTCTTGAATTCCAGTCCATTGTCGCTCCTAATGTTTCGAACGACTTTTCTCAGTTGCACTTCTAGCTGCTTGATAAACATCTTTAGCTTAAGATTAGCCTCAGATTTGTGCTTCAAAAAGAAAACCCATGTAAAACGTGAGAAATCATCAACAATAACAAGAATATACTTGCTACCGCCAATGCTTTCGATTGATGATGGACCACACAAGTCAATGTGAAGCAACTCAAGTGGTTCAACAACTTATGTGTTTATAATGGATGGGTGACTTTGACGACTTTGTTTCCCCATTTCGCATGCAGCGCACAAATGTTCTCGATCAAACTTGAGCAATGGAAGACCCCGAACATGACCTCCAGTAACAAGCTTGTTGATGTCTTTGAAGTTGAGATGTTAGAGCCTTCAGTGCCACAACCAGCTTTCGTCAGAATGAGCTTTGGACAAAAGACATATAGCTGGATTTCCTTTGATTGGTTTGAGATTTAGAGGAAAAATTCCGCCTTTTCGGTCTGATTTGAGAATAACCCTTTTTGATTTATTCTCTATGATTTCTGAACCTTCGTCATCAAATGAAACTTTGAGACCGGTACCTCCTACCAGTTGAGACACACTGATGAGATTATGATGTAACCCTTCAACGTACGCCACCTTTCTTATTGTGAAGTCTCCATTGGTTATCATCCCATAACCCTTTATCGTTCCATAGGAGCTGTTACCAAACTTGACATTACCACCATTTTGAAGAGATCAAAACTCCCTTAGCTCTTCCTTCCTTCCTGTCATGTGATGTGAGCAGCCACTGTCAATGTACCATTCTTCGTCGAACTGCTCGTCACTAATAACCTGCAAAAATTAAGCAGATTTAGGAACCCAAAGTTTCTTGGGTCCACGTGAGCCTTTCACATGAACAGGAATAGTAAGAGAAACAACAACAAGATATGTTCTTTTTATTAATGTTGTTTCATCTTTCCTCTTAATAGTGAACACTTTGATTTTGTTAGGGTTAGCTACAGTCGTTTTGGTTTCAGATTTTGGTGTTTGGGCATTAGACTGCTTGTGGTCATCCTTGACTGAGGAAATCTTCGATTTTCCTTTCATGTTCGTTGATGAATTTGAATTTTGTGCAGAAACAGAATTGGGTTTAGTAAAGGATTGCGAATGAGAGGAATCAGAACGAGTGAATTTAGAGTAGGAGTTTTCCTGACATGAGGTTCTAAATGACCCTTTTGTTTATGGTCATTAGAGGGACCGAACCTGGATTTTCGGTAGCTTTTGCTATCGGGACCGAACCTATCCTTTCGGTTGCTGTTGCTCTCGGAACCGAACCTAACCTTTTGGTTCTGTTCCTCATGCGGCCCGAAAGTCTTTTTCTCTGACTTTGAATTTTTATCAGGATAAGAGAAATGAGTGTGTTGAGAGCGCCAAAACTGCTTTCGCTCTGAGAGATTCTTTTTGTATCTTAGGTTTCTCTGCTGCTTTTGATTTTTCACCTGTTTCGGTTGTCTATGGATATTAGCTTTTTGTTTAAGCTTCTTGGCAGCCGGTTCACTCTTCATAGATGAGGTTTCGCTTGTGGAGGTGACTTCTTCCATAGGTATTTCTTTTGTGCCACTTGTACTTGGCACGTCAAAGTTTTCAGGCTTATTCAGCGACTCTGGTACATATCTTCCTTTTGTTTTCCAGGACGTTCGCTCTGACAGACCAACAGTTTCGTCGGCATTATCTATAGGAGCTGACCAGAAGAACTCATCACAGCCATCTGCGTTATCTTCGTTCACTATGGCAGTGAGTTCGGGTGTTTGATGCTCGGTTACTCCTGTGACCTTATACACTTGATTCAGTGTTGTTCTCACCTTTTGGTACACAACAGCCTTTTCTTCAAGAGCCGGGAACTTATTTTTGGACAAACGAGCAAATTGCACAGAATTTTCAGAAATCAGATTTTTGTGGTTTTTGGGTTCGCTCTTGACAAACTCAAAACAGTCGACTTCATCCTCTACAGAAATTTCACTCATATCATCGTCCTCATTAAGTTCAGATGCATTTTCAACATCAATTTTATTTTCTGAACTTAAATTGGCACTCAATGAGTCAAATTTTTGTATGGTTTCAGTCCTGAGTTTCAGCTTATCATTTTCATCCAAAAGATTTTTAAGCATGTCCTTATGGTCTTTGGACTTTATAAAAGATTCTATTTTGTCCAGACCATACATATAAGTAGGATTCACATCATCGGAAGATACAACACTTTCACAGTTGTACGCTTCAGCATCGATTTCATCTTCCTTAAACTCAAGGAAGGGTAAAATCATGTGATGTATCTTCTGCCCTATGTCACAATTTAGATGCAGTAGAGTAATGTTAGCATAAAGTCTTTTAGCAATCAAACAAAAAACATTCCTTTGTTTTAACAATTTCAAATTGTCTCTTTGCAAATAAATGTTTTCATCCTTAGACTTAATTAGCTTCGACTCCTTCAGCTCAATCCACATCCTTCGCTCCTCACTCTTGGATGACACCCTGCTTATTTGGTCAGTTAGGTTAGAATTTGTGACTCGTGTTTGAGTTAAACAACTATCCAGATTTGAGATTCTTAAATTTAAGTTATTTAATTCCTTTTCATATGATTTCTGTGGAATTGTGAACGAAATAAAAAAAGATTGTACCTTCTTGATCAGTTCATCAAGTTCACTGATCTACACACTGAGAGGTTTTGCTGTGAAGCACAAGTCCTCTCGCTCCCTGGTGTCTTCATTTCCACCATCAGTATTGTATCCCCGCATGTGAGATACGTCAGTCACCATCAGACACTTTCCACTGCTTTCACCACCTCTTGCGACATACGCCTTTCCATGAGAAGGCTTTCTCACCTCATCATCTTCTGAGTTGGTCGACCACACCTGTACGCCACCGAACTCGTCATCCTCTGCCGAACCCTATACAATAAGAGCATTCATAGAGGGATTAGTAGCAGCTTTCTTCCTCTTAATTTCCTCCAGCTTTTTCACAAGGATTGCCTCTTCATCTTTCTCCTCATCTTTCCCTGCCATTTTCTTCAAAACACAATCTTTGGCATAATGATTCTTTCCTCCACAGTAATAACCGCTGACACCAGAATCTGCTTCAACGTTCGCCTCTTTCTTTGGTTCCTCAGTCTTCGGCTCCTCCCTTACCTTTTCAGAAGTGTAGCTTCCCTGCCAATTTTTGTTTTTATTGGTAGGAAACTTCTTCTTGATGAATCTTTTGGGATTGGACACCATCATAGTGTAATCTTCTGAAGTTAGATCGTAGTCCTCCAGGTTCAGATCTTCATCTTCTACTGCATTCTGGCTTTTAGACAGGAGGGCCAGGGACCCCAAGTTTGAGACCACATTCTTCTCTAGCATCACTATCTTTTCTTGGGATTTCAGAATTCCCACCAGTTTCGCCAGCGAATATGACTTGAACTGCTCGTGTGCTTTAACTGTAGAAACAACAGCTCTCCATTCAGATCTTAAGCCATTCAGAAAAGTGACTTTTTGTTCAATCAACTTCCTTTCGATATCATGTTTGATCATCTTGCTGAGAAGATGATTGAAGCGATCAAACGTCTATGTAACAGACTCATCAGGATTTTGCTTGAACTCTCCAAACTCAGATAAAAGCAAGGTCTGAATTGAGTGCTCCAAATCTTCATCTATGGAATACAGCTCTCGCAGCCGATCCCAGATTTCTTTAGCAGTACTGCAGGAACTCACCAAACTAAACGTGTCAGATTGAAGAGCGAATCAGATCAGTCTCAATGCTTTGATGTTGCACTAAAACTTCTCCTTTTCGTCTTGAGCAACGTCTTTCACATCTTTTAACAGATCATTATACTCTTTCTGAGTTTTAATAATTCTTGATGTTCCTGAATGAGCAAATGGTCCAGACACAATAGCTTCCCATATTAGATACCCATTATCTTCAGATCCGATGACATAGTCTTCGAAATGATGCGCCCAATCCTCGTAATCTTGAGTGTAAAGAATTGGAATCTTTGTTGTTGATCCAATACTATTTGAGATGTTGATAGGATTAGATTGAGAATCGTCCATGCTTGATCGTTTAACATGTTGCAAGATCAGACTTGTAATATGTAATATTAGGGCAAAACGAATAAATAATAAGATACGTCAATTATGGAGTGACGGCTTAATAAATATCAGTTAATGCGGAATAAACCCTAATCACTTCTTTCACAGAAGAGATGTGTATGAATTACACAGCCTCCTGCTCTGATACCAATTGATGAGTTTATAAAACTCTTTGATCGATTAGATCTTATAACAGGTAAATTGAGAAAGCAAAAAACAGTAAGATAAAGCACAAGAATGAATCTGAATGTGTCGAATGATTCAATTGATTCAATCCTTAGCAGAGCTCGATGAAGAACTTTCGATGTAGAGGATTTTAGGGTTACAAAAGATAAGAACAATGAACGCTATTAAATTCTCTATCAAATCTTACGTTCTAGGATGCATGCAAGCATCTATAAATATTAAACCCTACAAAACAACTCACGGATGGACAAGCCCATACCGGAGACTAAACTGGACTAACTATCGAGCCCAAGACGCAACACCTTCTGGACCTAACACAACCAAAAAAAATCGTTAAATCTTTTTTTAGCCCATTATGGATTAGACGATGTATTTCATTAATATTTGTAATTTTGATTTTGAATCATGATGTCTGGATTTGTATTTCTCAAGCTCTCCCAATTTTTTTTGTTCTCAAAAGATCTTGAGTCTCTCTCTCTCTCTCTCTCTCTCTCTATATATATATATATATATATATATATATATATATATATATATATATATATATATATATATATATAGTAAAGATGTAAAGCGTGCAGATTTGGGCTTTTCAATTAAGATATATAAAAGTAATAAAACAACATTTTAATAGAAGATTATTTGGGATAAATAATCTTATTCTAAGTTATAGTATATGTGACAAATATTATATTGAATTAGGTGTCTAAGCCAATACTAAATTAGTATAAAGTTGAATTATTAGCAAATTTCTCATGGGTTGCCCTCAAACCTTGTAATTAACTGGATTGCTATTTCGAGAGAGAGAGAGAGAGAGAGAGAGAGAGAGAGACGGATGCATTAATTTGTTATATAGTTAATAAATTAATTACAAAATCAAAATAAATGATATATTAATATATTATGAGAATAATATATTAATTAGAAATAGTACTATTTAATTAAGAATTAATCAGAAATTAATTGAAATTAATTTTGGGGTTTGTTGGATTAATTAAAAGTTGAAGGACTAAAGGTGACAATGTTCAAAATTTGAACATTGACCATTTCTATAACCTACCTAGGTGGATGGACGAAATTCTAGTTAGTTATTCGGTTTGTTTATGGCTTTTAGACCTATTCTTGGGCTCTAAGGAAACTTGGATGCCTTATGGGATAGTAAAAGGGATAAGACATATCTAAGGAAACTGTCTTATCCTCAGCCTCCTTATCATCTATATAAACTCTCTTAAGGGTTCAAAATTTCTTTCATCCCTTCTACAATAGGTAGAAACAAAAATCCTTCCTCTCCTCTATCCTCTTTAGCCTCCAACTTGCTAGGGTTTGGGTGTGAGGCATTAGAGACATGAGATTTCTGGTGTTTGCTTTCTAAAGCTAGATCAAGAAGGAATAATTATTTATTTACTACAATAAACATAAGGTAAGTATTTTCTAATAACCTTTAGTGGTTTTCGAAAATAGATGTGTAGTTATAGGGTTCTTGATATTCAAGAGTTGTCTGCAAATCGTAGTGAGAACATAGATCCTTTAGGGTGCATGCAAACTTAGGGTTTATGTTTTTTTTACCAAACATAGTTTTTTGTAACATATAAAACCCATCATTGGTATTAGAGTCATTGTTCTCATTGATATTGCACAAAGTTGAATATATCAAAATTAGGGTTTATAGAAACTAAACCCTGATGGAACCATATTCATAAATTGTTAGGTTTGTTGAAACCCTAACCTCCACCCTTAGTTTTTTCGATTTTTACAAGTGTTTTAAAACCGTAGCCTCCACCCTTAGTTTTTTCGATTTTTACAAGGGTCTTAAAACCCTAGCCTCCTCCTTATTTTCGATTACTTATAGGGATAGTTAGGGTTTCCTTATTTGATAATTATTGTTTTTATTAGTTAAAATAAAATCATTAAATTTTGATAACCCCACTACCCTTATTTTCGAAAATTTAGTAGTGATTTGATTAGGATTAAATTTTAATTATCTAATTAGTAGTTAAAAGTAAATAGTTATTTAATCTAAATGAGATTTAAGTTAATTTAAATAACTGTTAATTAAAAGATAAAGATTAAATCTTAAATGGTTTAATTTTAAACTAAATTATTTTTTATAATAATTTCAAAAATTTAAATTTCAACCTTGTATTTTTAGAAAAGTTTTAAAATACACCTTATACTATATTATTAAAAGATTATTATAATATATGTATAAGACAAGTCATTCAGATCGCTATTATGCCTCATTCACAAAGCCAAACTCTAATAGGTTATAAGGAAACTGCTTATAAAACGGTAGTTGAATGGGTGTCCACTCTCACCCAATGCTTCTTTGTTTAGTGAAGGGTTGTTGGCAGAACGGATCTGATAGGAGAATAACTTCATTAAAAGTATAATGCTTTTAAAGTAGTAGAACTATTTTTAAAATCCTACTCTTAGTCACTTTAGGAAAAATGTGAAAAGTATGTCAATTCATGAAAATGCGCATCATGCTTTATATGCCATTAGCGGACTATTTGTGATTAACTGGCACACTAATAGCGACTATAAAGAGATATGATGGACATTTCTAAAATTATCATTGTTGATGGAGCATGTTTGGTTTACCGACACATCAATGTGAGATGATAAATGACATCAAGGTTTTCAAACGGGTTTGCATGACTATTCACATCTCGTTTGTGAGCCTCGGCATCCCAGTCACAAAAGTGAGAGCATAATCCGAGTTTAAACATGCAATTGATAAGGATCAATGAATCTCAAAAGATCTTGGAGTTTCATAAGATTGGAATTGATAAAAGCCTTACCTACCTAAAATAGATTTGAATTTGATTACGTCATCCCATTTCAATGTTCGAATAAAAAATATGGACCCTAGCCTTATTTTAAATTTATGGGTTAATAATTAAGGATTAAAATTAACTAGCTTGAATCCTCTTTTTTTCTCCTAATTTTAAAGTATTTTATGAATATAGAAATGGTCTTCCTCATATTTCTCCATAATCTTCTAGAGATGGTCTTCCATTTTCAAGTCAAGGTGAAATTTTTTTCCCTTCCTTAAGAAATTATGGAACTAGACACTATCATTCTTCCACCTCCTCCTCTTGTAACTTACCAAATGTTGCATTTTCCTCAAGTTAAAAGATACAAGATTACTCAATCCGTATTGGCATATAAACTTTAAGATGAAAACTTTGTGTGCACGCATGTTTGAAATGAAATCGTACATTGACAAGTAGGATATAATGGGTGTCATTTTCCCACAGAACCAAGTCATTGATTTGGTTCTTCTTTCCCTTCCAAAGTCATATGATCGGTTGATTAAGAACATTTATATGAGAAATATTGAACCGATCTGACCCAAATATTGATTTTTGATGAAGAATAAATGTGTAAGAGCATATCGAAAGCAGATATGCTTATTGGGTCTAAGTCCAAGGTTTCCATGGACATTGACAATGGTGAAAAATGGTGGTCTAGAAAAGATTTCTCTTCCCTATGGAAAAGTGTTTTCTAAGATCAAACTATTTGATCATATGGTAAAGAGAAGTAGCTAGTTCTGGGATCATTCCGTGTGTTGACCCCAAAGATTCCATTTGTGTTACCACTAATTAAAGGGACATTAGAAACAAAGCTGCCTAAAATAATTGAAAGATCTTAGAGATAGTAAAGTGAAGCCGTGTAACTCTACTTTAGGTACATCCATCATCTGTCTCTGTTGTTTTATAGGTTTCTATTCATAGACTCTTAATACATGATGTGATGATAACATTAAAGGAGTTAAGAGAAAGAAAAAAGCTTGAGCAAGGTGAGGTGAGTTTGATCGTGAGAAGTGTACTTTGGTCACTTAGTTTGAAGATCAGAATTTGGAGCTACTACTAACGAGTTGGTATAATTTAGTAGATTGTCATTACTCTTCAGAGATGTCAAGAAACATGGTTTTCATTTTATGCGTTGTAAGTAAAAATTCCATTTTTTCGTTTATTTTCAATAAAATTGAAATTCTAGTTATCTGGTTGCCTTATTTATATAATTCCTTGCAATGACATTTATGAAAGTGTTTGTTACATTTCAAATATTAGCAATAGTAATTTAGTATTTGATTCTTGTGATATTTCTTGTGGTATTGTCATAATTGACCAAGTGAAAAGAAATCTCATCACTAACTGGACAGACACCTGGTGTTCTACAGTTCGTATTGTATAGTATATGAGAATCTTGTTCATTGGAAAATTATGACTAATTCATTGGTCCCATGTTTATATGAGTCAAATGAATGACTAATGGATCTTGTACATGCTGATATGGATTATTCAGATCCACCACAAAACACGATAACTCTATTCGTCATGATTGTATGATGTTTCAGCAAAATTCTAGTACTTTTGAAAAGGTTTTCAAAGAATAGCAAAACGAATAGAAGAATCTATTAGGTAAATAGATAAAAGTTTTCTCCAATCTATGAAAGGAAAGGAGAGTATTTTAACATCATGTTTTATGATCATCTTTATGATTGTGGAACTATATTACAATTGATCCTTGAAGAACATCTTAGAAAAATTATATGACTAAACACAGGAATCGGGTATTGTTGAAATGGTACAATAAAAAGATGAGTCGTACTTCGTTTCCAAATTCAAGTTTTGGAGCCATACTCTACTTACTACAAATTTATGTAGAAACTCATTTCAAAATAAGAAGTTTATAACACCTCATGAAATGTGGAGTAATAATGTTTTCTAACTCTAGCACGTTTAGATTTGGAATTGTGATGTTTTCGTCAAAACAAAATGAGACCAATTCTATGAAGTGTTTTCTTGTTGGGAATCCACATGAACTTTTCAATATTTATAGGAATGTTCTTTGAGAGATAAATCATATATCAAGAAGTTAGTGGGAGTTGTATTGCTCTTTAGAGTTTCAAGAGTCAAATGATAATAAACCTTTTAATTATCACTAGCATGTGAATTGGGGTAGATAACCTATCACGTTTGGTTGACACATTCTTATTTCTGTTCACTTCTTGTTGAGTTTGCAATGCTTATGAGTTATATGTTTTTCATTTGACAAAAAAATTAAAGCACCTTGGTTAGTGAAAGAACATTGATCAATATGGGTGAGCTTCGTCACAACATAGAAGCACTGGTAGGCCCTTGTGCTACCAGAGGGCATGAAATTTAGAATAAGAAAAGTTTAGTCCATGAAAGAAAACGAAATTTGAATTTGGTATTGTCCTAAACCTTGTCTTATGATTGTAGGTTGGAAAAGATAGATTCACATGGATGGGAACATATGCACCATAAAATCGAGGTGGCAAATTTTTCGCTCTAATTCATGAGAATAACTATGAGGAAACACTTTAACTAGTAGACTTTAAAGATTTGATAAAGATCAAAATGGATATTGGCTATGTTAATTGCATTCTCAAATTCATAATATGATTACGAAATCCTTTTTTATATTTCTAATTGTGAAGAATGGCAAGGAATTGTTTGAACTTTCATGACATATATCTACATGTTTTGAAAGGGTTTAAACACACACATATGCTATCCAATGAAGGTGTATAAGCTTAAGAAGTCTAGTTGGAGACTTATTGAATCGTCACGTTATAGAAATATGTACTTCAGTAAGAAAGTCAAGAGTATTGATTTCTAGAAGTCAAGTTGATATTTAGGTATATGTCAGAGCTAGTTGGAGCATAACTGTTATGCTAGTATTGCATGTGACAATACTATTCATAGGGAACAAAGGTCTCAATTTGCAAGCAACTTTGGGAATTGTTTCTCTATAGTAGGCTTAAAGGAGAGGGCACTCATAATTAGTTTTGAATCTAAAGGATTAGATCGTATAGTTTAATAGAAGTTAGTCTTGGACATATGTGAATAACATGTTGAAGTGGTTCAATGTAGGAAATTCGATATATAAAAACGCTATAGAAAGAGATTGAATAGATATCGGATATAATGAATCTAGTCCTATATGCTTCGGATATAGGATCGATTACATATGCGATAATATTCACTTATTCAGATTTTTCCAAATGCCTTGAGCTTGAGAGAAAAATGAATGTAATTTTGTATGAGTAGAGTTGCTAAACAACTGTCAAGAACATTCAAAGGTTTACTGAAGATTGGTTGCATGTAGATAGTTGGAAGTGTCATATTAATTTGGATGGACCATAGTGACATGATTCTAGATTGTGATGATTCTTCATCAGAACTAATTCTTATATTGGAATATGGAAAATTTTCAATAATGGGAGTTGATTATTAAATTCACATATGAGTTGGAAACTTTAATGCAAGAGAAGTGTTAAAGGAGTGTACCTTGAATTTGAACCTTCAATATCATGGAATTGTTTCTAGTAACAAACTTCCAATGGAACATTCAGTAACATCGTTGGCTCAGTCTCTATAACTTGGAGCCTCGACGTCACAGAAGGTTAGTGCATGTAAGGTTGGAATTCCAATACATTTTAGATAGTGAAAAGAATTTTGAGTTATGAAATGAGCATCATTAGAAGAGTGTCCAGTTAATCTGTTTACAAAGTAAGGACCGTAGAGAGACATAGTATGCATGTTCATAACATGACACAACTAACATTATTTAATTCAAGTGGTTAGTTGATTAATTGAATCATGATGTCTGGATTTGTATTTCTCAAGCTCTCCCAATTTTTTTTGTTCTCAAAAGATCTTGAGTCTCTCTCTCTCTCTCTCTCTCTATATATATATATATATATATATATATATATATATATATATAGTAAAGATGTAAAGCGTGCAGATTTGGGCTTTTCAATTAAGATATATAAAAGTAATAAAACAACATTTTAATAGAAGATTATTTGGGATAAATAATCTTATTCTAAGTTATAGTATATGTGACAAATATTATATTGAATTAGGTGTCTAAGCCAATACTAAATTAGTATAAAGTTGAATTATTAGCAAATTTCTCATGGGTTGCCCTCAAACCTTGTAATTAACTGGATTGCTATTTCGAGAGAGAGAGAGAGAGAGAGAGAGAGAGAGAGACGGATGCATTAATTTGTTATATAGTTAATAAATTAATTACAAAATCAAAATAAATGATATATTAATATATTATGAGAATAATATATTAATTAGAAATAGTACTATTTAATTAAGAATTAATCAGAAATTAATTGAAATTAATTTTGGGGTTTGTTGGATTAATTAAAAGTTGAAGGACTAAAGGTGACAATGTTCAAAATTTGAACATTGACCATTTCTATAACCTACCTAGGTGGATGGACGAAATTCTAGTTAGTTATTCGGTTTGTTTATGGCTTTTAGACCTATTCTTGGGCTCTAAGGAAACTTGGATGCCTTATGGGATAGTAAAAGGGATAAGACATATCTAAGGAAACTGTCTTATCCTCAGCCTCCTTATCATCTATATAAACTCTCTTAAGGGTTCAAAATTTCTTTCATCCCTTCTACAATAGGTAGAAACAAAAATCCTTCCTCTCCTCTATCCTCTTTAGCCTCCAACTTGCTAGGGTTTGGGTGTGAGGCATTAGAGACATGAGATTTCTGGTGTTTGCTTTCTAAAGCTAGATCAAGAAGGAATAATTATTTATTTACTACAATAAACATAAGGTAAGTATTTTCTAATAACCTTTAGTGGTTTTCGAAAATAGATGTGTAGTTATAGGGTTCTTGATATTCAAGAGTTGTCTGCAAATCGTAGTGAGAACATAGATCCTTTAGGGTGCATGCAAACTTAGGGTTTATGTTTTTTTTACCAAACATAGTTTTTTGTAACATATAAAACCCATCATTGGTATTAGAGTCATTGTTCTCATTGATATTGCACAAAGTTGAATATATCAAAATTAGGGTTTATAGAAACTAAACCCTGATGGAACCATATTCATAAATTGTTAGGTTTGTTGAAACCCTAACCTCCACCCTTAGTTTTTTCGATTTTTACAAGTGTTTTAAAACCGTAGCCTCCACCCTTAGTTTTTTCGATTTTTACAAGGGTCTTAAAACCCTAGCCTCCTCCTTATTTTCGATTACTTATAGGGATAGTTAGGGTTTCCTTATTTGATAATTATTGTTTTTATTAGTTAAAATAAAATCATTAAATTTTGATAACCCCACTACCCTTATTTTCGAAAATTTAGTAGTGATTTGATTAGGATTAAATTTTAATTATCTAATTAGTAGTTAAAAGTAAATAGTTATTTAATCTAAATGAGATTTAAGTTAATTTAAATAACTGTTAATTAAAAGATAAAGATTAAATCTTAAATGGTTTAATTTTAAACTAAATTATTTTTTATAATAATTTCAAAAATTTAAATTTCAACCTTGTATTTTTAGAAAAGTTTTAAAATACACCTTATACTATATTATTAAAAGATTATTATAATATATGTATAAGACAAGTCATTCAGATCGCTATTATGCCTCATTCACAAAGCCAAACTCTAATGGGTTATAAGGAAACTGCTTATAAAACGGTAGTTGAATGGGTGTCCACTCTCACCCAATGCTTCTTTGTTTAGTGAAGGGTTGTTGGCAGAACGGATCTGATAGGAGAATAACTTCATTAAAAGTATAATGCTTTTAAAGTAGTAGAACTATTTTTAAAATCCTACTCTTAGTCACTTTAGGAAAAATGTGAAAAGTATGTCAATTCATGAAAATGCGCATCATGCTTTATATGCCATTAGCGGACTATTTGTGATTAACTGGCACACTAATAGCGACTATAAAGAGATATGATGGACATTTCTAAAATTATCATTGTTGATGGAGCATGTTTGGTTTACCGACACATCAATGTGAGATGATAAATGACATCAAGGTTTTCAAACGGGTTTGCATGACTATTCACATCTCGTTTGTGAGCCTCGGCATCCCAGTCACAAAAGTGAGAGCATAATCCGAGTTTAAACATGCATTGATAAGGATCAATGAATCTCAAAAGATCTTGGAGTTTCATAAGATTGGAATTGATAAAAGCCTTACCTACCTAAAATAGATTTGAATTTGATTACGTCATCCCATTTCAATGTTCGAATAAAAAATATGGACCCTAGCCTTATTTTAAATTTATGGGTTAATAATTAAGGATTAAAATTAACTAGCTTGAATCCTCTTTTTTTCTCCTAATTTTAAAGTATTTTATGAATATAGAAATGGTCTTCCTCATATTTCTCCATAATCTTCTAGAGATGGTCTTCCATTTTCAAGTCAAGGTGAAATTTTTTTCCCTTCCTTAAGAAATTATGGAACTAGACACTATCATTCTTCCACCTCCTCCTCTTGTAACTTACCAAATGTTGCATTTTCCTCAAGTTAAAAGATACAAGATTACTCAATCCGTATTGGCATATAAACTTTAAGATGAAAACTTTGTGTGCACGCATGTTTGAAATGAAATCGTACATTGACAAGTAGGATATAATGGGTGTCATTTTCCCACAGAACCAAGTCATTGATTTGGTTCTTCTTTCCCTTCCAAAGTCATATGATCGGTTGATTAAGAACATTTATATGAGAAATATTGAACCGATCTGACCCAAATATTGATTTTTGATGAAGAATAAATGTGTAAGAGCATATCGAAAGCAGATATGCTTATTGGGTCTAAGTCCAAGGTTTCCATGGACATTGACAATGGTGAAAAATGGTGGTCTAGAAAAGATTTCTCTTCCCTATGGAAAAGTGTTTTCTAAGATCAAACTATTTGATCATATGGTAAAGAGAAGTAGCTAGTTCTGGGATCATTCCGTGTGTTGACCCCAAAGATTCCATTTGTGTTACCACTAATTAAAGGGACATTAGAAACAAAGCTGCCTAAAATAATTGAAAGATCTTAGAGATAGTAAAGTGAAGCCGTGTAACTCTACTTTAGGTACATCCATCATCTGTCTCTGTTGTTTTATAGGTTTCTATTCATAGACTCTTAATACATGATGTGATGATAACATTAAAGGAGTTAAGAGAAAGAAAAAAGCTTGAGCAAGGTGAGGTGAGTTTGATCGTGAGAAGTGTACTTTGGTCACTTAGTTTGAAGATCAGAATTTGGAGCTACTACTAACGAGTTGGTATAATTTAGTAGATTGTCATTACTCTTCAGAGATGTCAAGAAACATGGTTTTCATTTTATGCGTTGTAAGTAAAAATTCCATTTTTTCGTTTATTTTCAATAAAATTGAAATTCTAGTTATCTGGTTGCCTTATTTATATAATTCCTTGCAATGACATTTATGAAAGTGTTTGTTACATTTCAAATATTAGCAATAGTAATTTAGTATTTGATTCTTGTGATATTTCTTGTGGTATTGTCATAATTGACCAAGTGAAAAGAAATCTCATCACTAACTGGACAGACACCTGGTGTTCTACAGTTCGTATTGTATAGTATATGAGAATCTTGTTCATTGGAAAATTATGACTAATTCATTGGTCCCATGTTTATATGAGTCAAATGAATGACTAATGGATCTTGTACATGCTGATATGGATTATTCAGATCCACCACAAAACACGATAACTCTATTCGTCATGATTGTATGATGTTTCAGCAAAATTCTAGTACTTTTGAAAAGGTTTTCAAAGAATAGCAAAACGAATAGAAGAATCTATTAGGTAAATAGATAAAAGTTTTCTCCAATCTATGAAAGGAAAGGAGAGTATTTTAACATCATGTTTTATGATCATCTTTATGATTGTGGAACTATATTACAATTGATCCTTGAAGAACATCTTAGAAAAATTATATGACTAAACACAGGAATCGGGTATTGTTGAAATGGTACAATAAAAAGATGAGTCGTACTTCGTTTCCAAATTCAAGTTTTGGAGCCATACTCTACTTACTATAAATTTATGTAGAAACTCATTTCAAAATAAGAAGTTTATAACACCTCATGAAATGTGGAGTAATAATGTTTTCTAACTCTAGCACGTTTAGATTTGGAATTGTGATGTTTTCGTCAAAACAAAATGAGACCAATTCTATGAAGTGTTTTCTTGTTGGGAATCCACATGAACTTTTCAATATTTATAGGAATGTTCTTTGAGAGATAAATCATATATCAAGAAGTTAGTGGGAGTTGTATTGCTCTTTAGAGTTTCAAGAGTCAAATGATAATAAACCTTT
This sequence comes from Lactuca serriola, assembly GCF_051521515.1. Lineage (NCBI taxonomy): Eukaryota > Viridiplantae > Streptophyta > Magnoliopsida > Asterales > Asteraceae > Lactuca > Lactuca serriola. The sequence continues at coordinate 191,238,363 of NC_136410.1, forward strand.
TAATTATCACTAGCATGTGAATTGGGGTAGATAACCTATCACGTTTGGTTGACACATTCTTATTTCTGTTCACTTCTTGTTGAGTTTGCAATGCTTATGAGTTATATGTTTTTCATTTGACAAAAAAATTAAAGCACCTTGGTTAGTGAAAGAACATTGATCAATATGGGTGAGCTTCGTCACAACATAGAAGCACTGGTAGGCCCTTGTGCTACCAGAGGGCATGAAATTTAGAATAAGAAAAGTTTAGTCCATGAAAGAAAACTAAATTTGAATTTGGTATTGTCCTAAACCTTGTCTTATGATTGTAGGTTGGAAAAGATAGATTCACATGGATGGGAACATATGCACCATAAAATCGAGGTGGCAAATTTTTCGCTCTAATTCATGAGAATAACTATGAGGAAACACTTTAACTAGTAGACTTTAAAGATTTGATAAAGATCAAAATGGATATTGGCTATGTTAATTGCATTCTCAAATTCATAATATGATTACGAAATCCTTTTTTATATTTCTAATTGTGAAGAATGGCAAGGAATTGTTTGAACTTTCATGACATATATCTACATGTTTTGAAAGGGTTTAAACACACACATATGCTATCCAATGAAGGTGTATAAGCTTAAGAAGTCTAGTTGGAGACTTATTGAATCGTCACGTAATAGAAATATGTACTTCCGTAAGAAAGTCAAGAGTATTGATTTCTAGAAGTCAAGTTGATATTTAGGTATATGTCAGAGCTAGTTGGAGCATAACTGTTATGCTAGTATTGCATGTGACAATACTATTCATAGGGAACAAAGGTCTCAATTTGCAAGCAACTTTGGGAATTGTTTCTCTATAGTAGGCTTAAAGGAGAGGGCACTCATAATTAGTTTTGAATCTAAAGGATTAGATCGTATAGTTTAATAGAAGTTAGTCTTGGACATATGTGAATAACATGTTGAAGTGGTTCAATGTAGGAAATTCGATATATAAAAACGCTATAGAAAGAGATTGAATAGATATCGGATATAATGAATCTAGTCCTATATGCTTCGGATATAGGATCGATTACATATGCGATAATATTCACTTATTCAGATTTTTCCAAATGCCTTGAGCTTGAGAGAAAAATGAATGTAATTTTGTATGAGTAGAGTTGCTAAACAACTGTCAAGAACATTCAAAGGTTTACTGAAGATTGGTTGCATGTAGATAGTTGGAAGTGTCATATTAATTTGGATGGACCATAGTGACATGATTCTAGATTGTGATGATTCTTCATCAGAACTAATTCTTATATTGGAATATGGAAAATTTTCAATAATGGGAGTTGATTATTAAATTCACATATGAGTTGGAAACTTTAATGCAAGAGAAGTGTTAAAGGAGTGTACCTTGAATTTGAACCTTCAATATCATGGAATTGTTTCTAGTAACAAACTTCCAATGGAACATTCAGTAACATCGTTGGCTCAGTCTCTATAACTTGGAGCCTCGACGTCACAGAAGGTTAGTGCATGTAAGGTTGGAATTCCAATACATTTTAGATAGTGAAAAGAATTTTGAGTTATGAAATGAGCATCATTAGAAGAGTGTCCAGTTAATCTGTTTACAAAGTAAGGACCGTAGAGAGACATAGTATGCATGTTCATAACATGACACAACTAACATTATTTAATTCAAGTGGTTAGTTGATTAATTGAATCATGATGTCTGGATTTGTATTTCTCAAGCTCTCCCAATTTTTTTTGTTCTCAAAAGATCTTGAGTCTCTCTCTCTCTCTCTCTCTCTCTATATATATATATATATATATATATATATATATATATATATATATATATATATATATATATATAGTAAAGATGTAAAGCGTGCAGATTTGGGCTTTTCAATTAAGATATATAAAAGTAATAAAACAACATTTTAATAGAAGATTATTTGGGATAAATAATCTTATTCTAAGTTATAGTATATGTGACAAATATTATATTGAATTAGGTGTCTAAGCCAATACTAAATTAGTATAAAGTTGAATTATTAGCAAATTTCTCATAGGTTGCCCTCAAACCTTGTAATTAACTGGATTGCTATTTCGAGAGAGAGAGAGAGAGAGAGAGAGAGAGAGACGGATGCATTAATTTGTTATATAGTTAATAAATTAATTACAAAATCAAAATAAATGATATATTAATATATTATGAGAATAATATATTAATTAGAAATAGTACTATTTAATTAAGAATTAATCAGAAATTAATTGAAATTAATTTTGGGGTTTGTTGGATTAATTAAAAGTTGAAGGACTAAAGGTGACAATGTTCAAAATTTGAACATTGACCATTTCTATAACCTACCTAGGTGGATGGACGAAATTCTAGTTAGTTATTCGGTTTGTTTATGGCTTTTAGACCTATTCTTGGGCTCTAAGGAAACTTGGATGCCTTATGGGATAGTAAAAGGGATAAGACATATCTAAGGAAACTGTCTTATCCTCAGCCTCCTTATCATCTATATAAACTCTCTTAAGGGTTCAAAATTTCTTTCATCCCTTCTACAATAGGTAGAAACAAAAATCCTTCCTCTCCTCTATCCTCTTTAGCCTCCAACTTGCTAGGGTTTGGGTGTGAGGCATTAGAGACATGAGATTTCTGGTGTTTGCTTTCTAAAGCTAGATCAAGAAGGAATAATTATTTATTTACTACAATAAACATAAGGTAAGTATTTTCTAATAACCTTTAGTGGTTTTCGAAAATAGATGTGTAGTTATAGGGTTCTTGATATTCAAGAGTTGTCTGCAAATCGTAGTGAGAACATAGATCCTTTAGGGTGCATGCAAACTTAGGGTTTATGTTTTTTTTACCAAACATAGTTTTTTGTAACATATAAAACCCATCATTGGTATTAGAGTCATTGTTCTCATTGATATTGCACAAAGTTGAATATATCAAAATTAGGGTTTATAGAAACTAAACCCTGATGGAACCATATTCATAAATTGTTAGGTTTGTTGAAACCCTAACCTCCACCCTTAGTTTTTTCGATTTTTACAAGTGTTTTAAAACCGTAGCCTCCACCCTTAGTTTTTTCGATTTTTACAAGGGTCTTAAAACCCTAGCCTCCTCCTTATTTTCGATTACTTATAGGGATAGTTAGGGTTTCCTTATTTGATAATTATTGTTTTTATTAGTTAAAATAAAATCATTAAATTTTGATAACCCCACTACCCTTATTTTCGAAAATTTAGTAGTGATTTGATTAGGATTAAATTTTAATTATCTAATTAGTAGTTAAAAGTAAATAGTTATTTAATCTAAATGAGATTTAAGTTAATTTAAATAACTGTTAATTAAAAGATAAAGATTAAATCTTAAATGGTTTAATTTTAAACTAAATTATTTTTTATAATAATTTCAAAAATTTAAATTTCAACCTTGTATTTTTAGAAAAGTTTTAAAATACACCTTATACTATATTATTAAAAGATTATTATAATATATGTATAAGACAAGTCATTCAGATCGCTATTATGCCTCATTCACAAAGCCAAACTCTAATGGGTTATAAGGAAACTGCTTATAAAACGGTAGTTGAATGGGTGTCCACTCTCACCCAATGCTTCTTTGTTTAGTGAAGGGTTGTTGGCAGAACGGATCTGATAGGAGAATAACTTCATTAAAAGTATAATGCTTTTAAAGTAGTAGAACTATTTTTAAAATCCTACTCTTAGTCACTTTAGGAAAAATGTGAAAAGTATGTCAATTCATGAAAATGCGCATCATGCTTTATATGCCATTAGCGGACTATTTGTGATTAACTGGCACACTAATAGCGACTATAAAGAGATATGATGGACATTTCTAAAATTATCATTGTTGATGGAGCATGTTTGGTTTACCGACACATCAATGTGAGATGATAAATGACATCAAGGTTTTCAAACGGGTTTGCATGACTATTCACATCTCGTTTGTGAGCCTCGGCATCCCAGTCACAAAAGTGAGAGCATAATCCGAGTTTAAACATGCATTGATAAGGATCAATGAATCTCAAAAGATCTTGGAGTTTCATAAGATTGGAATTGATAAAAGCCTTACCTACCTAAAATAGATTTGAATTTGATTACGTCATCCCATTTCAATGTTCGAATAAAAAATATGGACCCTAGCCTTATTTTAAATTTATGGGTTAATAATTAAGGATTAAAATTAACTAGCTTGAATCCTCTTTTTTTCTCCTAATTTTAAAGTATTTTATGAATATAGAAATGGTCTTCCTCATATTTCTCCATAATCTTCTAGAGATGGTCTTCCATTTTCAAGTCAAGGTGAAATTTTTTTCCCTTCCTTAAGAAATTATGGAACTAGACACTATCATTCTTCCACCTCCTCCTCTTGTAACTTACCAAATGTTGCATTTTCCTCAAGTTAAAAGATACAAGATTACTCAATCCGTATTGGCATATAAACTTTAAGATGAAAACTTTGTGTGCACGCATGTTTGAAATGAAATCGTACATTGACAAGTAGGATATAATGGGTGTCATTTTCCCACAGAACCAAGTCATTGATTTGGTTCTTCTTTCCCTTCCAAAGTCATATGATCGGTTGATTAAGAACATTTATATGAGAAATATTGAACCGATCTGACCCAAATATTGATTTTTGATGAAGAATAAATGTGTAAGAGCATATCGAAAGCAGATATGCTTATTGGGTCTAAGTCCAAGGTTTCCATGGACATTGACAATGGTGAAAAATGGTGGTCTAGAAAAGATTTCTCTTCCCTATGGAAAAGTGTTTTCTAAGATCAAACTATTTGATCATATGGTAAAGAGAAGTAGCTAGTTCTGGGATCATTCCGTGTGTTGACCCCAAAGATTCCATTTGTGTTACCACTAATTAAAGGGACATTAGAAACAAAGCTGCCTAAAATAATTGAAAGATCTTAGAGATAGTAAAGTGAAGCCGTGTAACTCTACTTTAGGTACATCCATCATCTGTCTCTGTTGTTTTATAGGTTTCTATTCATAGACTCTTAATACATGATGTGATGATAACATTAAAGGAGTTAAGAGAAAGAAAAAAGCTTGAGCAAGGTGAGGTGAGTTTGATCGTGAGAAGTGTACTTTGGTCACTTAGTTTGAAGATCAGAATTTGGAGCTACTACTAACGAGTTGGTATAATTTAGTAGATTGTCATTACTCTTCAGAGATGTCAAGAAACATGGTTTTCATTTTATGCGTTGTAAGTAAAAATTCCATTTTTTCGTTTATTTTCAATAAAATTGAAATTCTAGTTATCTGGTTGCCTTATTTATATAATTCCTTGCAATGACATTTATGAAAGTGTTTGTTACATTTCAAATATTAGCAATAGTAATTTAGTATTTGATTCTTGTGATATTTCTTGTGGTATTGTCATAATTGACCAAGTGAAAAGAAATCTCATCACTAACTGGACAGACACCTGGTGTTCTACAGTTCGTATTGTATAGTATATGAGAATCTTGTTCATTGGAAAATTATGACTAATTCATTGGTCCCATGTTTATATGAGTCAAATGAATGACTAATGGATCTTGTACATGCTGATATGGATTATTCAGATCCACCACAAAACACGATAACTCTATTCGTCATGATTGTATGATGTTTCAGCAAAATTCTAGTACTTTTGAAAAGGTTTTCAAAGAATAGCAAAACGAATAGAAGAATCTATTAGGTAAATAGATAAAAGTTTTCTCCAATCTATGAAAGGAAAGGAGAGTATTTTAACATCATGTTTTATGATCATCTTTATGATTGTGGAACTATATTACAATTGATCCTTGAAGAACATCTTAGAAAAATTATATGACTAAACACAGGAATCGGGTATTGTTGAAATGGTACAATAAAAAGATGAGTCGTACTTCGTTTCCAAATTCAAGTTTTGGAGCCATACTCTACTTACTATAAATTTATGTAGAAACTCATTTCAAAATAAGAAGTTTATAACACCTCATGAAATGTGGAGTAATAATGTTTTCTAACTCTAGCACGTTTAGATTTGGAATTGTGATGTTTTCGTCAAAACAAAATGAGACCAATTCTATGAAGTGTTTTCTTGTTGGGAATCCACATGAACTTTTCAATATTTATAGGAATGTTCTTTGAGAGATAAATCATATATCAAGAAGTTAGTGGGAGTTGTATTGCTCTTTAGAGTTTCAAGAGTCAAATGATAATAAACCTTTTAATTATCACTAGCATGTGAATTGGGGTAGATAACCTATCACGTTTGGTTGACACATTCTTATTTCTGTTCACTTCTTGTTGAGTTTGCAATGCTTATGAGTTATATGTTTTTCATTTGACAAAAAAATTAAAGCACCTTGGTTAGTGAAAGAACATTGATCAATATGGGTGAGCTTCGTCACAACATAGAAGCACTGGTAGGCCCTTGTGCTACCAGAGGGCATGAAATTTAGAATAAGAAAAGTTTAGTCCATGAAAGAAAACTAAATTTGAATTTGGTATTGTCCTAAACCTTGTCTTATGATTGTAGGTTGGAAAAGATAGATTCACATGGATGGGAACATATGCACCATAAAATCGAGGTGGCAAATTTTTCGCTCTAATTCATGAGAATAACTATGAGGAAACACTTTAACTAGTAGACTTTAAAGATTTGATAAAGATCAAAATGGATATTGGCTATGTTAATTGCATTCTCAAATTCATAATATGATTACGAAATCCTTTTTTATATTTCTAATTGTGAAGAATGGCAAGGAATTGTTTGAACTTTCATGACATATATCTACATGTTTTGAAAGGGTTTAAACACACACATATGCTATCCAATGAAGGTGTATAAGCTTAAGAAGTCTAGTTGGAGACTTATTGAATCGTCACGTAATAGAAATATGTACTTCAGTAAGAAAGTCAAGAGTATTGATTTCTAGAAGTCAAGTTGATATTTAGGTATATGTCAGAGCTAGTTGGAGCATAACTGTTATGCTAGTATTGCATGTGACAATACTATTCATAGGGAACAAAGGTCTCAATTTGCAAGCAACTTTGGGAATTGTTTCTCTATAGTAGGCTTAAAGGAGAGGGCACTCATAATTAGTTTTGAATCTAAAGGATTAGATCGTATAGTTTAATAGAAGTTAGTCTTGGACATATGTGAATAACATGTTGAAGTGGTTCAATGTAGGAAATTCGATATATAAAAACGCTATAGAAAGAGATTGAATAGATATCGGATATAATGAATCTAGTCCTATATGCTTCGGATATAGGATCGATTACATATGCGATAATATTCACTTATTCAGATTTTTCCAAATGCCTTGAGCTTGAGAGAAAAATGAATGTAATTTTGTATGAGTAGAGTTGCTAAACAACTGTCAAGAACATTCAAAGGTTTACTGAAGATTGGTTGCATGTAGATAGTTGGAAGTGTCATATTAATTTGGATGGACCATAGTGACATGATTCTAGATTGTGATGATTCTTCATCAGAACTAATTCTTATATTGGAATATGGAAAATTTTCAATAATGGGAGTTGATTATTAAATTCACATATGAGTTGGAAACTTTAATGCAAGAGAAGTGTTAAAGGAGTGTACCTTGAATTTGAACCTTCAATATCATGGAATTGTTTCTAGTAACAAACTTCCAATGGAACATTCAGTAACATCGTTGGCTCAGTCTCTATAACTTGGAGCCTCGACGTCACAGAAGGTTAGTGCATGTAAGGTTGGAATTCCAATACATTTTAGATAGTGAAAAGAATTTTGAGTTATGAAATGAGCATCATTAGAAGAGTGTCCAGTTAATCTGTTTACAAAGTAAGGACCGTAGAGAGACATAGTATGCATGTTCATAACATGACACAACTAACATTATTTAATTCAAGTGGTTAGTTGATTAATTGAATCATGATGTCTGGATTTGTATTTCTCAAGCTCTCCCAATTTTTTTTGTTCTCAAAAGATCTTGAGTCTCTCTCTCTCTCTCTCTCTCTATATATATATATATATATATATATATATATATATATATATATAGTAAAGATGTAAAGCGTGCAGATTTGGGCTTTTCAATTAAGATATATAAAAGTAATAAAACAACATTTTAATAGAAGATTATTTGGGATAAATAATCTTATTCTAAGTTATAGTATATGTGACAAATATTATATTGAATTAGGTGTCTAAGCCAATACTAAATTAGTATAAAGTTGAATTATTAGCAAATTTCTCATAGGTTGCCCTCAAACCTTGTAATTAACTGGATTGCTATTTCGAGAGAGAGAGAGAGAGAGAGAGAGAGAGACGGATGCATTAATTTGTTATATAGTTAATAAATTAATTACAAAATCAAAATAAATGATATATTAATATATTATGAGAATAATATATTAATTAGAAATAGTACTATTTAATTAAGAATTAATCAGAAATTAATTGAAATTAATTTTGGGGTTTGTTGGATTAATTAAAAGTTGAAGGACTAAAGGTGACAATGTTCAAAATTTGAACATTGACCATTTCTATAACCTACCTAGGTGGATGGACGAAATTCTAGTTAGTTATTCGGTTTGTTTATGGCTTTTAGACCTATTCTTGGGCTCTAAGGAAACTTGGATGCCTTATGGGATAGTAAAAGGGATAAGACATATCTAAGGAAACTGTCTTATCCTCAGCCTCCTTATCATCTATATAAACTCTCTTAAGGGTTCAAAATTTCTTTCATCCCTTCTACAATAGGTAGAAACAAAAATCCTTCCTCTCCTCTATCCTCTTTAGCCTCCAACTTGCTAGGGTTTGGGTGTGAGGCATTAGAGACATGAGATTTCTGGTGTTTGCTTTCTAAAGCTAGATCAAGAAGGAATAATTATTTATTTACTACAATAAACATAAGGTAAGTATTTTCTAATAACCTTTAGTGGTTTTCGAAAATAGATGTGTAGTTATAGGGTTCTTGATATTCAAGAGTTGTCTGCAAATCGTAGTGAGAACATAGATCCTTTAGGGTGCATGCAAACTTAGGGTTTATGTTTTTTTTACCAAACATAGTTTTTTGTAACATATAAAACCCATCATTGGTATTAGAGTCATTGTTCTCATTGATATTGCACAAAGTTGAATATATCAAAATTAGGGTTTATAGAAACTAAACCCTGATGGAACCATATTCATAAATTGTTAGGTTTGTTGAAACCCTAACCTCCACCCTTAGTTTTTTCGATTTTTACAAGTGTTTTAAAACCGTAGCCTCCACCCTTAGTTTTTTCGATTTTTACAAGGGTCTTAAAACCCTAGCCTCCTCCTTATTTTCGATTACTTATAGGGATAGTTAGGGTTTCCTTATTTGATAATTATTGTTTTTATTAGTTAAAATAAAATCATTAAATTTTGATAACCCCACTACCCTTATTTTCGAAAATTTAGTAGTGATTTGATTAGGATTAAATTTTAATTATCTAATTAGTAGTTAAAAGTAAATAGTTATTTAATCTAAATGAGATTTAAGTTAATTTAAATAACTGTTAATTAAAAGATAAAGATTAAATCTTAAATGGTTTAATTTTAAACTAAATTATTTTTTATAATAATTTCAAAAATTTAAATTTCAACCTTGTATTTTTAGAAAAGTTTTAAAATACACCTTATACTATATTATTAAAAGATTATTATAATATATGTATAAGACAAGTCATTCAGATCGCTATTATGCCTCATTCACAAAGCCAAACTCTAATGGGTTATAAGGAAACTGCTTATAAAACGGTAGTTGAATGGGTGTCCACTCTCACCCAATGCTTCTTTGTTTAGTGAAGGGTTGTTGGCAGAACGGATCTGATAGGAGAATAACTTCATTAAAAGTATAATGCTTTTAAAGTAGTAGAACTATTTTTAAAATCCTACTCTTAGTCACTTTAGGAAAAATGTGAAAAGTATGTCAATTCATGAAAATGCGCATCATGCTTTATATGCCATTAGCGGACTATTTGTGATTAACTGGCACACTAATAGCGACTATAAAGAGATATGATGGACATTTCTAAAATTATCATTGTTGATGGAGCATGTTTGGTTTACCGACACATCAATGTGAGATGATAAATGACATCAAGGTTTTCAAACGGGTTTGCATGACTATTCACATCTCGTTTGTGAGCCTCGGCATCCCAGTCACAAAAGTGAGAGCATAATCCGAGTTTAAACATGCAATTGATAAGGATCAATGAATCTCAAAAGATCTTGGAGTTTCATAAGATTGGAATTGATAAAAGCCTTACCTACCTAAAATAGATTTGAATTTGATTACGTCATCCCATTTCAATGTTCGAATAAAAAATATGGACCCTAGCCTTATTTTAAATTTATGGGTTAATAATTAAGGATTAAAATTAACTAGCTTGAATCCTCTTTTTTTCTCCTAATTTTAAAGTATTTTATGAATATAGAAATGGTCTTCCTCATATTTCTCCATAATCTTCTAGAGATGGTCTTCCATTTTCAAGTCAAGGTGAAATTTTTTTCCCTTCCTTAAGAAATTATGGAACTAGACACTATCATTCTTCCACCTCCTCCTCTTGTAACTTACCAAATGTTGCATTTTCCTCAAGTTAAAAGATACAAGATTACTCAATCCGTATTGGCATATAAACTTTAAGATGAAAACTTTGTGTGCACGCATGTTTGAAATGAAATCGTACATTGACAAGTAGGATATAATGGGTGTCATTTTCCCACAGAACCAAGTCATTGATTTGGTTCTTCTTTCCCTTCCAAAGTCATATGATCGGTTGATTAAGAACATTTATATGAGAAATATTGAACCGATCTGACCCAAATATTGATTTTTGATGAAGAATAAATGTGTAAGAGCATATCGAAAGCAGATATGCTTATTGGGTCTAAGTCCAAGGTTTCCATGGACATTGACAATGGTGAAAAATGGTGGTCTAGAAAAGATTTCTCTTCCCTATGGAAAAGTGTTTTCTAAGATCAAACTATTTGATCATATGGTAAAGAGAAGTAGCTAGTTCTGGGATCATTCCGTGTGTTGACCCCAAAGATTCCATTTGTGTTACCACTAATTAAAGGGACATTAGAAACAAAGCTGCCTAAAATAATTGAAAGATCTTAGAGATAGTAAAGTGAAGCCGTGTAACTCTACTTTAGGTACATCCATCATCTGTCTCTGTTGTTTTATAGGTTTCTATTCATAGACTCTTAATACATGATGTGATGATAACATTAAAGGAGTTAAGAGAAAGAAAAAAGCTTGAGCAAGGTGAGGTGAGTTTGATCGTGAGAAGTGTACTTTGGTCACTTAGTTTGAAGATCAGAATTTGGAGCTACTACTAACGAGTTGGTATAATTTAGTAGATTGTCATTACTCTTCAGAGATGTCAAGAAACATGGTTTTCATTTTATGCGTTGTAAGTAAAAATTCCATTTTTTCGTTTATTTTCAATAAAATTGAAATTCTAGTTATCTGGTTGCCTTATTTATATAATTCCTTGCAATGACATTTATGAAAGTGTTTGTTACATTTCAAATATTAGCAATAGTAATTTAGTATTTGATTCTTGTGATATTTCTTGTGGTATTGTCATAATTGACCAAGTGAAAAGAAATCTCATCACTAACTGGACAGACACCTGGTGTTCTACAGTTCGTATTGTATAGTATATGAGAATCTTGTTCATTGGAAAATTATGACTAATTCATTGGTCCCATGTTTATATGAGTCAAATGAATGACTAATGGATCTTGTACATGCTGATATGGATTATTCAGATCCACCACAAAACACGATAACCGAAAACCGCAAGCACGAAGCTTAGTGAGATCCCTAAACTACCACATACCCTGCATAAACACATACAGCATATATTGGGCCACGCCCGCAACTTCGGGCCTCGCCCGCTACAACGGCCCCGCCGCTCCAGGCCCCGCCTATCTTCGAGCCCCGCTCGGATACAAATCTGTTTCACTTAGGCCTCGCCTGTCACTGGGGCTCGCCCGCTAACATATACTAGCACATAAGCATATCACAACACATAAGCTAACATATACTAACACATAAGCATATCACAACACATAAGCTAACATATACTACAGAATCCTGTCATGAGGCCTCGCCTATCTTTGGCCTCGCCCTAGTCTTGCTACTGATGAGTCATGGAACCCCGTCCACACTCCTACTGCTAGTGAGATACGGGCCCAGCCCACACTCACTCTTTCCCTAACTTGGGCCTCACCCCTGTTTTGCTGCTAATGAGATGTGGAACCCTGTCCACACTTTACTATTGGTGAGATACGGGACCTTGCCCACACTCACCTCCCTACCAGGCACATACAAGTATCACATAGACAACAAGTATACTCTATCATGCAAAACATTCCTTGGGCACCCGCCCGACATCGGACCTTGGTCCTGAATATCATACTAGCAAACAGTGCCTAGGGCTAACCCCCGGGTATTCCTACTCATAACTACATGGGCCAGAATCTTAGCCGTAGACCCATTCACACAAAGGGAAACTCACCTGCACTACTGAACTTGCTGATAACCCTCTGGCAGCTGACCAAAAATTCTCTGAACCGCTGCTCCACTAGCTCCTCGAGCTACTAATATCAATATAACACTTAGTCCCAAACTGAATTCTAGAAGTCAAACTAAGTCAACTCTAGTCAAAGTCAACCTTCTTGACTGACTCTACTCGTCGAGTCGCGCCAAGACTCGTCGAGTCCATGCATTCAGAAACTCCCATAAAACGACTCAACTCGCCGAGTCACCCCAAGACACGTCGAGTTCAACGATCTCTGAGTCCTATCCTGCCCAACTCCCTGAGTCTCCACTCAACTCACCGATCTAAGCCTTAAACAGAAGGGGTAAGTGCTTCGCGACCTGACTCACCGAGTCCAAGAACAAACTCGCTGAGTCCAAGACAATCTTCAACAGAATCGCTGAGTTGTTCTTCCTACTCGTCGAGTCCATGCCCATATTTATCCAACTCGCCGATTTCACCCATGTAACTCGCCGAGTCGCTTCAGTTCTTAATCCATACAGTGGCTTTTCGAACCATGCGGGGGCTCCAACTCATAGATCCACTCTTCCCAAGTCCATTCCTCACATAAAGTTGCAAACTTTATGTGAAACCAAAGATATGGGCTTAAAACACTCTAGGGCTAGGTTTTATGACCAAGGGGCTTCACCAACAACTTATTGGCATAAACTTTATGGCTTCCTGGATCCTTAATAGCCTAGATCTGAGGTAGCAACCTCAGATCTACTCCAAACTCGGAATAAACCTCCTCCATACTAAAAAATGCCCGAAACTCAACCATAAGATAGATCTAAATGCAATAGGGTCAACTTATTACCTCAGAAGATCTGAAAAGCCACACCAACTTTGGATCTAAAGCCAATCCTTGAATCACCAGAGGTTCCCTTCCTCCTTCCACCTTCAAATCACCTAAAATGGCAAGAAAGCTTGAATGTGCTAAAATAGAGGCTTAGGGTTTCATGTTCTGGATAAAAGAGGTTATAGAGAACCCTAAGGGAGAGAATGAGATGTTTATATTGTAACATCCGGATTCCCAGGTATATTATTTTAATGTTTTATTTTGGAGTTTGTGGAGGAACTCGGCAAGTTGGTGCTTAGACTCGCCGAGTAGGGTCACGGATTATCATCCGGCTTCCCAACTGGACTCGACGAATCCATTAGTGGACTCGGCGAGTCCATGTTGTTTAATGAAACCCTAGTTTCTTGGGTTTGGAGCCTATTTAAGGGCACTCATAGCCTCCCATTGCAGCTACCAGTCCCTTGAGAGAAACCCTAAGTGTGCTAAATCGACTGTTAGGAAGGAGAGGCCATATTTGATCTTTCTATCATTGGTTTAGCAAGAAGAAGGTGATCAAGATCAAGATGAGGCTGAAGCAGATGCTATCTGGAGGAATTCTGAGCTTAGGAGTGCTTATTTGAGGTATAATCTCGATCCATCTTCTGTTTTGATGATTGTTTATAGAGTTAGGGTTTTCTAGACCCTTTTGGTAGATGATTTTGTTGATTATATGGTTCCTCTTCGTGTTATGGTCTTGGATCAAGATCCATTGAGGTCCAGAGACCTTTCCCCTTTGAGCTTTATGAGGATTGTTGGTGAATATGAACTTAGGATGCGATATTAGAGGTCATTTCTTCAAATAGAGCCTTCAAGCCTTTGCATGGGCAGCAAGATTCGAACTTTATGTGATTATTGGGACTAGAAAGGATAGATCTATTGAGTAGAGCATCAGATCTGACCTCAGGAATCCATTTGAAGTTGAGCATGGATTGGACTCGCCGAGTCCATGAACAGACTCGACGAGTCGAGTCGAGTGACCCCGAGATTTTGAGTCTAAAGAGTGACCGCCGAGTTAAGTGAGTGACTTGGTGAGTCATATGATAATCAGACGAGTAGAGTTCACGACTGGACTCGCCGAGTCGTCGAGACAACTCGATGAGTCTGGTCAAGGCTGGTCGTTGACTTCGTTGACTTTTAGGGTTTTGGTCAACAATTGTATTTTTGGATCAGGAAGGGGTAAAATGGTCTTTTACCCTTCTGTGGATTGCAGAAAGGGGGTGTAGTCTAGAATTGAGAGCCATCAATGATTAAAATAATTACTTTATGTGACTAGGTGGGGCTAGGTCGTTGTTTCGAGGTTTAGAGCTACCGAGTTGTGACTTTCTGAGGCATTCCCGAGGTGAGTCTTCTCACTATACATTACCTAGTGTGGAAACCCTGAGCAGACCGGAGGGTCTTATATGTTATGTACTATTTTTGTATATGTGTTTGTGATATATGTATGATGTGTGATATAGACCGGACCGAAGGGTCCAATGATATAGATTGGGCCGGAGGGTCCAACGAGACAGACCGGGTCGGAGGACCCAACGATACGGAACTGGAGCGTTCCGCTGAGACACATCGACTGGAGGGTCATATTGTAGCCTTGAGTGGTATATGTGTTGTATGTGGTATTTTGGGGAAATCACTAAGCATTTATGCTTACCGTGTTGTGTGAAATGTGTTTCAGGTACCAGCGAGGATCGCGGGAAGGCGCCAACTTGATTGTACACATTGTTGGAGTATTTTGATGAGATTCTAGGGAGATGCTTTTTATTACTTATATTTTGTGATGGATGTTTATGATTTGAGATACATTTTGATTTTTATTTTGAACTACGAAATTTGAAAATTTTCTTTTGAAAAAATTTACAAGTTGGTATCAGAGCCTTGGTTTGAGGGATTCAGATTCACCTTCGGGTGTATTTGAACTCAAACTGAGGAATTGAGAAAAATTTTATAAAACAAACAAATTTTCTAGAAGTAAAGAAATATGAAAGAGATGGAAAGAAGCAGAGTGTACAATAAGCAAGCGCCCGAACGGTGATTTCCCAAAATACCCGTACGTTTTATATTATGAGATATTATGTGATGAGTTATACATGCTTGAGTAGGCTAGGTAATCATGATAGGACTAGAGTGGCCTGATTTGTGATGCCTTAGCCTAAGAGATTCCTGCTACTAAGAGAATACTTGTGAGTGAGTAGGTAGCGGTAAGGAGCTTATGAGGGGCTGATTAGGGTATAGCCTGTATGTGGTATGCTTGTGATTTGGAATTCTGGGAAGAAGAATGGGAGTGAGTACTGATATGATGTGGAAGGTAGTATAGGGCCTGTACTACTGGAAGCATCGGATTGGTAATCAGTCCGAGTAAGATTCCTTAGGAAACCAAAGAATCAAGTAGGGTGAGTGATCGAGTGTGAGTGATCTTGATTGAGTCTCTGATTGTTTTGTGATTTTATTTGAGAGACAAAATGGTGGTTACGAGACGACAGGATGGGGACAGTGGTACTAGTGGTACCCGTGATGAGGAGATTCGGAGGATCATTCAGGAGGACGTAGCTGCGGCTATTCGGGCAGAGATTCCCGAGATGTTTGGGTCTATTAAGACCACATTCATTGAGATGTTTGACGAGCGTTATGCTGCTTTGACTGATGTTGTTGTAGCCGCAGCCATTGCAGCTGTTGCTGCTGCAAGACCCCAGGGTGGTGATTCGTTGATGTACCGAGAGTTCAGCAACACAAAACCACCAGACTTCGATGGTACACAGGATCCGATCGCTGCGATGATGTGGGTTTCAGACATCAAGGGATGTTTCTATACGTGTTCGTGTCCGAAGCACTTGAGGTTTCGGTTCGCGTTGAACCAGCTTGACTTAGGGGCGAAGGACTGGTGGAAGTTTGTGACGGCGGACTTTTAGATGGCAGAGCTGACTGCAGTGACTTGGGAGACGTTTACTGCAATGTTCCGTGATGAGTATGTTCCCCCGGTTGAGAGGGAATGTCTAGCCCAAGAGTTTCTGACCCTCAAGCAGGGGACTGATTCGGTGACAATGATTACGAGGAAGTTCCATGAGCGGGCGTTGTTTTTCCCTGAGCAGGTGTCTATCGAGCAGGCTCGTATGAGCCGCTATCTGATCATACTGAGGAGGGATATCCGTGAGTTCGTGTCAAAATCGACTTACCGGACATTTTCCGAACTCCAGGAAAGTGCCCGGAAGAGGAAGATCGAGCTAGAGAATCAAGCGAGGGAGGAGGCTGAGTCTCAGAGGGGTGATTGGCGACCGGCACAGTCGTAGTCGGCCGCTAAGCGGGTGAAGCCCGCTGATTCGAGGTCTGGTGGTCCGAAGGGCCGCACTTGTGGGAAGTGCGGCAAGAGCCATAATGGGGTATGAAGGACGGGGGTGTGTTACAAGTGTGGGAAGGAAGGTCACTATGCGAGGGATTGCCCTAAGGGGTTCTCGGTTTGCTTTCATTGCAACCAGACCGGCCATCGGAAGGCCGAGTGCCCCTAGCTTCAGAGACCAGCGCAAGGATCTGCACCTGCTGCTAGAGTTACTGAGACCCGGCCAGCGAAGGCCGAAGCACCGAAGGCTAGGGGGAGAGCCTTCCAGTTGACTGCGAAGGAGGTCCGTGCAGCGCATGATGTCGTGGCTGGTATGTATTCTTTCATTTGTGTTGGGATTATGTTATTATGCCTATGTTATGATATCCGTAGGTACTTTTCTTGTGAGTTATGTACCTGCCTTGGTGTTGTTTGACTCGGGTGCGAGTCGGTCCTTTGTATCTTTAGCTTTTATTCAACATATCAGTATTCAGAGAGAGGCGTTGAGTCTATGTCTACGAGTTTCCATAGCCGAGGAACGAGCGTTGTATGCTACTAATGTGATCCGTGTATGTGTGTACCTGAGATCTTCAGGGTGGAGTTTCCGATATATTTGATTCAGATTGCTATGGGGGATGTCTGTGTCATTGTAGGCATGGACTGGTTGAGTAGATTCGAGGTGGTTATCGACTGTGAGCGACAGTTAGTGACCATTCGGAACCCTAGTGGGGGAGAGCTTACTGTGACAACCTGAAATTTATTCTGTCATTTTAACCTCTTCTTCCGTTAATAAAACTCACTTTATTAAATTGTTCCGTTAACCTTCTGGATTAGGTTAATTAAATTGGGACTTCTATTATAACTTCATGAGTGTCCAAATGCATTAGAAACATGTGAAAAGCCCTCGATATTCTTTTTTAAAAAAGTTTCTAATTCACGACCAGATCGAGTTACAACCATTCAAATGGGTACGACCAAAAGCCCCGTTCAATGTCAGTATCGGGTAGATTTCCACCGAGCCACAAACACAAAACCCTATATAACGGTGAGTGAATCTCATTTACATCTTTTTCACTCTCTCTCTCTCTCTACAAGTTGCTTTCGATCCAAAAACGTCCATTTCGAGCTCCGTAATCGTAAGTAATCCATCCTACCTTATTGTTTAGCTTGATATACATGCAAATTCATGTTTAAATCACCCAAACCCCTCATAAACATGTGTTTACAGTCCAAGAACACTCTTGGACCTCAAACACTCATAAATTGGGTTTTGAAGCCCCAAAACCCTTCCAAATCACTCCTAGTGCTTAGATATGACTTGTGGACTTGCATATATGAGCTTAGAATACCAAAACCTTGTCTTTTGAGGAGTAAACATGAGTTTATGGCCCAAGAACACTCTTGGACTGTAAAACCCTCTTCATGGGACGTGAACACCATTTAAGTTGTTAAATTTTCCCTTAAACACCTCTTATGGCTTGGGTAAATGTCTAGAATCAACCACCATTGAAGTAGGGGAATTAAACATCAAAGAAACTATGGACTTAGGAGTTTATGGACATAAACCCCCCAAGGATTGGTCCATGGGCCGTAAACTCCCTTAAGGAGGCCAAATGATGACCTAACTTCCCCTATGGTTTGGAATAATGCAAAGAACCTTGTATTCTTTCATTTAAGACCTTAAATCATGAATTCAAGGACCAAGTGAGAGTTTATGGCCGTAAACTCTATGTTTACAGCCGTGAACTTCCTTAAATGGTTCATTTGAAGCCTTAACCCCTTCCTATGCCCTAAAATTGAACCTAGCCTAATTCCACAAGTGTTGTAAGACCTTTAAGCATCCAAGAACACTCCACCCATGAGTTTACAGCTGTAAACTCATGGGGATATGGTCTTAGGTCCGAAATCTTCATAAAGAGTTTACTCTTGAAGAGTAAACTCCCTAACTAGGCCATACACTCCTTTATTGCAACCCAATAGCCTCCTAGCACTTGACCAAAGTGTTTTCCGCACATTAGGATGCTTATGCGTGTTTAATTAGTATTATAATCACTAATTATATGTAAACATATGTCTTCATATGTTATTAGGTCATTAAGTGTGTTCAAGTCTTTACTTGACACCAAGCACCCAACCGACACCTCCATCCGATCCACTTACAGCAGGTGAGTTCATACCCCTGAATCAACCTTTTAAATGATTTTTACTACTTTTATAGGGGGAACACAAGTTGAACTATACAGTTATTAGATAAATCACATGTGATTAATAACTGTATAGCAAAATAGGTTTTTCATGTTAAACTATTTATCCAGGTTAAGATTTCCAAATCATGTTTTCGAATCTTGATAAAGTATGAATATCCCTTTTAGATCATTAAAGGTTATTCAAAGTTTTTCAAAGTTTGTTTACTAAAGAGACATCCAGTCTTTATTTCTTATCAAAGATTTTCTTCACATAAATTGTTTTATAGAAATCATTTTCAAAGCTGTTTATGAAAGGTTTTTCAAAGGATTCCAAAGGTTTTCAAAACTTGTTTTACAAAATGACATCAAATCGTAAATTTCTTATGTGTAAAGGTTTTTCCAAAGGTTTTACCAATGTTTTCTTCTATGATTTTATTTCGTTAAATGCATGCCTATATTTGTGTAGTTATATAAATAATGTTTAAAGGACTTAGGAAGCCTAACTCGCCCTATCTCCTTTTCCTTGTTTGGATGTGGCTTTAGGGTATCGGTTATCCGTCCGAAGGTCGTTTAAACATTAGTTATATATCATGTATACATGTATAGACATAAAGGTTTCCATCGACCAGTTCATTTCCCTTGGGTAGCAAGGGCATCCTTCCATTCATCATTCATAGACCAGAAACATTAGTAACTATTATAGGAATAGTTAGGAGATTCTATTTACTCTTTCTAGTACGGAGAATTCCAAAGGAGTCAGTTCATTCGTGAGTCTATATCATTATTCCAGTACTTATAATAGAATTCAAAATAAGAGATGCATCTTCACGACACGGATTTCCCCGTTGTCAAGTTGGTAACCAAAGTCTCCTGGAGGGAGAGTCGGCATTGTGTGTATAGATCTATACGGGACCGACACTCCCACACCCTGACTGCAAGCTACAATCCCTGGCCTACCAAGCCAAGGGGTGACAAATGTAACATTTATTCTGAAGCTTGCAGGGCGTCTAGTACACTATTTTCAATCAGTATGGTTATGAGTATCTCCATGTTTACCTTATAATTCATGGCCTTAAGGTAACACAGTATTTTTGAAACAACCCACTTAGGATTATCGGATGTTTTAGACTTTGTTAGATGTGTCGTTAATTCGATACTGTCTGGAGTCTGTATTGCCTTGTTTTGGACTTTCCTAGCTGTGTCGTTCATTCGATACTGTCTGGAGTCTGTGCTTCCTTTTGTTAGACTGAGCCAAGCGTATCATTCATTCGACACTCTCCTGGAGTCTATGATTTCTTTTACCTTAGTCAGCAGTATTACTGCTGAGGCATATGTTATTTTCCCCCTCATATTTTTACTAGTGATATTCTCATAAAGTCAAATACCGTATTTTGGTAAAGATAGTATTTTGGGGGAAATTACTCCTTAAAACATAAGTCTGTCGGGTCTTGGTAGAAGACTGCTTTTATTTAGAAAATTTAGGATTTTCTGGAAAGGACGCTAATACACCGTAGATTCTAAACTACTATCTTTCATAAAGTTATTTTGAATAAAATTGCATATTTATAAAAATGACACTAAATACTTATGAACTCACTAGCATTATAAAAATGCTGATACTCGCTTTAAAAATAACTTGTATTCTTAGGTCATCGATAGACAGGTACATCCCGGGAGCTTGTGTGAAGTCAGCCTAGAACCAAGCGGCATCTATACTATGTTATGTACTTACTTTTGATGTTTCTATGTAATGTAACCTATGTAAAATTATTACTATTAATGCAATGGTTGTTGTACTTTGTTTACTATACTGCATATGTTGTGATACTTGACATGACGTCATCCACCCTAGAACGTTTCCGTCGTTCTGATTTTTGGGTGTGACAGATTGGTATCAGAGCATTGTTTATAGTGAGCTCAGTAAATCAATTCATAAAAGACTTATAGCCTATAAATACATTGGGATAAAGCACTCTGACCAAGAATTATACTTTAAAATATAACAATATTTTACCAAAGTATAAGAACATCCAGAATCTAAACACTCAAACAAAAGCGTCACAAGAAGAACAAATAAAAGTTTTTTGATGTTGACCACTACCGTCAAACCTAGGCAGTTATGTAGTTGTAAGCTGGAATAAATGTAACCTGATCAACTACGTTTATTCGAGATGCGATCAACGTGTGCTTGGGAGTGATGGTGGTGTTGCAACGAATGTGAAACTTACCAACTAGGAATGCTAGAGTCAAACATAAAGTTTAAAATACTATGGGAGTATTTTGGAATACTAAAAGACTCACATTAATCCCAGAATTATATTCAGAAGTTGAGTATCAAACAAGTAATTAAAATACCATAGGGGAATTTTACGATCAATAGTTAACCTTGTGTGAAAAATTAAAAGGATCCTTATTGATATACCTATCATTACAGAGGGTATACTTCCAAGGTTATATATGATAAGGATCCCATAGACTAAGAATGTGTGGTTTCGCTCTACTTCCTTTTCCTTGTTTCGATGTGGATATAGAGTAGTATCACATATTCGAAGGCCTATTGGATCTAAGCTATATATAATTTGTGTACCCTATGTAATTTTAGCAGGACTCGATATGGATCACCCAGTGAAATGTTAAGAATCTCTTAGGACTCTCTAGACATTTCTATTCTCGAACGAACCCTGTAGAATACCTTATCCACTTCAGTGTTCGACATAAGAGTTGATTCTGACCTAGAAGAGGTTCATTGAGAAGATTTCCAGTTCGGAAATAAATGAACAAGGACGAGGCTATTGAAACCACCAAGTGCCAATAACTTTTAGGGACACCGGTGGGAAATCCGCCTGAACTTCCGAGATTTCCAATCATGCATCATGAAGCGATGGCACTCAGGGGCAGGATTAGAAGTAAGACAGCGCTGACACTCAGAGTCAGAATCTAAAGTAAGACGGAGTAGAAGTTCAATATGTCTACACGAGATGAGAACCCTAGCTAACTACTCGAAGAAAACCAATGCCGATCCCAGTCAAGGATAAGAGGTAGACAGAGGGAGCCAGTACATGGAACCAGAGAAATATCTTTTCCTCGTTATAGTCGCGCTAATACACCCATAAAATAATACAATTTAGTGGGTTAGTGATTACACTACTCACACTATGTGTTAGGTAAATCGCCTTTTCCCGTCGCAAGTAATATGATTAGATCGGATATCAAAACCTCGGTTGAGAATGTTTAGCCATAAGTCTTCATGAGCCTTTCTTCCCGTAGTCCTTGTTCCGAACTTCCCTCAAATCTTTCGAAGCCGGAGAGTGAACCTTTCTGGCATAAAGACAACTTAGTAGGAACAACTCCCATCTTATAGCTTTCTTATACTCTTACTCCTACCTTGAATACCCGGACTACATCATAGGGATGTAGGTCGACACTCAGATAACCAATATCCAAGGCGCAGGAAAAATTATTGCCTATTATAGTGAGGATATATATGTCCAGGGTTAACCATCGTCTCTCAAAAGCTTGTGTTCCTTTTTGTGTAGGAAAAACCATGCCTCTGAAGAAACGTAACCAATCCACTGGCAAGAAACTGACTCTCCTATTCGATGAAGATACGTTCCAAGCTGCAATCTCGGCAGCCATAGCAGCTGTCATGGCTCAACTGAATGCTAACAACGCCAATGTTAGCAAGAGCCCTATCGGGAATCCCGATCCTAGCAATGGACAGCAGGAACGAACACCTGCATACCCAGCCACCCAAGAACCCCAACCAAAGCCACTAAAGAGAATGTTCAAGAACGATGAGGGAAGTACCTCAGCTCTAGGACCTTCCGAAGGGAAACGAGCTGAGACAGTCAATATCGCTGCCAACCCTTCCATCCCGACACCTAGAAGACCATACCTAGGAAGCCTCCCCTGTTGTAGCAAGCGCAGCTACCATCATCATGGTACCTATCGAGAGCTCCTTTGTGTTAGGTGCAACATGAAGGGGCATACTGCTCGTGTCTGCGGAACCCCGGTTGAGTTCATTACATTGACCACCAATGTTAGGACCAGTCCAATATGCCACCTATGTGGTGAGATTGGGCACTTCAAGAAGGCCTAACCAACTGAAAGAAATGACAAGAGCGCAGGAGGAGCCTAACCCTAATACCTAGAAGAAGCATCAATGAACCCGGTAAAATTTTGGTACGCTGTCAATCTCCGATAACTAACTGAAAACATTAAAAGGATAATTCTAAAAGTAATTACTCTTTCGTTAAGGAGAAAGTCGCATCACTGTTGTAAGAATTCAAAATGTTCATCAGGTAAAGCTATAATGGCTCGGTATATACGTTAAGGTCATGTATAATTAAGATGGATAGACCTCGAGTGAGTGATGTTGCCTTATTTCCTGTTCCTCGTTTGGTTGTGAATTTAGGGCGGTGTCGCTCAGTCAACATTCCTTCCCACCTTAATTATACATGACTAGTGTATGTTATGCGATTATAGAAAGACCTCGTGCGAATCCATTCATGATAAGTACATTATTCCAAAACCTCAGGACCCTCTATAGTTCCGCGTCGACTCTATCAGTCCAAGTATCCGCAACAGTGATACACGGGACGAAACCCGAGACGCCAAGAAATTGTGTGCCCGTTCAGCACATGGCCTTATCAACCCTCATTCTATATCATGTCGATGTATGCCAACTTCGACGCCTCTACCAATCATGGTTCGACTTAGTGCAACCATGTGTAAATTCCTAGTGTAGTGTAAAAAGAACTTTCACCATAGCCATTTCGGCAGATAAAGGTCCATCCGAACTTAATAATAAAACCTAATGCAATCTGTCAGTCGTCTCCCTTATCTAAAACCTTCCGAAATACCCCTGAGTAGGGTATCGCGCGCTTTTAACCAACCCTTCCTTAGACAAATAGAACCCGAAGCGAAAGACACTGCAGGTATTTCAGAAGACGTTAACCACCCGAAGCTTACTCCGTAGATCCCCCAGAAAGACCCTTAGCACCTCACAATCAGGTTTGTGAATCAAGAGGAAAGAACTAATGGGACTGACTACTATAACTGAGTATATGCATAAGGGTGGTATATAATTGAGATTAAAAAGATTTAAGAGGTGTGCTTCCTCCTTACTCCCTGTTCCTCGTTGGGTTGTGGGTCTGAGGTAGAGTCGCACAACTGAACATCCTGTCGACCTTGATTATATACGGCTTGCATACACCAAGTATTAGTGGTTAAGCCAAGTATGAGCTCTACCACGAACCTCATAGTAAAACCCTTCATCCTATCGCATAGAATAGGAACTAGAGTCAAGTGAACCACTGCGGGTTGAGCTACTATAATGACCACAAATCCGAAATTTGTTGTCATCCCGGTTAAGCCAGCATAGTAGCTAACACTCTCAGTTGGTAAAGAAATCTGAGTCGTAAGAGGCAAGGACATTGACTACGACCATCCATTCACGCTTAATCCCACAAATTAACCATCTCAGCGGATATCTCGGAAACCTAGAAGCTGAGATAAGTTAAACTCTGAGAATAGTGGATGAGGAGATTAGAAGTTCCGAGTGACGGAACCCTATACTTCTAGACTTAACCTAAATCAAGAAAACTCAGAACCATCGGAAGAGTAGTTGCAAAAGATGCTCGCACTACTCAGGCACTTCGTCCACCCAGTTACTGACGAGTAGCGCCTAGGACACTCCGCCTCCTAACGTGGAAGAATTCACCGTCGCCCTATAGACAATAGATTGCATTCTCCGAAGTGAATCCTAGAATGACAAGAACGACAGGATAACCTCGGCAGCCAAGAATACTTGAATAAAGTGCGAAAGTAGGTTGCGTTAAGCCTTATAACCCAGATCTCGAAGAGATTATACACTTGACACCAGTCTATGTGTTATTCGATGGGTTATACAAGAGCACGCGCTTTCTGCAACTGAAATAAACCGACACCTTAGAGATTAGGGCATGTCTTAGAGATTCATTGGACTACTAGGTGTTCCAAGAATACTATCTCACACAGAAATAGTAGAACCACCTCCCGAGATAGTCTAACACTTCAAAAAATCTCAAAGGACTGAGTTAGCCCTGAGCAGAGATTGCTATTCATGAAACAGCAAAGCAAGTAAGAGAATGATTCTTTCCTGTTAGGAATCATATTGTGAAAGCGTCAACTAGACGATGATGCGAAGTTTAAAAACTTTCTAAACAATCGTCTGGTCGAAACCCTATCTCACCGACCCTGAGAGTATCCGTTAGAAACATCTCAAGAATCAGAAGTGCAGGTTCATTTTGCATAAGATTGAGATAGTCACCCTACAGCAAATAGATACCCATAGACATCCAATTCATCCAATGATACAGGAAACCTCTGATGGCCAGTCAGCAGGAAACACAAATCCAAGGATACCTCAATCCTTCTAAGAACCAACCCGGGAACTACACCCTCAGTAAGAGAGAACTTTTAGAACTTCAAAAGGCGATCACGCCAGTAATGATCTCACCGTAGAGGTACATTACGTTCTAAGTATTGAAAAGCTCTATTTTCCCAAGAGCGTAGGACCATTCGAGATCCTTTATAAGAATGGGTCCAACTTTCGTCAGACCACGACTACTTTTTAAATTCCATAAGTTTCACCCCAAATCGATCCACGTCTTAGACTTGAAAAAGTGCTTGCCCAATGTAACTCTCTAAATCCCACTTGTCTTGATAGAAATCATTGGAAACCCTAACTTCGTAGATGAACCTATAGGAATCGCTAACCGAACGAAACGAAATCCGCATCCCGTTAAGTCAAGGTTAGCTGGAACGCCAAGCAAAGGCTGGAGTTCACTTGGGACCGCGAGGACCCAACCAAATAGGAAGTACCCTCATCTCTCAACCCGATTGTTCATGCCTAGTTCCTTTCCAAAACCATAATTTCGGGATGAAATTCCCTCTAACGGGGGGATGATGTGACAACCTGAAATTTATCCCGTCATTTTAACCTCTTCTTCCGTTAATAAAACTCACTTTATTAAATTGTTTTGTTAACCTCCTGGATTAGGTTAATTAAATTGGGACTTCTATTATAACTTCATAAGTGTCCAAATGCATTAGAAACATGTGAAAAGACCTCAATATTCTTTTTTTAAAAAGTTTCTAATTCATGACCACGTCGAGTTACAACCATTCAATCGGGTACGACCAAAAGCCTCGTTCAACGTCAGTATCGGGTAGATTTTCACCGAGCCACAAACTCAAAACCCTATATAAGGGTGAGTGAATCTAATTTACATCTTTTTCTCTCTCTCTCTACTCTCTCTCTCTAGAAGTTGCTTTCGTTCCAAAAGTGTCCATTTCGAGCTCCATAATCGTAAGTAATCTATCCTACCTTATTGTTTAGCTTGATATACCTGCAAATTCATGTTTAAATCACCCAAACCCCTCATAAACATGTGTTTACGGTCCAAGAACACTCTTGGACTGGAAACACTTGTAAATGGGGTTTTGAAGCCCCAAAACCCTTCCAAATCACTCCTAGGGCTTAGATATGACTTGTGGACTTGCATATATGAGCATAGAACACCAAAACCTTGTCTTTTGAGGAGTAAACATGAGTTTACGGCCCAAGAACAGTCTTTGACCATAAACCCCTCTTCATGGGTCGTGAACACCATTTAAGGTTGTAAATTTGCAGTTAAACATGTCCTATGGCTTGGGTAAATGTCTAGAATCAACCACCATTGAAGTAGGGGCATTAAACATCAAAGAAACTATGGAATTAGGAGTTTACGGCCGTAAACCCCCCAAGGATTGGTCCATGGGCCGTAAACTCCCTTAAGGAGGCCAAATGATGCCCTAACTGCCCCTATGGCTTGGAATAATGCATAGAACCTTGTATTCTTTTATTTAAGACCTTAAATCATGAATTGAAGGACCAAGTGAGCGTTTACGGTCATAACCACTATGTTTACAGCTGTGAACTCCCTTAAATGGTTCAGTTGAAGTCTTAATCCCTTCCTATTCCCTAAAATTGAATCTAGCCTAATTCCACAAGTGTTATAAGACCTTTAAGCATTCAAGAACACACCACCCATTAGTTTACGGCCGTAAACTCAGGGAGACATGGTGTTAGGGCTGAAATCTTCATAAAGAGTTTACTCTTGAAGAGTAAAATCCCTAACTAGGCCATACACTCCCTTATCGCAACCCAATAGCCTCCTAGCACTTGACCAAAGTGTTTTCCGCACATTAGGATGCTTATACATGTTTAATTAGTATTACAATCACCAATTATATGTAAACATATGTCTTCATATGTTATTAGGTCACTAAGTGTGTTCAAGTCTTTACTTGACACCGAGCACCCAACCGACACCTCTATCTGATCCACTTACAACAGGTGAGTTCATACACCTGAATTAACCTTTTAAATGATTTTAACTGCTTTTATAGGGGGGATACAATTTGAACTGTACAGTTATTAGATAAATCACATGTGATTAATAACTGTATAGCAAAATAGATTTTGCATGTTAAACTGTTTATCTAGCTTAAGATTTCCAAATCATGTTTTCGAATCTTGATAAAGTAAGAATATCCCTTTTAGATCATTAAAGGTTATCCAAAGTATTTCAAAGTTTGTTTACTAAAGAGACATCCAATCTTAATTTCTTATCAAAGGTATTCTTCACTTAAACTGTTTTATAGAAATCATTTTCAAAGATGTTTATGAAAGGTTTTTCAAAGGATTCCAAAGGTTTTCAAAACTTGTTTTACAAAATGACATCAAGTCGTAAATTTCTTATGTGTAAAGGTTTTTCCAAGGGTTTTACCAATGTTTTCTTCTATGCTTTTATTTCGTTAAATGCATGCCTATATTTGTGTAGTTATATAAATAATGCTTAAAGGACTTAGGAAGGCTAGCTAGCCCTGTCTCCTTTTCCTTGTTTGGATGTGGCTTTAGGCTATCGGTTATCCATCCGAAGGTCGTTTAAACATTAGTTATATATCATGTATACATGTATAGACATAAAGGTTTCCATCGACCATTTCATTTCCCTTGGGTAGCAAGGGCATCCTTCCATTCATCATTCATAGACTAGAAACATTCGTAACTATTATAGGAATAGTTAGGAGATTCTATTTACTCTTTCCAATACGAAGAAATCCAAAGGAGTCAGTTCATTCGTGAGTCTATATCATTATTCTAGTACTTATAATAGAATTCAAAATACGAGATGCATCTTTAGGACACGGATTCCCCCATTGTCAAGTTGGTAACCAGAGTCTCCTGGAGGGAGAGTGGGCATTGTGTGTATAGATCTATACGGGACCGACACTCCCACACCCTGACTGCTAGCTACAGTCCCCGGCCTATCAAGCCAAGGGGTGACAAATGTCACATTTATTCCGATGCTTGCAGGGTGTCAAGTACTCTATTGTCAATCAGTATGATTACGAGTATCTCCATGTTTACCTTATAATTCATGGCCTTAAGGTAACACGGTATTTTTGAAACAACCCACTTAGCATTACCAGATGTTTTAGACTATGCTAGCTGTTTCGTTCATTCGATACTGTCTGGAGTCTGTACTACCTTGTTTTAGACTTTGCTAGCTGTGTCGTTCGTTCGATACTGTCTGGAGTCTGTGCTTCCTTTTGTTAGACTGGGCCAGCGGTATCATTCATTCGATACTCTCCTGGACTCTATGATTTCATTTGCCTTACTCAGCAGTATTACTGCTGAGGCATATGTTATTTTCCCCTAGTATTTTTACTAGTGATATTATCATATTTTCTTTAAAGTCAAATACCGTATTTTGCTAATGATAGTATTTTGGGGAAAATTACTCCTTAAAACATAAGTCTGTCGGATCTTGGTAGAAGACTGCTTTTATTTAGAAAATATAGGATTTTCTGGAAAGGACGCTAATACACCGTAGATTCTAAACTACTATCTTTCATAAAGTTATTTTGAATAAAAA
Source organism: Lactuca serriola (assembly GCF_051521515.1). Taxonomy (NCBI): domain Eukaryota; kingdom Viridiplantae; phylum Streptophyta; class Magnoliopsida; order Asterales; family Asteraceae; genus Lactuca; species Lactuca serriola. The sequence continues at coordinate 191,267,225 of NC_136410.1, forward strand.
TGTGTATTTATACAAATGACACTAAATACTTATGAACTCACCAGCATTATAAAAATGCTAATACTCGCTTTCAAAATAACTTGTATTCTCAGGTCATCGATAGACAGCTACATCCCGGGAGCTTGTGTGAAGTCAGCCTAGAACCAAGCGGCATCTATACTATGTTCTGTACTTACTTTTGATGTTTCTATGTAATGTAACCTATGTAAAATTATTACTATTAATGCAATGGTTGTTGTACTTTGTTTACTATACTGCATATGTTGTGATACTTGACATGACGTCATCCACCCTAGAACGTTTCCGTCGTTCCGGTATTTGGGTGTGATAGATTGGTATCAGAGCATTGTTTATAGTGAGCTCAGTATATCAATTCATAAAAGACACAAAGCCTATAAATACATTGGGATAAAACACTCTGACCAAGAATTATACTTTAAAATATAACCATATTTTACCAAAGTATAAGAACATCCAGAATCTAAACACTCGAACAAAAGTATCACAAGAAGAACAAATAAAAGTCTTTGGATGTTGACCACTACCGTCAAACCTGGGCTGTTATGTAGTCGTAAGCAGGAATAAATGTAACCTGATCAACTACGTTTATTCGATATGCGACCAACGTGTGCTTGGGAGTGATGGTGGTGTTGCAACGAATGTGAAACTTACCAACTAGGAATGCTAGAGCCAAACATAAAGTTTAAAATACTATGGGAGTATTTTGGAATACTAAAAGACTCACATTAATCCCAGAATCATATTCAGAAGTTGAGAATCAAACAAGTAATTAAAATACCGTAGGGGTATTTTACAATCCATAGTTAACCTTGTGTGAAACACTAAAAAGATCCTTATTGATATATCTATCATTACAAAGAGTATACTTCCAAGGTTATATATGATAAGGATCCCATAGAATAAGAATGTGTGGTTTCGCTCTACTTCCTTTTCCTTGTTTGGATGTGGATATAGAGTAGTATCACATATTCGACGGCCTATTGGATCTATGTTATATATAATTTGTGTACCCTATGTAATTTTAGCAGGACTCGATATGGATCATCCAGTGAAAAGTTAATAATCTCTTAGGATTCTCTAGACATTTCTATTCTTGAACGAACCCTGTAGAAAACCTTATCCACTTCAGTTTTTGACATAAGAGTTGATTCAGACCCAGAAAAGGTTCATTGAGAAGATTTCCAGTCCGGAAATAAATGAACTAGGACGAGGCTATTGAAACCACCAAGTGCCAATACCTTTTAGGGACACCGGTGGGAAATCCGCCTGAACTTCCAAAATTTCCAGTCATCCATCATGAAGCGATGACACTCAGGGGCAGGATCAGAAGTAAGACAGCGCTGACACTCAGAGTCAGAATAGGAAGCAAGACGGAGTAGAAGTTCAATATGTCTACACGAGAAGAGAACCCTAGGTAACTACCCGAAGAAAACCAATGTCGATCCCAGTCAAGGATAAGAGGTAGACAGAGGGAGCCAGTACATGGAACCCGAGATGTGTCTTTTCCTCGTTATAGTCGCGCTAATACACCCATAAAATAATACAATTTATTGGGTTAGTGATTACACTACTCACACTATGTGTTAGGTAAATCGCCTTTTCCCGTCGCAAGTAATACGATTAGATCGGATTTCAAAACCTCGGTTGAGAATGTTTACCCATAAGTCTTCATGAGCCTTTCTTCCCGTAGTCCTCGTTCCGAACTTCCATCAAATCTTTCCAAGCCGGAGAGTGAACCTTTCCGGCATAAAGACAACTTAGTCGGAACGACTCCCATCTTATGGCTTTCTGATACTCTTACTCCTACCTTGAATACCCGAACTACATCATAGGGATGTACGTCGACACTCAGATAACCAATATCCAAGGCGCGGGAAAAATTATTGCCTATTATAGTGAGGATATATACGTCTAGGGTTAACCATCATCGCTCAACAGCTTGTGTTCCTTTTTGTGTAGGAAAAACCATGCATCCGAAGAAACGTAACCAATCCACTGGCAAGAAACCGACTCTCATATTCGATGAAGCTACGTTCCAAGCTGCAGTCTCGGCAGCCGTAGTAGCTGTCATGGCTTAACTTAATGCTAACAACGCCAATGTTAGCAAGAGCCCTATCGGGAATCCCAATCCTAGAAATGGACAGCAGGAACCAACACATGCGTACCCAGCCACCCATGAACCCCAACCAAAGCCACAGAAGAGAAAGTTCAAGAACGAGGAGGGAAGTACCTCGGCTCAAGGACCTTCCGAAGGGCAACGAGCTGAGACAGTCAATATCCCTGCCAACCCTTCCATCCTGACACCTAGAAGACGATACCTATGAAGCCTCCCTCATTGCAGGAAGTGCAACTACCATCATCATGGTACCTGTCGAGAACTCCTTTGTGTTAGGTGCAACATGAAGGGCATACCGCTCGCGTCTGCAGAACCCCGATTGAATTCATTACATTCACCACCAATGTTAGGACCAGTCCAATATGCCACCTTTGTGGTGAGATTGGGCACTTCAAGAAGGACTGCCCAACTGAAAGAAACGACAAGAGCGCAGGAGGAGCCTAACCCTAATACCTAGAAGAAGCATCAATGAACCCGGTAAAATTTTGGTACGTCTGTCAATCTCCGATAACTAACCGAAAACATTAAAAGGATAATTCTAAAAGTAATTACTCTTTCGTTAAGGAGAAAGTCGCAGCACTATTGTAAGAATTCAAAATCTTCATCAGGTAAAGCTATAATGGCTCGATATATACGTTAAGGTCATGTGTAATTAAGATGGATAGACCTCGATTGAGTTATGCTGCCTTATTTCCTATTCCTCTTTTGGTTGTGGATTTAGGGCGGAATCGCTCAGTCAACATTCCTTCCCACCTTAATTATACATGACTAGTGTATGCTAAGCGATTATAGAAAGACCTCATGAGAATCCATTCATGATAAGTACATTATTCCAAAACCTCAGGACCCTCTATAGTTCAGCGTCGACTCTATCAGTCCAAGTATCCGCGAAAGTGATACACGGGACGAAACCCGAGATGCCAAGAACGTGTGTGCCCGTTCAGCACATGGCCTTATCGACCATCATTCTATATCATGTCGATGTATGCCAACTTCGACGCCTCTACCAATCATGGTTCGACTTAGTGCAACCATGTGTAAATTCCTAGTGCTGTGTAAAAAGAACTTTCACTATAGCCATTTCGGCAGATAAAGGTCCTTCCGAACTTAATAATAAAACCTAATGCAAGCCGTCAGTCGTCTCCCTTATCTAAAACCTTCCGAAATACCCCTGAGTAGGGTATCGCGCGCTGTTAGCCAACCTTTCCTTAGACAAATAGAACCTGAAGCGAAAGACATTGTAGGTATTTCAGAAGACGTTAACCACCCGAAGCTTACTCCGTAGATCCCCCAGAAAGACCCTTAGCACCTCACAATCAGGTTCGTGAATCAAGAGGAAAGAACTCATGGGACTGACTACTATAATTGAGTATATGCATAAGGGTGGTATATAATTGAGATTAAAAAGATTTAAGAGGTGTGCTTCCTCCCTACTCCCTGTTCCTCGTTGGGTTGTGGGTCTGAGGTGGAGTCGCACACCTGAACATGCAGTCGACCTCGATTATATACGGCTTGCATACAGCAAGTATTAGTGGTTAAGCCAAGTATGAGCTCTACCACAAACCTCATAGTAAAACCCTTCATCCTATCGCATAGAATAGGATCTAGAGTCAAGAGAACGACTGCGGGTTGAGCTACTATATTGACCACAAATCTGAAATTTGTTGTCATCCCGGTTAAGCAAACATAGTAGCTAACACCCTCAGTTGGTAAAGAAATCTGAGTCGTAAGAGTCAAGAACATTGACTACGACCATCCATTTACGCTTAATCCCACAAATTAACCATCTCAGCGGATATCCCGGAAACCTAGAAGCTGAGATAAGTTAAACTCTGAGAAGAGTGGATGAGGAGATTAGAAGTTCCGAGTGACGGAACCCTATACTTCTAGACTTAACCTAAATCAAGAAAACTCAGAACCATCGGAAGAGTAGTCGCAAAAGATGCTCGCACTACTCAGGCACTTCGTCCACCCAGTTACTGACGAGTAGCGCCTGGGACACTCCGCCTCCTCACGTGGAAGAATTCACCATCGCCCTGTAGACAATAGACTGCATTCTCCGAAGTGAATCCTAGAATGCCAAGAACCACAGGATAACCTCGGCAGCCAAGAATACTTGAATAAAGTGCGAAAGTAGGTTGCGTTAAGCCTTATAACCCAGATCCCGAAGAGATTATAGACTTGACACCAGTCTATGTGTTTGTCGATGGGTTATAGAAGAGCACACGCTTTCTGCAACTGAAATAAACCGACACCTTAGAGATTAGGGCATGTCTCAGAGATTCATTAGACTAATAGGTGTTCCAAGAATACTATCTCACACAGAAATATTAGAACCACCTCTCGAGATAGTCCAACACTTCAAAAAATCTCTAAGGACTGAGTTAGCCCTGAGCAGAGATTGTTATTCATGAAACAGCAAAGCAAGTAAGAGAATGATTCTTTCCTATTAGGAATCATATTGTGAAAGTGTCAACTAGACGATGATGCGAAGTTTAAAAACTTTCTAAACAATCGTCTGGTCGAAACCCTATCTCACCGACCCTGAGAGTATCTGTTAGAAACATCTCAAGAATCAGAAGTGCAGGTTCATTTTGCACAAGATTGAGATAGTCACCCTACAACAAATAGATACCCGTAGACATCCAATTCATCCAATGATCCAGGAAACCTCTGATGGCCAGTCAGCCGGAAACACGAATCCAAGGATAACTCAAGCCTTCTAAGAACCAACCTGGGAACTACACCCTCAGTAAGAGAGAACTTTTAGAACTTCAAAAGGCGATCACGCCAGTAATGATCTCACCGTAGAGGTACATTATGTTCTAAATACTAAAAAGCTATATTTTCCCAAGAGCGTAGGACCATTCGAGATCCTTTATAAGAATGGGTCCAACCTTCGTCAGACCACGACTACTTTTGAAATTCCATAAGTTTCACCCCAAATCGATCCACGTCTTAGACTTGAAAAAGTGCTTGCCCGATGTAACTCTCTATATCCCACTTGTCTTGATAGAAATCATTGGAAACCCTAACTTCGTAGATGAACCTATAGGAATCGCTAACCGAACGAAACGAAATCCGCATCCCGTTAAGTGAAGGTTTGCTGGAACACCAAGCAAAGGTCGGAGTTCACTTGGGACCGCGAGGACCCAACCGAATAGGAAGTACCCTCATCTCTCTACCCAATTGTTCATGCCTAGTTCCTTTCCAAAACCATAATATCGGGATGAAATTCCCTCTAACGGGGGGATGATGTGACAACCTGAAATTTATCCCGTCATTTTAACCTCTTCTTCCGTTAATAAAACTTACTTTATTAAATTGTTCCGTTAACCTTCCGGATTAGGTTAATTAAATTGGGACTTCTATTATTACTTCGTGAGTGTCCAAATGCATTAGAAACACGTGAAAAGCCCTCGATATTCTTTTTTAAAAAAATTTCTAATTCACGACCACGTCGAGTTACAACCATTCAATCGGGTACGACCAAAAGCCCCGTTCAACGTCAGTATCGGGCAGATTTCCACCGAGCCACAAACTCAAAACCCTATATAAGGGTGAGTGAATCTAATTTACACCTCTTTCACTCTCTCTCTACTCTCTCTATACAAGTTGCTTTCGATCCAAAAGCGTCCATTTCGAGCTCCATTATCGTAAGTAATCTATCCTACCTTATAGTTTAGCTCTATATACCTGCAAATTCATTTTTAAATCACCCAAACCCCTCATAAACATGTGTTTACAGTCCAAGAACACTCTTGGACCGCAAACACTCGTAAATGGGGTTTTGAAGCCCCAAAACCCTTCCAAATCACTCCTAGGGCTTAGATATGACTTGTGGACTTGCATATATGAGCTTAGAACACCAAAACCTTGTATTTTGAGGAGTAAACATGAGTTTACGGCCCAAGAACAGTCTTGGACCGTAAACCCCTCTTCATGGGTCGTGAACACCATTTAAGGTTGTAAATTTGCAGTTAAACACCTCATATGGCTTGGGTAAATGTCTAGAATCAACCACCATTGAAAAAAGGGCATTAAACATCAAAGAAACTATGGACATAGGAGTTTACAGCCGTAAACCCCCCAAGGATTGGTCCATGGGCCGTAAACTCCTTTAAGGAGGCCAAATGATGCCCTAACTTCCCTTATGGCTTGGAATAATGCATAGGACCATGTATTCTTTCATTTAAGACCTTAAATCATGAATTCAAGGACCAAGTGAGAGTGTACAGCCGTAAACTCTACGTTTAGGTTCATTTGAAGCCTTAACCCCTTCCTATGCCCTAAATTGAACCTAGTATAATTCCACAAGTGTTGTAAGACCTTTGAGCATCCAAGAACACACCACCTATGAGTTTACGGCCGTAAACTCATGGGCATATGGTCTTAGGGCTGAAATCTTCATAAAGAGTTTACTCTTGAAGAGTAAACTCCCTATCTAGGCCATACACTCCCTTATTGCAACCCAATAGCCTCCTAGCACTTGACCAAAGTGTTTTCCGCACATTAGGATGCTTATACGTGTTTAATTAGTATTATAATAACTAATTATATGTAAACATATGTATACATACGTTATTAGGTCATTAAGTGTGTTCAAGTCTTTACTTGACACCGAGCACCCAACCGACACCTCCATTCGATCCACTTACAGCAGGTGAGTTCATACCCGTGAATTAACCTTTTAAATGATTTTAACTGCTTTTATAGGGGGGAATACAAGTTGAACTGTACAGTTATTAGATAAATCACGTGTGATTAATAACTATATAGCAAAATAGATTTTGAATGTTAAACTTTTTATCCAGCTTAAGATTTCCAAATCAAGTTTTCGAATCTTGATAAAGTATGAATATCCCTTTTAGATCATTAAAGGTTATCCAAAGTTTTTCAAAGTTTGTTTACTAAAGAGACATCCAGTCTTAATTTCTTATCAAAGGTTTTCTTCACTTAAATTGTTTTATAGAAATCATTTTCAAAGCTGTTTATAAAAGGTTTTTCAAAGGATTCCAAAGGTTTTCAAAACTTGTTTTACAAAATGACATCAAGTCATAAATTTCTTATGTGTAAAGGTTTTTCCAAAGGTTTTACCAATGTTTTCTTCTATGCTTTTATTTCGTTAAATGCATTTCTATATTTGTGTAGTTATATAAATAATGTTTAAAGGACTTAGGAGGGCTAGGTCGCCCTATCTCCTTTTCCTTGTTTGGATGTGGCTTTAGGGTATCGGTTGTCCGTCCGAAGGTCGTTTAAACATTAGTTATATATCATGTATACATGTATACGCATAAAGGTTTCCATCGACCAGTTCATTTCCCTTGGGTACCAAGGGTATCCTTCCATTCATCATTCATAGACCAGAAACATTAGTAACTATTAAAGGAATAGTTAGGAGATTCTGTTTACTCTTTCTAGTATGGAGAATTCCAAAGGATTCAGTTCATTCGTGAGTCTATATCATTATTCCAGTACTTATAATAGAATTCAACATACGAGATGCATCTTTAGGATACAGATTTCCCCATTGTCAAGTTGGTAACCAGAGTTTCCTGGAGGGAGAGCGGTCATTGTGTGTATAGATCTATACCAAGCCAAGGGGTGACGAATGTCACATTTATTCCGACGCTTGCAGGGCGTTAAGTACTCTATTGTCAATCAGTATGGTTACGAGTATCTCCATGTTTACCTTATAATTCATGGCCTTAAGGTAACACGGTATTTTTGAAACTACCCACTTAGGATTACCGGATGTTTTAGAATTTGATAGCTGTTTCGTTCATTCGATACTGTCTCGAGTCTGTATTACCTTGTTTTAGAATTTGCTACCTGTGTCGTTCATTTGATACTGTCTGGAGTCTGTGCTTCCTTTTGTTAGACTGAGCCAGGCGTATCATTCATTCGATACTCTCCTGGAGTCTATGATTTCATTTGCCTTAGTCGGCAGTATTACTGCTGAGGGATATGTTATTTTCCCCTTAGTATTTTTACTAATGATATTCTCATATTTTCTTTAAAGTCAAATACCGTATTTTGGTAATGATAGTATTTTGGGGAAAATTACTCCTTAAAACATAAGTCTGTCGGGTCTTGGTAGAAGACTGCTTTTATTTAGAAAATATAGGATTTTCTTGAAAGGGCGCTAATACACCGTAGATTCTAAACTACTATCTTTCATAAAGTTATTTTGAATAAAAATGTGTATTTATACAAATGACACTAAATACTTATGAACTCACCAGGATTATAAAAATGCTGATACTCGCTTTCAAAATAACTTGTATTCTCAGGTCATCGATAGACAGGTACATCCTGGGAGCTTGTGTGAAGTCAGCCTAGAACCAAGCGGCATCTATACTATGTTCTGTACTTACTTTTAATGTTTCTATGTAATGTAACCTATGTAAAATTATTACTATTAATGCAATGGTTGTTGTACTTTGTTTACTATACTACATATGTTGTGATACTTGACATGACATCATCCACCCTAGAACGGTTCCGCCGTTCCGGTTTTGTGGTGTGACACTTACAGTGTATGGTGAGGGTACGCGATCGGGGTCGGCATTTTGTTCAGCCGCTAGAGAAAGACACAGTCTACAGCAGGGCTGACAGGGATTTATAGCATATGTGATGGACACAAGGATTGATTCAGAGAGACCGAGGTCAGTTGATGAGGTTCGGATAGTGCATGAGTTCCCAGATTTGTTTCCGGAGGAGTTGCCGGGTGTGCCTCCCGAGAGGCAGGTAGAGTTCAGTATCGATTTGGTTCTGGGGGCTGCGCCTATCGCCAAGCCGCCCTATCGCCTTGCGCCTCCAGAGATGCATGAGTTATCCTCGCAACTTCAGGAGCTGCTGGGGAAGGAGTTTATTCGGCCGAGTAGTTCGCCGTGGGGAGCGCCTATCCTTTTTGTCAAGAAAAAGGATGGTTCACACCGGATGTGCATTGATTACCAGGAGTTGAACAAGTTGACAGTCAAGAATCGTTACCCGTTGCCGAGGATCGACGATTTGTTCGATCAGTTGCAGGGAGCATCTTGGTTCTCCAAGATCGATTTGAGGTATGGATATCATCATGTGAGGGTGCGAGATGAGGATATCCAGAAAACAACTTCCAGGACTCGTTACGGGCATTACGAGTTCGTGGTAATGCCTTTCAGGCTCACCAATGCAGCGGCGGAGTTCATGGACCTCATGAACCGGGTGTGCGGGCCGATGTTGGATCGTTTGGTGATCGTGTTTATCGATGACATCCTGGTGTATTCTAGATCCCGAGAGTAGCACGAGGAGCATTTGAGGGAAATCCTCGGAGTTTTGAGATCAAAGAGGCTTTATGCCAAATTCTCCATGTGATTTCTGGTTACGAGAAGTTCAGTTCCTAGGGCATCCCGTGAACCAGAAAGGGATATTGGTTGATCTGGCCAAGATTGAGGCGGTGATGAGTTAGCAGGTGCCGAGGTCACCTACAGAGATCAGGAGTTTCCTAGGATTGGCAGGCTATTACCGGAGATTTATCAGAGATTTCTCCAAGATCGTCGTGCCACTCACCAAGTTGAACCGGAAGGGTGTTGCTTTTTCATGGGGCCCAGAGCAGTAGGCCTCCTTCGAGACGCTTCGACGGAGACTATGCGAAACCCCAATGTTAGCCCTTCCGGAAGGAATGGAGGATTTCGTGGTGTTTTGTGTCGCGTCGATATCAGGGTTGGGAGCGGTGCTTATGCAAAGGGGGCATGTGATAGCATACGCATTGAGGCAGCTGAAGCCTCACGAGATGAGGTATCCCACCCACGATCTAGAGTTGGGGGCAGTAGTGTTCGCCCTTAAGATTTGGCGTCACTATCTGTATGGGGTCCGGTGTACCATATACACGGATCACAAGAGCCTGAAGTACTTGATGGATCAGCCCAACCTGAATATGTGACAGAGGAGATGGCTGGACATGGTAAAGGATTATGATTGCGAGATCCTATACCACCAGGGTAAGGCTAATGTGGTAGCCGATGCCTTGAGCCGTAGGGCGGAGAGCGCCCCGATTCAATACATCTGCATGAGATTGACCATGATGACTCCGGTATTGGACACCATTCGAGGGGCCCAGGCAGAGGCCGTGAGACCAGAAAACCAAAAGAGAGAGTGAGTTATCGGACAGGTATCGGAGTTCGTTACCGATAGTCGGGGGCTTATGACATTTCAGGGTCGGATTTGGGTACCGTTTGTGGGCGGGACGCGTACCATTCTAATGGAAGAAGCACATCGATCAAAGTTCTCGATCCATCCCAGGGCCACTAAGATGTATTTGGACCTGAAGAGATAGTATTGGTGGCCCTGTATGTAGAGGGACGCCGCGTGGTTCGTTGAGAGGTGCCTCACCTGTCGTAGGGTTAAGGTCGAGCACCAGAGACCGCATGGTAAGCTACATCCATTGAAGGTTCCCGAGTGGAAGTGGGAACAGATTACTATGGATTTTATCACCAAATTCCCGAAGACTGTGAGGGGCATCGATGCAATTTGGGTGATTGTAGACAGATTGATGAAGAGCGCTCATTTCCTTGCTATCAGTGAGAGTTTTTCTACAGAGAGGTTGGCAGAGATGTACGTGAGGGAGATGGTATCGCGTCATGGAGTGCCGATCTCGATTGTCTCCGATCGAGATGTGTGTTTCACTTCCAAATTCTGGAAGAAATTTCATGAGGAGTTGGGTACGAGGCTGCATTTTAGTACCGCATACCACCCACAGACTGACGGGCAGAGCGAGCGGACGATTCAGACACTCGAGGACATGCTCCGAGCATGTGTGTTGGATTTCGGAAGGAGTTGGGACATTTATTTACCCTTGGCAGAGTTTTCCTACAACAACAGCCATCATTCGAGCATTGGTATGCCCCTTTGAGTTGTTGTGTGGGAGGAGGTGTCGGACCCCCATTTGCTGGGGAGAGGTGGGGCAATGTGTAATGGGTAGTACAGAGATCATGCTTCAGACGTCAGAGCAGATACAACAGGTCAGACAAAGGTTGTTGACCGCTCAGAGTCGCCAGAAGAGTTATGCAGACAGGCGCCGGTCCGAGCTCGAGTTTCAGGTCGGCGACTTCGTGCTCCTGAAAGTCTCTCCTTGGAAAGGAGTGATCCGATTCAGGAAGAGGGGCAAGCTGGGGCCCCGATATATTGGTCCATTCAGGGTGATCTCATGGGTAAGCAAGGTAGCCTACCGCTTAGAGCTGCTTGCGGAGTTGAGTCATATTCACGATACCTTCCACGTGTCCCAGTTGAGGAAGTGTATCGCTGATGAGTCGGAAGTGGTTCCATTAGAAGATATCTAGGTGGATACGGGTCTGAATTATATTGAGAAGCCGATTATGATTCGAGATCGAAGGGTAAAGGTTCTGAGGAACAAGGAAGTGCCTCTCGTGCAGGTCCAGTGGCAGCATCGGAAAGGGTCAGAGTTGACTTGGGAGCCGGAGCGTGAGATGCGTGAGCAGCACCCAGAGTTGTTTGTCGAGTAAGAATTTGAGGGAGAAGTTTGATTCTAGTGAGGGAGATTTGTAACATCCGGATTCCAAGGTATATTATTTTAATGTTTTATTTTGGAGTTTGTGAACGAACTCGGTGAGTTGGTGCTTAGACTCACCGAGTAGTGTCGTGGATTATCATCCGGGTTCACAACTAGACTCGGCGAGTCCATTAGTGGACTTGGCGAGTCCACGTTGTTTAATGAAACCCTAATTTCCCTGGTTTAGAGCCTATTTAAGGGCAGTCATAGCCTCCCATTGCAGCTACCAGTCCCTTGAGAGAAACCCTAAGTGAGCTAAATCGTTTGTGAGGAAGGAGAGGCCATATTTGACCTTTCTATCATTGGTTTAGCAAGAAGAAGTTAATCAAGATCAAGAGGAGGCTGAAGGAGGTGCTATCTGGAGGAATTCTGAGCTTAGGAGTGCTTATTTGAGGTATAATCTTGATCCATCTTCTATTTTGGTGATTGTTTATAGAGTTAGGGTTTTCTGGACCCTTTTGGTAGATGGTTTTGTTGATTATATGGTTCCTCTTCGTGTTATGGTCTTGGATCTGGATCCATAGAGGCCCAGAGACCTTTCCCCTTGGAGCTTTATGAGGATTGTTGGTGAATATGAACTTAGGATGCCATATTAGAGGTCATTTCTTCAAATAGAGCCTTGGAGCCTCTGCATGGGAATCAAGATTCGAACTTTACTTGATTATTGGGACTCGAAAGGATAGATCTATTGAGTAGAGCATCAGATCTAACCTCAGGAAGCCATTTGAAGTTGAGCATGGATTGGACTCGCCGAGTCCATGAACAGACTCGACGAGTCGAGTCGAGTGACCCTGAGACTATTAGTCTAGAGAGTGACCGCCGAGTTAAGTGAGTGACTCGGTGATTCATAATAGAATCAGACGAGTAGAGTTCACGACTGGACTCGCGGAGTCGTCGAGACAACTCGACGATTCTGGTCAAGGCTGGCCGTTGACTTCATTGACTTTTAGGGTTTTGGTCAACAATTGTACTTTTCGATCAAGAAGGGGTAAAATGGTCTTTTACCCTTCTGTGGATTGCAAAAAGGGGGTGCAGTCTAGAATTGAGATCCATCAATGATTTAAATAATTACTTTATATGACTAGGCGGGGCTAGGTCATTGTTTCGAGGTTCAGAGATACCGAGTTGTGACTTTCTGAGGCATTCCCGAGGTGAGTCTTCTCACTATACATTACCTAGTATGGAAACCCTGAGCAGACCGGAGGGTCTTATATGTTATGTGCTATTTGTGTATATGTGTTTGTGATATATGTATGATGTGTGATATAGACCGGACCGGAGGGTCCAATGATATAGACCGGGCCGGAGGGTCCAACGAGACAGACCGGGTCGGAGGACCCAACGATACGGAACTGGAGGGTTCCACTGAGACACATCGACCGGAGGGTTATATTGTAGCCTTGAGTGGCATATGTGCTGTATATGGTATTTTGGGGAACTCACTAAGCATTTATGCTTACCGTGTTGTGAAATGTGTTTCAGGTACCAGCGAGGATCGCGGGAAGGTGCCAACTTGATTGTACACATTCTTGGAGTATTTTGATCAGATTCTGGGGAGATGTTTTTGATTACTTATATTTTGAGATGGATGTTTATGATTTGAGATACATTTTGATTTTTATTATGAACTACGAAATTTGAAAATTTTGTTTTGAAAAAATCGGTGTTACATATATAGTGCACAAGGTCCCGGATTTAGGGTTTTTGACTTCAGACCGGACTCGCCGAGTCCTCTTGCCGACTCGTCGAGTCGGTCACTTACTCTTCGACCCAGATCCCGCTCGGACTCGTCGAGTTCCACCCTGGACTCGACGAGTTCACCCCCTTGACTTAGGGTTTTCCTTTCCTTTCTTGGTCTTTCTGATTATGGGTGTTACAATTTCATTTTTCATGTTTTACTTCTTGAATAATTTGATTATTCAAGATTCCATGGTCGCTCATACTTTTGGAAGTAAGTAGTGAATTAAGGCTGCCATGAATTGAATTTTAGATTGTCTATGGACATTAGACATTCCATTGGTTGCTACAATATTCATGAGTACTTAGAAAAATTGAAATTTTGAGTATTGGATAAACCCACGATCAAATAATTACTTCACTATTTTATCACGAGTAATTATAAGATGATAATATCTTATATTCTTGAAATGGAGATATGTGAGCTGTAATTTATAAGTCGGTTGTGCATTGGTGTTGCAAAAATGCATCAATAACATGATGTTATAAAACGCAATGTCATGTATGATTTGGTGAGTAAAAGATACAAGCATATGAGTCAAAGTACATTCGTTTATTTATCCCTAACATGAAAAGAGATATCTTTGGGCCCCTCGATGATTTAGTGTCAACATTTGAAGAGCTTGGCCGAGCCCAGTCAGAATTGATGTGCTTAATTAGGAATCTGAATTCAGTCGTCCTAAATCAGGAAACCGAGAAACAAAACGTTGGACGGTGAGATTGATTTTAGTCCATGTCTCATTTCCATACGATATCTTGTAGAACGGAGGAATATTTTATCACTTATCAAAAGCACAAATATCTGATTGGATCAGAGTTTGACAATTGCTTTGGAAAGGTCAATTTGCGATTTAATTTAGAAGTCCTACCTATAATTTAGTTTTAGACTTATCCAAATGGGAGACTGCTAGATTAGGTGTCTAAGCCAAGAACTAAATTAGTATGAATTTGAATTATTAGCAAAGTCCTTTTGGGTTGCCATCAAACTTAGTAATTGACTCGATTGCGACTTGGATAAAGAGACTTATGTATTAATTTATTATATAATTAATAAATTAATTATAAATAAAAATAAATGATTTATTAATATATTATGAGAATAACATATTAATTAGAAATATTATTGTTTAATTAATAATTAATCATAAATTAATTGGAATTAATTTTGGTTTAATTGGATTAATTAAAGGTGGAAGGACTAAAGGTGACAATGTTTAAAAGTTGAACATTGACCAATTCTACAACCTCATTAAGAGGAGGGACGAAATTCTTGATGGCTAAAAGGCTTCTAGATGGTTTCTAGAGTTTTTCTTGGGCTCTAAGGAAACTAGGATGCCTTAGGGGGAAAGCATAATGGATAAGGCTTATCTAAGAATATTGCTTTATCCTTAGCCTCCCTATCACCTATATAAACCCTCCTAAGAGTTCACAGTTTCTCTCATCCTTTTTACAAGAAGTGCAAAAGAAAATCCTTCCTCTCCTCTCTCCGCTTTAGCCTCCAACTTGATAGGGTTTGGGTGTGAGCCATTAGAGGCATGAGATTTATGGTGCTTGCTTTCTAAAGTTAGATGAAGAAGGAATCATTGTTTATTTAGTACAATAAGCATAAGGTAAGTATTTTATAATAACCTTTAGTGATGTTCAAAAATACCAATGTAGTTTTAGGGTTCTTGATATTCAATAGTTGTTTGCAAATCATTGTGAGAACACAGATCCTTTAGGGTGCATGAAAACTTAGGTTTTATGTTTTTCCGCCAAAAATAGTTTTTTGTAACATATAAAACCCATCAGATTCCATACATATAAAGAACTATGAAAGATTTCCTAATAAGAAGTTATGCTTCTTTGAAGTTTCACGATTAAACTTAGACGGCTATACGCATCGTAAAAACTGAATTCTTGATAGATTGGTTATTAGCCTCAGTAATCTAAAGGATAGTCATAGTAATCATAAAATCATGAGCGTGCATATAGAGAACGTCCAAATCTTACTTCATATGATTGTTAGCCAAAATAGTCTACACAAGAATTGAAGATATCGCGATTATGAGCCCATCGATATAAAGACAGTCAAGAGCATAGTTCGGATGAAGGATTTGTGAATATCGCACAGACTTTAACAGTTTAAACAGGTCTAAATATGAATTTTAGTAGTGAGAATTAGCAGTTGGGACCTTAATGAAAATTATAGAGCTCGTCAAAAGAATCTAATGATATAAAGAACATTGAAAACGGAGCTTGTGTGCCTAAGTTATGGCCGTCCGAAGATCTGCGAAAATTTACAACTTAGGATGACATGGAAACATTAGGAGGCACCACGTGGCACGGTCAACAGCCCCTTTCCTTCGATAGACACTATGACATGGCACTACAAGAAACGAACAGGTGACACCACAGATTGGTGACACATAGTGCGGTCTAGAAGGCAGCTGGCAAACAACACGGGTGAAGCTGGAATAGACACATGGCAGTAACCGAAGTGGCCACATCACCAGACACGATGAGCACCCTAAAATTCTTATAAATTGTTCTGATTTTCCTTCCATTATCAACACAAATCAATCCCAATCTGTGTAAAACCTCAGTAAGTTAAGTTGGTCTTTTCTAAATTCTATTGTAACTGTTATTTATCAGTAATTCCGTAGCATAATACTGATTGATCTACTTATAAAGTGATTTCTAGGCTAGATTTCATGAGATGTTTAAAGTGGGTTTCCAAACAGTATACTCAGTATAACACATGGACCCTACCTATGAAATGACCTTACATGGTTGCTCCTTATTAGCTATAAATAAGTAGACATTGGGATTGTTGAGGAATCCAAACTATCATTAGTCATAAAAGATATAAAACTAAGAATTAGTGACATTCATAGCTAGCTCACATCAAAGGAGAACCAAGGTTTTAGGCGAAGTGCTGCCAAATTCACCAGTCATGCACTTTTAACAAGTGAGTGTGTAGTTACTTTCATCCCACATACACATATGAAGTATTTAGATAATTAAGTGTTGGGTGTACCTATTATATATGATTGAAGCCTTCTTTGTTAGATGAAACTATACGATCTGATTTTTATTTAATCATATATGTATTTTTATACTTATAAAATATAGGGTAGTAGTGGGAAAAGAGAGATGAAAATAATGAAGAACGGCCAAGACTTTTATAGTACTACAAAACTAGTAATGTGTTTACCTAGTAGGGTATTGATGATTACCGCAGAGTATTCTAAAAAAGTCGGGTCAAACATTAACAGACTTGCAATCTATAGATATGTATAAGCCATACATAGGCATGTATACAATCTATAATTGTTAATCAATTCTACATGGACAGGTTTACAACCGAAAAATGATAAATTAATCGTATGCGGACATGTCTATGACCTGTAGGAATTGATGAATCGTACGCGGATAGGTCAACGACATTTAGGCGTTACTAAATTATACATGGGCAGGTCCTTGACCTGGAGATGTGAAGGAACCATCTATGGATAGGACCCGAAGCATTATTGTATACTTAGAGATCCTTTAAGATAGATCCTTTTATATTTTCGGTGTAGGATCAAGGAGTGAGAATAACGAGAATGGGTAACTGGGTTATTTGTTTGATGTGACATACATATAAAAAATAAATTATACTATTGTGGGTTGAAAACCCTATGTACTCACCAGAATTCCTTACCCGACCCACTCAGTTTCTTTGTATCACAGGTAGCGGTACGAACATATATGATTGTTTGGATCTAATGAGAGATTCGGGGAAAAATAGGCCATATATGTTGTAAGGCTAGCAATGATTATTTTAATGCTTATGTTTCTTGTATCAATTATGACATCCCAAGTTTTTAATAATCAATGAAAACCAGTTCTTGGTAAATACTTCTTATTTGAAAATTTTCCCAATTATAAATAAACTTTGTTTTAAAATAAGCATAAATAAAATGGTCTCTCCTAACCGTGAAAGTGGGGATGTCACAGTTGGTATCAAAGCATTAGTGCAAGTGAACTAGGATTATTTTGAGGATTTCTAGACTTCAACTTAAATGTTAAGCGATGACTGTGAAATGTGTGTCTGTTATATTTTATGTAGTATACTTGAACTGACACAAGCACTAGCGTACTTTAGTGTAAGATGCCTAAAGTGTTGTTGTGTGCCCAAATGATTTAAATTATAGCATGCCTTAGGTTGCCTAAATTGGTATTACTTGATTAAATTTAAGGTTTATTGCTGACCTTGAGTGATAAAGAGGATTATGCATCTAAAACATAAGTAAAACATTCTCTATCATAGTATACTTACCAATCCGGTACACTGAACAATAATTTGGTGTATAGAACATCATGGAAAGAACGCGTAGCGGATTACGAAATGAGAATGAAGACCGACAGCCTAAGCCTCATATTAACGAGCGTGCACCTAAAGACATGCTAGTAGCTAAACCTGTCAAGATGACAAGATTCCAAGAAATGATTCGGGTCATGTAAATGGAGAAAATGTAGGAGATGAGACAACTGCTACATAATAATAGGGATGAACATACTACACTAGTTATGCAACCTGTTTTGAATGAGGAACTGTCATAGGAAGGAAACTATACCTTGATTTTTAGAAAAGCTGAACCGTGATCGGTTAAAAGGAACAACCTTGCCAAAGAGGTTGAGATAAATGGATGCAAGTACAAGGACCTCATAGCTTCCAAACCACCAAGACTTTTTGGGAGCCCCATACAAGTGGAAGTTATGGATTTGATCTCTGAAATAGAGATGATGCTTGATAGTTGTGACTGCAGCAAGAGACAGAAGACCATCCTAGCTGTCAGACAAATAAATACTAGAATATTGAGCTAGTGGAAGTTGTTGGTTGATTCCTTAACAAAGGGAGAAGCAGGGAAGATGTAGAGACCCCAGATAAACTACAAGGAAAATATTGGGTCAAGTATGAGTAGGTGTAAAAAGTAGTGGAGACCTAAACTATAGGAAGCACAGGACTCGCACTTGGATCATAAAGAGTTACAAGGTTACTAAGACACTAGCAGTCGAGTTGTGTTGTTTGTTTCCGTCATCACCTTCATTTCGGTGATGACTAAGAAGATAAATGGTATTCCAATCTTAGAGTTCATAACGAATCAAGTCTGACTAAGATAAATCTACAAAGTAAGTTCGATGTACTATCTGATATTAGTCAATAGATTGAAGGTAAAGATAACTGAAGTGATCGACAGAAGTATTGCAACCATCTTTAAGGCTAAAAAAATTGTAGCCATAAATGATACCTATAATTATGTGGTTTTACAACATTATAACATGAAGGAAGGTATCTTTTGTTATAGAGTACGACCCATAAGAAACCTGAATCAAAAATTTGTTGCAAGCGATATAAGGTCATTAAACCATGACCATTCAGTCTGTTACAATAGCTATAGTAAAGACCTTATCATGTATCCAGCTTATTGGACAATGAGTAGGAGTCTCCGACGAAGATTAAATTCGTAATTCGAAGGTTAGGACTAAAGGTCTAGAATAGAATAAAGAGCGGTTGTAAGTTTAAGCACCACCAACATCTAAGAAACTCCCATAGCTAGATGTGGAAGACATAAGAGTTACGATTATTACCTAGGATGTAATGGTGATGTGTAGAATCATTATACAAGACCTGTTTTGCTGATGATTCCTAGGCGTAATCATCCTAAGGGGAGATAATTACAAAGCCTGGTGATTCAGGATAGGCAATTAAGATATAATATGTAATAAAAATGACATTTTGATAGAAAATTATTTAGGATAAAAGATGTGAACCAAAGTTATAGTATATATGACAATGATTTCGTACATATAAAGAACTTTGAAATATGAATTCGTATGAAGAAGTTATGCTTCTTCAAAGTTTCGCGATTAAATCGACACGGCTATACGCATCGTAAAAAATGAATTTTTGATAGATTGCTTATTACCCTAAGTAATCTAAACGTAAGTTGTAGTAACCGTAAAACCAAGAGCTTACATATAGAGAACTTCCAAATCGGACTTCGTATGAGGAAGTTATGATTTTTTGAAGTTTCAGCGCAATAGTGAGGACATAGAAATCGATATTCCAATCGGTTGGGATGACATGGCACTAGGGATGAGAATTTGGCATGGCACTATGGATGAGAATTTGGCCCGAAAACCCAAACCAATCCGTTACCCGAACCGAACCGAACCGAATTTGGCACGAATAAGCAATTCGATTCGGTTGTCGGGTATCTATATTAGGCTTATTCGATTCTCGGGTTATTCTGTCCGGTTCAACCAAATAAGGGCTTATTCAGATCTAATTACCCGACCCGAAATTGAAAATTCATTTTTTAATCGTATTTTTCTTGATACATTGAATAACCTACATTAAACTGATTCCTTTTGTGTATTTCCTAGTCCCTCCTTTTTTTGATCGAGTCATATGTTGCTTCATAACTATATCTCAAGATTCTGATATTTGGTTTTTACATTATTATATCACAAGAATAGTTAATTCGTGTTTACATTCTTACTATACAAATTCTACCCTTTTTTGCACCTTTGAAACAATTATGTGTACTTTGCATTATTTTTAATTAACAAATTTGTTTCTTTAAAAGATTTTTTATGGAATCATAAGCTACAAAAGTCATAAAAATGCAATCGTTATAATCATATTGTAAATGTTATTCGTGTTATTCGAGTTATAGAATCCTAATATGGTTTATTCGATTCATTTTGGTTATATTAACTCCTTAATTATCTTATACATGTTATTCAGGTTAATTGGGTGATAACCAAGCCGAACCTGTATTGGTTATTTGATCTGGTTTTCAGTTCATGCAATCACCCTTATTCGGTTTTCAAATTATTCTAGTTCGGGTCAGTTCGGTTCGATTCCGACCCACATAACATCACTACATGGCACCACCAGGAGGCGCCACATGTCAAGGTCAGCAGCCCCATTCCTCCGAGAGACACATTAACGTGGCACAATGAGAAGCGAACATATTGGTGACATGTGGTGCATTTTAGAATCTAGCTAGCAATCGACACATACAAAAGTTGGAACAGACACGTGCCAACAGGGGGAAATGGCCATATCACCAGACGCGGCGTGCCCCCCAAAATTCTTAAAATTGTTCCGATTTTGCTTCCATTCTCCTGACAAACCAATCCTAATATCTCTCAAACCACTTCTCATCCAAAAATCTGACTTTTTCTTAATTCTGAGTAGTTTAGCTAGGTTCTGGAGTAGCTAGCAACACGGAAAGTAGAAGCTATTGTGTCGGAGCTCTTCCCGCAGTTTTCCGGTTTTCACTAAAAACTCTTTAAGTTAAGATATGCTTATCTTAATTCAAGTATAACTTATATTTATATTCATAGTCGTTATTATGAATATATAAATAAGATTTATCAGTAATTCCATGTCATAATACTCATTGATCTACTTATGGGTTGATGTCTAGGCTAGATTTAGTAAGGTGGTTAAAATGGGATTTCCAAACAGTATATACCAAATGAACCCTACCTTCGATACGATCTTACGTGGTTTCTCCTTATCAGCTATAGATCAGTATATATTGGGATTATTGAGCAATCTAGACTATTATTAGTCATAAAAGATATAATACTAAGACTTAGTGACATTCGTACCTAGGTCACATCAAAGGAAAAGCCAAGGTGTTAGGCGAAGCGCTACCAAATTCAACAGTCGTCCAGTTTTAACAAGTGATTGCATAGTTACATTCATCTTACATATAGTTATGAAGTATTTAGATAATTAAGTGTTAGGTGTACCTACCATCTGTGATTTAAACCTTCTATGTTAGATGAGATTATATGAGCTCATTTTTATTTAACCATATATGTTTTTTTATACTTATAACATATGGGGTAGTAGAGGGTAAAGAAAATAATGAAGAGAGGTTAAGTCTTTTATAGTACTACCAGACTAGTTATGCATTTACCTAGTAGGGTATTCATGATGACCACAGACTATTATAGACAAGTCGAGTCAAACATGGGCAAACTTGCAACCTATGGATGTTTATAAGCCATACACGGGTATGTATCAAACGTGTAGGTGTTAAAAATTTATACATGGGTAGGTTTACAACATGTTGATGTTAAATGAATGGTATGCGGACAGGTCTATGACATATAGGAAATGTTAAATCGTATGCGGACAGGTCCATGACTTGTAGGCATTACTAAATTATACATGGGTAGGTCTTCGACTTATAGCTATTTAGTAATTACATATGGAAAATACTACAAACTCTGGGTATGAACAAGTTAATCATATGGGTACTCTGTTCACCCCATGGTTTTCTTATATATAAAAAATAAATTATACTATTTTGGGTTGAAAACCCAATGTTGTCAACCTTTCTTGAAACAAGCACCTCGAGCTTGGTATGCCACGTTGTCAACCTTTCTCGAAGAATCAAGTTTTAAAAGAGGTTCAATCGATCAAACCCTCTTTCATAAAATCTTTAATTAACATTTGTTAATCATACAAATATATGTTGGTGACATTATTTTTGGTTCTACTGATGAATCCTTGAGTGTTAAGTTTGCAAATCTAATGAAGAGCAAATTTGAAATGAGCATGATTAGGGAGACGGCTACTTTTCTCAGACTTCAACTCAAACAGTCAACTGATGGCATTTTCATCAACCAAGCGAATTATGTCAAAAACCTACTCACTCACTTTTCAATGGACAAATCCAATACCGCAAAAACCCCAATGGCCTTTAGATACAAATTCGTTGAAGACTTAATTGCCAAACCCGTTGACCAGAAAAGAGATCGTGGAATGATTGGATCACTCGTATACCTCATTGCCAATAGACCTGACATCGTGCTTTCTACATGTGTATGTGTTAGATACCAAGAAAATCCTATGGAATCCCATGTAGTTCCTTTGAAACGCATCTTCAAATACCTAAAAGGAACTCCCAAACCTGGCCTTTGGTATCCAGCTAAATCCGATTTTCAGTTGAACGCTTTCACTGACTCAGACTACGGAGGATGCAAGTTAGATAGGAAGAGCACATCTGGTAGCTATCAATTCCTAGGAGATAGACTAGTGAGTTGGACGTCAAAGAAACATACTTGGCTATCCACATCAATAGCAGAAGCTGAATACCTCGCTGCCGCCAGCTGTTGTTCACAAGTAATATGGATGTGAACTGAATTGCGTGATTATGGCTTCAAAATCTCAAAAATTCCCATATTTTTGTGACTCAACCAGTGTAATTACCATTTCTCATAATCCTGTTCACCATTCCTTGACAAAGCACATCGACATTCAATATCATTTTATCAAAGACAACATTTAAAAGGGTCATATCGACTTGCCCTTCATCAATACCGAAGATCAAATTGCCGATGTCTTCACTTAGGCTCTTGATGAAACAAAGTTTCAATACTTCCTAGGCCGTCTAGGAATGTTAAATCCAAATAACATGCATCCTTAAACTTTTAGTTTTTGTTTGTACAAAAGTGTGTTTACTTTCATTCAAAAAGAAAATTCAAAAACAATTAAAAATTGCTTTCCTTTCAAAAATTACCAAAAAACATTCAAATAACCAATATTTGCAAAAACATTCAGATAAACAAATCTTAAAAAATATAATAAAAGACTTTCCATAATAAGCTTTTATAGAACCTTGTGATTAATCATTTCTTGACTTAATTTTCAGATACTTATGCTCGATGAAGATTTTAGTCATATTGATTCTTAATTGGAGTAAAGGTTCAAATCTCCTACTTTTCGTAATGTATATAACTTTATTTCCTTTGATTTTATTTCATTATTGATGATTTTAATCAATCATGGGACATAAGGTTAGGAGGTTCAAATGAAAACAAAAACCAATGTGAGAATTTGTGCCTCGTCAATCTGTATCACTGTGGAATTTATTTCTTGTGAGCTTAGGTGTGTCAGTATTGCTTATAAGGTATACCCAATTATACATTGTCATGGTCTCATTTTTCCTCAGATATCAAAATGATCAGGGATGATACATTCATTTCTTACATACTAGACAAACTATCTTTTGTGCCACTTATCCCTACCTAGATAAAAGCTAACCAAAAATAAAGACTTATGATCCCATGATCTATCAATAAGAAAAGACGAAACGAAAAGAATTTCAAAAATCATCGATGAAAGACAGCCTCAAAATAGAAAGACTCCACACAACGACATATCCTTACAAGAAAACCAAAAGAGAAACAAAGATCTATCAACATCCAATCCCCGAAGACGAATCTAGATAAAGATGAATCAACAAGAAAGCAAAATCATTCACCGAATAAATATCAAACAAAAATAAATATTCTACATTTGGTATTTTCAAACAAACTTTCAACCAAATGGTTATTTCAAAACAAACATCATAAAATCCCGCAATTTGTTTTTAACCATTTTTTACAAAAGAAGATATATCAATCACTCAAGACAAATACTCTAAAGAAAACAAAACAAAGTTTTTTCAAATGTAGCAAATTGCAGATGCTAAAACAAAATATCTTTTTACAATAAATCGATATTGATCAACAAACAAGATACCATCAAAGAAGAAGCTGCAACAACCATGGATTTCTAGGGATACTGTAGCCTTCATCACTGAGGATTCTTAGTTGCAAACTACACTATGAAAATTGCTAAACCCCTCTACATATATTTCCCGATAGAGAGAGGGTGAATGTTAATGGCATGAATGAAGAAACCCACTGAGCAATGCCGAAACCAGTCTTATGTGATTGATTATCTAATAATGTGACTAAGTGACTTTACAGGAAAGCATAGTTGAACACCTCCAATATGAGTGTGAGTCGTCAAAGAGAGATATCACTCATTTTTTAGTGATCATTAACTTGTTCTACTGCTAGAACAACCAAACAGCCAAGTGAAGTGTGAGATACACCTATGAGCATCCATCTGAATCGACCTATTAGACCACTTGTCGCCATTAATAATGCTATAAAATCTTAGGAAATTTCTTTAGAAACATATATAGCTACCCTTTGATAACCGAACCCGAGACTTTGAGTCGAAAACAAATTTCTGAAAATCTTTTACATTACATATGTTAAACCAAGTCACAAACTTTCAAATCAAATACTATGGCTATATATATATATATATATATATATATATATATATATATATATATATGTATATATATATTGACAAAACTTTTATCTCGAATCTTCAAAAGATAAATTGTCGATATGATTAAATCATATTTGTCCTTATTCCAACAATGATCACATAGGGAAAATTGTTGAAAAATACTTTTTATGTGACTATAACTGAAATAAGAAAAACTGTTTTTATGTTATCTAACAAATATTATCAGTTATTTTAGGTTACATGAACTTGTGATCAAAAGGAAAATACAGAAATACGTGAATGACGGATAACGCATAGACAAGAAAATTTAGTTGTGCAACTGAACAGTTTCATATATATATATATATATATATATATATATATATATATATATATATATATATATATATATTTGTGTGGAATAGTCAACAAAAAGAGAAGCAAATAAGAGACCCACGTTTATGCTCCTACTGCTACTACAACTTGCAACCTCTACATCAAACCAAGTCAAACTCAAGTGCCATTTAGATATTTTTCTTTTGCTACCATATATATATATATATATATATATATATATATATATATATATATATATATATATGAGTATGTAGTGTATATATATATATATATATATATATATATATGAGTATGTAGTGTGTGTAAGTGTTGGAGTGAATAAAAGCGAGAAAGAGAGTTACATATGTTCTTGTGAGTTTTCTTTTGTAAAACATACACCATCTTCATCTTCATCCATAGAGAAAGATCAACAACACCAACATCAACGCTCAACAGCAAGCAAAGTGAAGAACACCATCAACCATCTTTATCTTCAACCCATCAAAGAAACCTTTACCACCTTTGTTCATCACAACCTTACACCACCTTATTCCACCCTACAAACAACATCCAAAAACCTTCCAAACACACTCAAAATACTCTCCAAACACCCTCCAAATACCATCCTTAAATCTCCTCCAAAAACCCTTTTTAAGTTACCTCAACTATCACTACCTTGTTGTTTTCGAGATCAGAAATTTCAAGTTAGAAACAAAAAAACTGGGAACAACACAGCCAAGATACTACTAAGGAGATTTTCACCAAAAATTCTTTAGAACCTTACCTACATCTAGGAATTTTTGTGGACGATATTGACCACCGGGAACCCGAAAGAGACACAAGGGAGAACTGTCTATCCAGAGGATTTTCCGAAAACTAAAGGTTTTTGATATGTGAATGCAACGGATCTGCTCGAACACAACCCGTGTTGTTTTTGCCTAAATCAACACAACCTGTGTTCAGGATTTTGACCTAGGAACCCTTCTAAAAAACCCTCCTACACGACCCGTGTCACTTGTGCCTTAACCTACACAACCCGTGTACCTGTTTTAATTAACTTTTCAAGACTAAACACTCCTATATGACCCGTGTCGCTTACCCTTTCCTTTACACGACCCGTATACATGCCTTTACCCAGAAATACCTTTAATACAAATACATAAACCCATGTATTTTTTACTATTATGTAAACAGCCTATTTTACATAAAACCGAGCTTTGAAAGAACTTTTTGCTACTTATCAAATATTGGATTGAACTTTGAACAAATAGGAACAAAGTCTATTTAGATTCAGTTCAACTATTGACCAGTAGTTCTAATAGTCCAACTATCGACCAACTGGTTCCATCAGTCCAACTATCGATCGGTCGTTCCATCAGTCCAACCTACTTGTTATATATTTGTATAGTTATATAATATATTAAAGATTTACGTCATGTAAATACAGTCATTTATATTATTTATAGCTTAACATCATTTAAATACAATCATTTATATTATTTATAGCTTTGCATCATTTAAATATAGTTATTTATATTATTATAGCTTTCAATCGTTTATAGCTTTCCAGTTTATATTTATTCCGTAATTCTTATTCTTTATATATCCACATCTTATCTCTTTAATTTATATATCTGTCACACAGTAACTGGTATCCGAGCCTTTATCCATGGTGATCAGATCATATATTTTCAACTGTATGTATGTATGTATGTATGTATGTATGTATGTATGTATGTATGTGTGTATGTATGTATGTATGTATGTATGTATGTATATATGTATGTATATATGCATACATATATATATATATATATATACGTGTGTGTGTGTGTGTATATATATATATATATATATATATATAACATGTCGTCATATCATATCATATCATACTATATTATAAAAGAAGCATTTTTCCTTTCACCACATTCATTTGAAACTCCCATGATTTTTCAATTTCTTTCTAATAATAATTATAAGTTGGTTAATAAGTTTAAATAAATATCAAACCTAAAGTTTATATAAAGTAAATTTTAATATTAAAATAATATATTTACTTCTACTTCTAAAGTTATGTTTTTTTAACTTTTAACGTATTATACTTAATTTGTTCGTTTTAATATAGTATTGGATATAAAACATTATCATTTTAAAGATACAATTTTGGAACAATTTGTATAAGATACTTAAATTATTAATTTAAATATAACATTAGAAGGTGAACATAGATATAAATTTTAGTTTAACTTAAACAACCCAAAAAATATTTTGTAAATAGTTAAAAGTGATAAATTGTAGTGTCTTTCTAATACTGATTATAAGTTGGTTAATAAAGTTCAATATATATCAAACCTAAAGTGTAATCATAAATAAACTAAATTTCAATTTTAAAATAATAACTTTACTTCTACTTATAAAGTTATGTCTTTAACTTTTAATATATTATACTTAATTTCTTAGACTTAAAATGTTGTTGTATGTAAACCATTATCAGTTTAAAACTATAACTTTTAAACAGTTTGGACAAAGTACTTAAATTATTAATTTAAATATAACATTACAGTATCAACTTAAATATAAATTTCAGTTCTACTTAAAAACCAAAGAATATTTTGTAAACAGTCAAAAGTGATAAATTGTAGTGATAAATATAAAAACTAAATTGTAATCTCAATTTAACTAAAATATTTCCTAAATATATTTTTATAATTATTAAAAGTTTTCAAATAAGTAGCTTAAAATAACTTAAAATAACAATAGTTAAAAATAACTCTATATAAATTATTATATTGTTACCTTTAAAATAAAAAACAATGTTTGATGTTTTATATAATTATAATGATAGAAATTAAAATGTTAAGCAAATAAATTTAAAAAAATTAATTAACAATAACAACAACTATAAATAACATTAATCCATATATTATATTTAATTTTATTCGTGACTAACTCACAGGTAGAAGTCATTCAAACAGTTGAGATTATGCAGTTATAATAGATGTATATAGTAACATATAATTCAAAACAATCAATATATTATATCAATTCAGTATACGATATCAAATTTAACAACAACATTATTTTTATATTTAAAAAAAATATTTTTTAAAAAATTTCAACTATATAGGTGTTTCTGCACAACGTGTAGGCATTCGCCCAATATATCTTATAAAGCATGCATTTTTA
Source organism: Lactuca serriola (assembly GCF_051521515.1). NCBI lineage: Eukaryota > Viridiplantae > Streptophyta > Magnoliopsida > Asterales > Asteraceae > Lactuca > Lactuca serriola. Next base: position 191,295,296 of record NC_136410.1, read on the forward strand.
CTTGAACCTAATGCATTTGACACTCCCAAGACTATTCAAATTATACAAATTAATTTATGATTAATTGAAGTATTATGATTTATAACTCCTAAAACTCTTCAAATTATACTATTTAATTGATGAGTTAAATAAAATATTTAGCTATATAAGAAATTTGTAGATTACATATTATATGTATGTCAACACAAAATGATAAATTATATTTACAGAGTTTGAAGCGTTATGTGAGTGGTTCCATGGATGTAAGAAGGAAATTGCAACTTTTCCAAATATAAATTCATGTAAACTCAAATTGGGTGTATGTAAAGTTTTAGATATTAGCCAATGTTTAAATATAGGTATGTTTGTAAGTGTATACTTGAGATCATTTTTTAAGTTTATGTGTTACACATCTTTCTATAATCACGGGATCATGAAGTGGGACTAATGATTACTTCTTATGAGCTTTTGGTAAATCAACATTCAAACTATTTATCAGTTAGAGCAATTAACTTTGTTAACATGTACTTTATGTTGTCTCTCTTATTTATTTTAAGAAAATATATTTTATGTTCAAGAGAACATTATTCAACGTGTATTTAAGTTATATATTATGTTAGTTTCTATCTCTTATTTTGTTGTAAATAACATCGAATTAGTTTTATATAATTGATTTTGATGAAAGGAGTTTTACAATTATTATTCCAAATTTTTTGTGATAATGAAGAATTTAAACGAATGATTTTTAATATGATATGAATTTATTATTGAAAACCAATGATTATGTGTGTAATAAAAATGAATTTTTTTTGTTCTACCAAAACTTATATGGATTTATCCATTTTAAATGTTTTTATATTAATAAAAACAAATTATTATTTTATTACATTTGTCAATTTCCTTTTTCCTTATTCGTTCTTTATGGTAAAAAAAAGTAAAATAAATAAAATATTAATATTTTAATAATAAAATATAAGTGATAAAAATATATCTCAAGTTTAACACTCTTTTTCCCCTAACCCACTCTTAATATATTTTTTAATGATTGGTCGCAATATATAATGATTATTATAATTTTAAAATTCACATCACCATTTTATTTGGACCCTTGATTCTCTTCCAATATTTCATAGCTTTAAGGACAAATGAAAGTACAATATAGAAGTAGTTGGTTTTAAATATAATAATGAAATTTTTTAAATAAATAGTTTTTCATTAAGTAAAAAATAATAATTGTTTAAATTAATGTAAAACTAAAAAATAGATTATCATATATTAAAAAAATTATTGTAGGGAATGATAATATGCTTAGCATGACGCCACACCAGAAGCTGCGTATGATTTTTTTAAAGACAGGTAGTATATAAAAAATATAGTAGAATTGTAAAAAGATAAGGAATTGTAGCATCAATATAGTGTGGTAATTATAATAGTTTTTATTTTGGAAAAATAAAATAAAAATGAAAGAGTAAAAAGAAAACTCTCTCTCTCTCTCTCTCTCTCTCTCTCTCTCTCTCTCTCTCTCTCTCTCTCTCTCTCTCTCTCTCTCTCTCTCTCTCTCTCTCTCTCTCTCTCTCTCTCTCTCTCTCTCTCTCTCGTTTAACGTTGGCGATCGACCTAGCAAGAGCTAGGGGCAGTGTGCAGCGACTCTAGCTGCGCAGTAGTGAAGCTTCCTAACAAGCCACTCCCTGTTGCTTTATATATATATATATATATATATATATATATATATATATATATATATATATATATATTTGTGTGTGTCTGAACTCGTTACTTTGTGTTCACTCGTTAATAAATGTAAGTATATACGTGCCTACTCAACTTTATTTGTTAAAATAGTAAACGAATGCAGCACAACATGTTTGTGAACTACCTTTACAAATGTGTTCACGAACAAATAAATAGAAGCAATTAGTAAGACGTAGATTCAGACTTTCAAAATATTCATAAACCAAAACTCTAAATAATTCCAAAGAGAAATTAAACTCTAAATAACATGTTACTTACAAACTTTAACGAAAAATAAACAGACCTTGATATACATATACAAACATAGAACGAGATTTATGTTTGTGTTCGTTTATTTAACGAACGTAAAATTCTTATTTGTTTTCCCTCATTAATATATAGAACGTACTCATTATCAAACTAGTCACCATTAATTAATTCGCTCAGAACCCGATACATAACCATACAAGTTCAGTCTTCACTTTTAGTTTTACTTTTTATTGTTTAATTTCTAGCTACTGCAACCGCATTTGGTTATTTGTCCGTTTTATGTCTATTTAATATATTGCTTGGGTGGTATATGTGAATTTGATGTTTAGTGAAAGGTACTTTCTCAACTGTCGCTTTTCATAGCATGGTGTTATTTAAGGTTCATATCTACATGTGGCTCTTCCTCACCTTACTAGTTTATCATCACATTTTCAAAGCTAGAGTCCCACGATTGTACGTAATTTGCTTGTACTTTCGTCTTAGATGTACTTTCGTCTTAGATGTACTTTCTCACTTTTGTTCGAGACTGATAGTAGCTCCGGTTTTAAGTTTGGTTTGATACAATTGAATGTACGTATAATTACAAAAATGACACAATCACATTTTTTAAAAAACTAGCACATAAATAGGAAAGAAGGATTACATGGAAAAGACCGGATAACAAGCCTATCAAACAAATCATGCTTAAGAAAGGAATGTGTGTTAACAAATCAAATAGTTCCTAAACCGCTAAAAGAACCACCAACATGTAAAGAAACAAGCTTCCAAATACTCCTTTCCTTTCACGCAAAACTACAAAGTTGCAAACCAGTTAGACCATCCCTAACATGAGCAAAAAATGGGAGCGGGCAAATCCCACCAACACAAAGAAGAGGAGGTCATGAGCAATAGAGCACTAGAAGAACAAATGAGCTAAAGCATCTGTCCCACTAGCTTAGATCGAACATAACAAAGAAGTTATCTAAACTAAAGAATTGATGTCAAGTCTATGTAAAGACAAATTCCAATGAAAAGGCAGCCTATCCCACACCAAACGCCAAATGACGATAATCACTTTGATTGGGACAAGCTTGTTCCAAAGATACTAGCACAATATTGAAGGAACCAAGAGGCTATCGATGTGAGCTCGAGCAGAGGAAACCACAATGTTATCTGAGCCATGAAAAGACTAACTCTACTTATTAGAAGCAGTAAAAAGCACTGCAAAATAAAGAAAAGCAAGCAAATCCTCCCACTTGGTCAACTATGCACCACCCCTTTGAGGCCGACGAAAGGAAGGGAAATGGTCGACCTGTTGAAGCTTGTCTTGCACAAAAATGCACTGGTCAATCTCCTAAGCAAAGACTCAACGAAATCTAATGTTGAAAGGCCAATCACCTAACAAGGTGTCAGCCCAGCAAAGAGTGTTCGCACCATTACCAATACACCTTTTACAACACTCCACCAGATCCACACCTCTATCATGTAAATCAAAAATATAAGTTAAAATGGCAATCCAAATGGAAACCGAAAGCCTACGGATCTGATAAGAGGAACCCAAATAAAACTCTCCATGGATAGCTCTAATAACCATAGCCCACATAAAGCATTAGGGTTGGAGCAAAATCTCCAAACCCGTTTAAATAAGAGGGCATAGTTTAGCACAGAAAAGCTACCCACCTCAAGACCAACAAACTCCTTTTTATCCATGACTTGTTTCCAAATCACCCAAGTCATCTTATTTTCTTCTAAATCATCCCCTAAAAATGATTTATTGTGTAAGGACTCAATCTAATTCAAAACTGTAACCGGGGACTTAGAGATCGACATAAAGTAAGTAGGAAGAGCTCCGAGCACAGACTTCACAAGAGTTAATCTAACACCCACAAATAGAGTCTTAGCCTTCCAAATGGAATGTTTAGAAGTAACTTTCCAAATTATACCCGACAACAGAGTAATTCACAACATATTACTAGACTTGTGGGATAATCACAAAAAAGTTAAGCACTTCAGAAAAATGTTAAACAAATATCAGTGAAACTTGTGGTATAAAAGTTCATAAAATATTAAATTAAAATTGAACACAATATTTAACGTGGTTCGGTTTAGCTCTGACTTAAAACTAAACTAGCAACTAACAACAATAGGGATATGAAACTATTTGTATGTAAGCATTGGAAACCCTAATTTGGATGTGCCAGAACCATCCATAATTAGCCTAGAAAGAGAATGCCCTAATTTTAGCCTAATCACAGAATGTCATGCGGACGCTTCTAGAACTTTCAACCTCATGAGCATTGTCCATGAACATCATCGATGAGCATAGACAACTGATGAGCATCCTCCTTGAGAATCTTCAACTGATCAACATCCTCATTGAGCATCTTCAACATGTGAGCACCCATGATGCTCACTTATGGTCCATAATGTTCACTTGTGGTCCATGGTGCCTACTCACGATCATGATGTGCACTCGTGATTCCTGATGTTCACTTGTGATCCTGATGCACACTTGTGATTCCTGATGCTCACTTGTGATCCCTGATGCTTACTTGTGATCCTGATGCTCACTTGCAATTCCTAATACTCTCTTTTGATTCTTGATCCTCGCTTGTATTTGATCAGGTCTTCATATCCCAACAATATCCCACTTGAAGGCTTGATCAACTTCATATACCGTTCAAATTTCATCGTTCCTCAAGAAAATGTTGCCTCTCTCTCTCTCTCTCCTTCCAAACCATTCTCTTCAAACTTCTAGAAGGATAGTTGATGTCATGAAAAGCTTCAACTTCTCAGTGGTAACCACCTTGGTGAACATATCAGTTGGATTCTTCAATTTTAAGGATTTTATTCAAGTTTAGAGTTCCTTCATTGATTAATCCTCGAATGAAATGGTACCTCGTTTAAATGTGTTTCATTCTATTGTGAAAGAATGGATTCTTTGCTAGGTGAACTGCACTTTGGTTGTCACAATGCAGTACACATTCCTCATGCCTCATTCCAAGTTCTAAAAAAAACTCTTCAACCATATGAGTTCTTTAGCTGCCTCTGAAAGAGCCATGCATTCTGCTTCTATGGCTGAAAGAGAAACACTCTTTTGTAACCTTGACATCCAACTGATTAATGAACCTTCGTGCGTGAACACATAACATGTCGCACTGTTGACTGAATTCGCATATCCACCTAAATTTGCATCGGCAAACCATTCTAAAACTACCCATTTTCTTCTGAAACATAAGGAAAGCTTAGTTGTTCCTTTTAAGTAGGGTAGAAACCATTTCACTCCTTTGCAATGTCACACCCCCTGCCCAGCCATTAGCGGAAACACCAAGCAGTGTGACGGCATAAAGAGCTTCAATCCAATTAAAAAACATATATTTGTAAATACTTCAACTATATTTGTAAAGACTTCAAGTATATAGGTGTTTATGCACAACGCGTGGGCATTCGCCTAATCATATCATACATACTTATAAAGCTAGCATTTTTTCTTGAATCTCATGCATTTGAAACCCCTTTTTTAACTTCGTCAAACCACATTCATTTGAAACCCCCTTTTGTAACTAATGCAACTCAAAAGTTTTCTTAATTATGATTGAACACTCAAAAGTTTTATAACTTATATTATGTTTAATTAGCATTTAGTGAAAAGTTTACTATAAAAAGGTCAATCTTTTGTGAAGACATAAAAGCTCTAATATAATAGCATATCTCCAAAACTGGTCATAAGACCTCAATCCAACACAAAAAGATAATTAATTAAAACTCATACATATGTTATACTTTCCATCTCTCTCTCTCTCTCTCTATATATATATATATATATATGTGTGTGTGTGTGTGTGTGTATATATATATGTATATATATATTGAGAGAGAGAGAGAGAGAGGAATGATCATTTGAGTATTCAAAGTTTCCTGAGAACCTGAGAACTAAAGGTGGAACGTTGGATTATAAAAAGGAAGGGTCGAGATGCAAGGTAGCGTTTTTGTAAATAATTAGAGAAAAAAAGGAGGAGTATCTTAATTAATTCAGTCAGGGGTATAATAGGAATAAAAATATAATTAAATGATTTATTAAATCTAATATCTGATAAAATACATTTTCATCTCTCTCTCTTTCCTCCCCATTTTCCTCTCTCGCTCAAAGCTACAATCCATCCTTCGACGACTCACCTCCGTCAAATTGCCTCCGATCCTTCTTCCAATTCCATGTTTTTGATTCTGAAATTGCTTCTACTCACACGAATCTGAAATCCCCCAACGATCGAAGTTTCATTGTTGCTAAACCCATTGATCTCACGTTCTTCATGGAAAAAACTCCACTGAAGATGCTTTGATTTTGAATCGTTTATCCTCCATCAATTCATTCCCCGGAGTACACCGTAATTGCAGACTTTATCTCGGCCTCCACTGTGGATTGAAGACCTGAACGAAGAAGATGATCCCTTGCCGATCAAAATTTAGGTATCATATGTTTCTATAGTTGACTCCTGACCTTTGTTTGACCTTTATGAAGTGTTTTTGCCTAATCATTAAGTTGAACCTGTTTAGTCAATATGTTTTTAAGAAGAGTTAAATCCTTGTGTTGATTGTAGATATAAAAATAGACACCTGTGTTATTGAAAAATATAGATATTTGATTGCACTCAACATGTTCGATGAAATGCCTCAATGAGAAATATTACATGTTAACTTCACTTTGACTTCATGAATGATGAACCAATTCCAATTTAGTATTCTGAAGAATTTTTTTAGATTATATTTTGAGAAATGTAGGAGATATTTTTATTTGTGGAAGACTGCAGCCTTTTGAGCATATAATATAATGTCAAAAACAGTTGTCTTTTACAAATAAATTTTCATAATACAATTTAAATGGATTACTTCAGCCTTTTGAGCATTTGGTATGCTTGTATTTTCTTGGTACCTAAGGCCTGACATATGCTCTAATGTTGTTAATGATCAGTTTTTTCTTAGCCATTTTTACAGGTAATTGATGAATTTGTAGTTATCTACTCATCTCTGTAAGAATTAAGAAGCAAGTTGTTTAATGTATATCAATTTTGTTCTTTTTATGAATGAAAACTTCGTTTTCTTGTTTCATTTCTAGCTTTCCTCTATCAAAAATGCATCGTTGGTCCTGCAACCAGTTGCTATGCTCTTAACGATTCTAGCCACATTCATGATTTTGTATCCTCCTCAAGTAACTGCAATTTGGAATTAAATTTTGTATTACTTGGTGACAAAAAAGTTTGTTTTCTTTTACATATTATACATAGTAGCTGGTTTGGACACCCTATTGAGTATGATGGAGTGGTAATTTCCTTTTGTACATATTGATCTTGATAACATTCTAGTTGTTCGAATTTAGGATAGTTCTTTTCACAGTTTTGGTTGTGTTTTATGTTTCATTTCCTGTAGCTTCATTGAGAGTTTGTTTTTGGGATAATGCAGAGAATTTACAGCAGTAACATTTCTATTAGTCAAGAATGGGGAAGTCTCCTGGAAAGTGGATCAAGATTGTGTTTCTTGGGAAGAAGTCATCAAAATCTGATCTCTCAAAAATAAGAAAAAGGTTACTTTTTGTACATCATTTTTCTATTCTCTTAGTATGTGATCCTGATGTCATCTAATTCTTGCAGGATGCTACTTCAGAAATAACAATATCCATCACTGGTAAAACACCATCAAACAATTTTGGTGTTGATTCAATGATCATCTGAAGTCCAGTGCACCCTGTAATTGATTCAAGTGATCATATAGAACTTGAAAAGACCTCAAGTGATAACTTAATAACAGATTCACCTAAAAATGATAATGCAAATGATTATACAGAACTTGTATAATTGATTGTTGCAATTAAACCCTAGAGTAGATGATGAGTTTGATAAATGATAATGCAAATAGGAGCACAACAACCAAGGTACATGAATATTATTATTATAATCTTTTTATTTAAAAAAATGCAGAATCTTTACAAACATTCTAATATTTATATTATTTTTTGGACATAAACTAATTATATAATGCACTAATAATCACCATCTACTTCTTTAGTATTCTATTTTTGAATTTGTGTTTTGGAATTCAGCAAATCTCATATCGTTATAGAAAAAAATCACATGTAATTCACATATGGATCACATGTGATTCACATGTAAATCATTAGTGAATCACATATGAATTACATGTGATTCACATGTAATTTACATGTAAATCACATGCGATTTACATGTAAATCACAAGTGATTCACATGTAAATTACAATTGATTCACATTTGAATCACAAGTGATTCACATATAAATCACAAGTGAATCACATATAAATCACAAGTGATTCCAATATGAATCACATGTAATTCACATATAAAATCACATGTAATTCACAAGTGAATCCCATATGAGTTACATATGAATCATAAGTGATTCACATATGAATTACATGTGATTCACATGTAGATTACAAGTGAATCACATAAGAATTACATGTGATTCAGATGTAAACAACATGTAATTCACATATGAATTACATGTGATTCACATGTAATTCACATATGAATCACATGTAAATCTTATATGATATATACATGTGCATTTTTGTAAGTGTTCTTGCATTAATCAAATTTTTTAATTTTCATGTAGATTTTGAAGAATTTGTGGAAAATATTGAAGAGGTGAAAAGTGATATATGAAAATCTTGATATGAAGAACTGATAACATTGTGAATCTTCGTAGCATTTTTTATTTTTTATATTTTATTTTGTATCGAATAAAATACTTGTATTATTATGTTTATAGATTGATTAATAAAAATGAAATTTTTTATGATTTATTTATGAATATTATAGTATAAGAAATATGAATATATTCATTTGAAAACAAATATGCATATATGCACCTAAAATGTTGATTTTTTTTTTGTTCAAAAAATTAGACTTTTTTTTTAAATATTCTAGTTTTTTTTTTAACTTTACTGATTTTTAAAAATTTATATATATATATATATATATACATATATTTTAAATGCGGCTTTATTAAAAAAATTGCAGTTTTTTTTTTAAAAAAAAATTGCACTTTTTTTTAAAAAAAAATGCAGTATATTAAAAAAAGTGCAGTTTTTTTGAAAAAATTACAATTTTTTTAAAAAAAAATTATTGTTTTATTAAAAAGTTTACAGTTTTTTTAAATACAGTTTTTCTTTCAAAAACACTGCATTTTTTTTTTCAAAAAAATTGTAGTTTTTTTTAAAAAAAAATGCAATTTTTAAAAAAAAATTCAAATTTTTTAAAAATTTATGGGTTCCAAAAAAGTTTAAAAAAAAATCCTCAGTTTAAAAAAAACGAAAATTATTTTTTTTTATAAAAAAATCCAAAATTTTGTTTTATAATGTTAATTTGAGAGCTTTTTATTAATATTTCCAATAATACAAACAAAATTAAGTGGGATTGGTATGATGACGATCATGCCCTTAGTGATTTGATTTTGATCCAACGATCTACCTTTAGTTCTTAGATTCTCGGGAAACTATGAGTTCTCAACCGATCTCAACCCTATATATATATATATATATATATATATATATATATATATATATATATATATATAATAGAGGTCAAAACACTTCAACCAAAATTCATTTAAAATCTAATATTTGAAATGCTTTTGAATAATGATTGTAAAAATTTCAACATGTGTTACTTAATTGATTGATTAATAAAAATATTAATGTTTTGGAACTCCTAACTCTTAAACTTATATTATTTAATTTGTTAGTTAACTAAAATATTTTTCCTACATAAAGATAAGATTTTTATGTTTGGTTACTCATATTTGTTTATGTAATTAGAAAACAAGGTGTACATCGAATGACTACTTTAATTTCAAATAGGAATCGATATCACTAGAGAAGTATGTTGTCTTTAACCGGTGGTAGGAGGTCCACATATTCTTTAGTAATATCTATTTTAAATTCCTATTCACCTTAATTTTTTAGGTGCAAATTAAGGAAGAGGATTCTCGGTGCACCAACATAAAGTCAAACGTATGCCTTGCAAAATATGTAATTAAAAATAAATATCATATTTACTAATCGACTTATTTTAAAACTCTTGATGACATTTATGTATAATGATATATTTTGTATGACTTCATTCTTAATTTCAATGCTTAATATTTGAAAGTTCATATATGAAACCTTGGATGTTTTGGTGTAATATAAATAGTGTAATACAAAGTTTATTAGTTCAATATGGTTTACTAATAGCTCATTAAAAACAACTTATTTCTTATTTTATCCAAAAAATATTATCGGACATAAGAAAAGTAGATTATATTAATGTACTACAAAAACTTATAATATATATTGGATATTATAAAAGTAAAAGTAAAGTTTATAAGGTATGGACTATATTAGATAGTATCAAAATATAAGTTGATGGATTTTTATGTTATTTGGTAATTCGGTTAATGCTCAAAACATGACTAAAAATATAAATTTCAACATATTTCTATTTTTTCTCATAATTATTTTAACCACTTAAATGCATTCTTGCGCAACACGTGAGGTTACACCTAGTTATATTAGAAAGGAAGCATTTTTTTCTTTCACTACATTCATTTGAAACTCCCATGTATTTTTCCTTTCACCACATTCATTTCAAACTTTGATGATTTTTCAATTTCTTTCTAATATAAATTATAAGTTGGTTAATCATCTTAAATAAATATCAAACCTAAAGTGTAATCATATATAAATTAAATTTCAATATTAAAAGAATATCTTTACTTCTACTTATAAAGTTATGTTTTTTTTTAACTTTGTACATATTATACTTAATTTATTAGATTTAATCTATTGTTTTATGTAAAACATTATCATTTTAAAGCTACAACTTTTGAACAATTTGTATAAAATATTTAAGTTATAAACTTAAATATAACATTACAGGACCAAATTTTAGTTTAACTTAAACAACCCAAATAATATTTTGTAAATAGTTAAAAGTGATAAATTGTAGTGTCTTTCTAATAATGATTATAATTGGTTTAATAAGTTTAAATAAATATCAAACATAAACTGTAATCATAAATAAACTAAATTTCAGTATTAAAATAATATATTTACTTCTACTTATAAAGTTATGTATTTAACTTTTAACATGTTATACTTAATTTATTAGATTTAATATGTTGTTATATGTAAATGTAACAATCTTAAAAATTAGGTCGAGGTCCGCCGAATAATGACCATAACAAATTGTGACGGAGGACTTAATGTACGAGGTTCTTATAAAAATAAGTGTATATTTTTAAAAATAAGAATCGTTTAAAATAGATTATTATTGGAATGTGACTAGTTATATACTAATAAAATCAATAAGCTATATACAATTATTTATATGTAGTGACATGGGTTTTATCTATAAAAATATCCAAGTCCTTATGAATGTTATATGTAATAATAAGTGGATCATATTATCATATGAAAAATATATAACAAAATAAATGAATTTTGAAATATATGTATAAAAATATATGGTTAGAAACTCTCGAGACTTAGGCCCATAAAAACCCAAAAGTTCATTTTGTTAAGCTACACCATTTAAGAGGTAGTACATACAATCAAATTTAGATGTATCTAAGACAAGCTTTGAATGCCAAAGTCAACTCCTAAGGGTCTATCCCTTTTCTCATGGAGTGCTTAAGTCTTTTAACCACCCATTCACATCATTTCCCTTTATGAGTAAGTACACTCATTTAAGAGTGTTGCTTGCAAATATCAACCCAAACTACATGGCAATTGAAGACTCTTACACCCTAACTCAAACACCCCCACGTTTTCTTTCCCTTCTTTCCTCTAAGCCATAAAAATTCTGCACAAATGGTACTAGGTGTAAATGCAAATGGGTAACATAATAACCTCAAGCAATGAACCAAAGTACCACCCACTTAATGATGGCCAACAATCTAGAGCTATAAAAGGACTCTTCAAGGCTTGAAATGGCAGCCCAAAATCACCCTTCAAACCTTTTTCTCTCCATCTTTTCTAGCCTAAATTCGTATTCATCAAGGAACACCTCCACTAGAGGTGTTTATTTGGTAGTTTACCGGCGAGAAAAGAGGCAGCAACCTCTCAAAATTCTTCCCTGATTAACCCCCCTTCGAGACAGCCAAACACCCTCCCTGGATCGATCTTGTTGCCACCAATTATTTCCCTCAAGAGCTGCTGCGAAAATAGGAAGGAAAGGGGGCGAGAAAGCTGCCGAAAACATCCCCCGACAAATTCGTTTATTGTTGGTGAAGGTATCAGGTCTTGAACGAAGCACAAATGTCACCAAATCCTCCTATCTAAACTCGAGAATCATGCTTCAAATGTGAGTCTTTATGGCCCCATTTTTACAGTTTTTACTTTTTTGAGGGAGATACATACTTGAGTATTTTGATATAATATGATGACTAAAAAGTTTATATGTTACATGCATGCAAAGTTAATACCTGTAAAGTGAGATTTACTCAAAACACACATCAATCGATTGTGTGATATGTATCTTTATATAAATTAATTACAACATATTCTCCTAGTACGGTGGAGAGATAAATACAAGCTAAACAAAGATACATTTGAATAAAAAGCTCGATATTATCCAACATCCCCTCTCCAGCGAATGGGTGGTGGAACAAGACGAAGCATGGCACGAAATTGCTCAAATTGGGCACATGGAAGGCTTTTGGTGAAAATGCCTGCCACCTGAAGCTTGGTTGAGACGAACTTGGTGTATAGTTTTCCAGAAGTGACAAGTTCACGTACAAAATAATAGTTAAGATCGATATGTTTTGCACGCTTATGAGAAACCGGATTACGTGTCATAAAGATAGCACTTTTATTATCACATAGTAAAGTAGGGTGATCAGAGGGTAAATCATGAAGCTCACGTAGAAGATGAGTAATCCAAACGATTTCAGCACCAGTATTAGCCATCGCCCGACACTCAGATTCACAACTGGACCTAGAGACGATAAGTTGCTTCTTAACACTCCAAGAAACCAAATTACCACCTAAAAAGATGGAATAACCATAAGTAGAACGGCGAGTTTCAATGCAACGGGCCCACTCAGCATCAGAATACCCTAAGATGGAATTGGTATGTGGGCGACTAAATGTGAGACCAAATGCATTAGTACCCTTAACATAGCGCAGGATGCGTTTGACTTGCTGAAAATGAGTTTCTGTAGGAGCATGAAGGAACTGGCTAGCTTGAATAACAGCATATGATAAATAAGGTCTAGTAATGACCGATAACGAGTAGGGTCTGAGAACATAGCACCACCTGGAATAAAACTCTCATGAGTGTCTAAAGGTGTATGAACAGGCTTTAAGTCAAGTAGGTCAGCACGAGTAAGAACATCTTTTGCAAAAACTAATTTAGAGCGCCAAGATCTTTGATGGCAAATTCTCGATTTAGGCGTGTAGTTAAGGCTGTAATAACAGATTCTTGATTACCTGTAAGACTAGTCATCCACATAGACAAGCAAGTACATCATACACGAATCTTTAGCAAAAACTAATAAAGATGTGTCAGCACGACTACAAGTGAAACCATTGGTAAGTAAAAACGAGCTAAGACGATGAAACCAAGCCCTTGGTGCCTATTTTAATCCATATAAAGCTTTGGATAACTTGAAAACATGATGGGGAATCGTGAATCAATAAATCTAGGGGGTTGCTCCATAAAGACAGTTTCATTTAATTAACCATGAAGAAAAGCATTTTTAACATCAAGTTGATGCAAACGCCAATTATACAAGACTACTAAGGATATGACAATGTGAACCGTTGTCACACCCCGCTAAAGCGGAAACACGAGGCGTGGCAGTACAAAGGGTTTCATAGCAAAAGTTTAAAGACAACACCAACCATAGTATTAAAATCGTTACAAATTTACAACGGATTTGAACAACTTTTAAAAGAAATTACAATGTAAATTGAAATACAACACATGCGAATGATCCTAAAAGTGAAGTGAAGTGTCCCTAAGTGCCACTTACTCGATGATTCCTGAAAAAGCATGTAAAACGAGCGTCAACTATAAAAATAGTTGGTGAGTACTCACAAGTTTGAAAATAATATTGGTTTCATGAATCGAAACTAAAATTTTGATATAAGTTTCCATAGATAAAAATATATTGCTAAAATGAGTAAATAAGTTTGTGGAAACAAGGTTCGTTGTCATCATGAGAAATAAAGTATGTTGCCCAAAAGAAATGCAACGTTCATATCCTCATGGGAAATAAAGTTTGTTACTAAAATGAGTAATCAAGTTTCATTGCTACAAGGAGAAAACAAGTTTGTTACTATAAGAAGCAACCAAGTTTGTTGCTAAAACAAGTAAATAAGTATTTAGTAACAAAATTTCGTTGTTATAATGAGATACAAAGTTTATTGCTATAATGAGAAACACAGTTGATTGCTATAATTGATAAACGAGATTATTGCCATAATAAATAACAAGTTTGTATGTGTATGAGCAAACAATGAGTTCTCAACCAAACCTATGATTGAAGCCCTATCAAGATCTATGCTTATCGTTCCATAGATTAATATGGTATCATGCACTCCAACAATAGGGCGAGTGGGGAGTTATCAATTCCTAATAATGCTATCCATAATGACCATTGGCTCAAAGAGTTAATGGTTAGAGATAAGGGAAGGGCCTTAGTATGATAAGTTCTCATGTTCCGTGTTGCATAGACATACATAGAGAGACATAGCAATACAATAGCAATCGTGTTTGATACAAATCAATTTAAAAACAACATGCAAATAATAGTTTTTCTAGACATGCTTTTCCACCCCAAAAAATAAAAACTGTTGCGTGAATACTTACAATATGCAAAATATACCAACCAAGTTTATACGAGTCAAATAAATACAACGAATATAAATAGTTTAGGACATGCTTTTCGACCCCAAAACATTTAAAAACCAAAAATAAGGGAGTACATGAATACTCACAATATGCATTGAGATGATGTAAATGGTGTCTTGAACTACGATCCACTCGTACCACTATCGTTTTCCTACAACGATGTTACACACTAATGAGTCTCTAATTGAAATTCAATACTAATATACTTACTACTACAATAGAATTATGTCAATAATGTGTCAAAATTTAATATTGATAAGTTACAAACATTTTTCTGTGAAAATTAAATTTCAATGAATCAATTGTTATATAACAATTTAAGTGGAAAAATTTCCATTATTGAAATGTTAATATTTAACATTTTAGAGGTGTTCCAATGATTAAATATTCAAAAACTAAATCAAATTAGTTGTAAAATTTCCCAAAATTTTCATTTCAGTTTTAATTAAAGTGAAAGACCTCAAGATAAATTTTCTTGAATTTTTGATTTGTCTAACTATTTTTCACCATTTAATTCCATGAATAATCATAATATCATGGAAAAATAGTAAATTTTCATGAAAAATTATTATAACTTTTGTGTAACTATTTTACAGTGTAAATAATCTAGGAAAAATCCCAGAGGTTGTTTTTATCTACTGGAATCCGATTTTGTGTATTTAAGTGTATTTAATCTTAGAAAATAGGAGAAAAAAAGTATTCAGAAGAGAAAAATAATAAAAAATTTTATGTAGCCTCCTAATGTACTAAAAGGTGTTTTGGTAAAGTTTCCTAATTTTTGGATGAGTAAAACTATTTTTCCTGTTTTTAGTCCATTATAAATACAAAAATCATAGAAAAATAAGAATACATTATGAAAAATTCTGAAAATATTTTTCTAAGTCTTACACAGAGGGTATAAGCTGTGAAAATTATTTATACCCTTTTCAAATTATCTAAAGCAGTTTTATGATTTAATGAGGCTAAACAAAAAGAAAACTCAAAACAATATTAAACAGTAACAAAAACCTATGAAATATAATGTGGTGTCATTATTTAGCATAGGGATCATCCAATAGTTTACCTAGGATTTATAGACCTAAGAAAGTATTTTATATGATTTATTGCCCTATTTTATTTCAATAATTATAATACTTCGAGAAAAATGAATTATTTTCTGAAAATTTGTTGAACCTCTCATTTTGTTGATGGGAATCTTGGAAAAATCAGATTTGGTCAGAAAATGAGTTTTAGATATTTATTTGGAAATAAATATTTCATGAACATATTTGAAAGCTTTTAACAACATACTTTGATGGTCTAGCATCTAAGCTTGAAGGTCATCACATGCATGTTTATTTGAAGGCCATTCATGAGTTTTAAATGTTCAAAAATTGTTTTTTAAAGAAAAAACTTAGAGTGCATGTGGTGATTTTCCACCAAAACTTGTAGAAAAGTGGATTTTCATGATCTTGACTTAAGTTTAGGTCCTTGGATTTCACCATTTACAAACATGCATGTTGTTTTTGGGTGAAATCATACCACCATCATCATCAAAACTGAAGTGAATGAACATGCACACATATTTTCTAAAATAAAGGTGTAGAAGAAGAAGGAAATGCAAGAAAAACCTTGAAAACATGGAAGAAAATGAAAGACAATCGTGTTCTACCTTAATGAACACCACTAGATGATGAAGATTTTGAGTTTGAGGTGTGTTCTTGGACTTATTTTGTTAAAAATTTCGTGGGTATAGAGAAATGAAGAGAGAAATGGAGTGGTGGTGATGAAGAGTGTGAGAGAGAATGAGGGGTAGAGTGAGAGAGAAGATGGAGTGGAATTGATTGTGTGTGTTGGGAATAGGAGAGAGAGGAGAGAGAGGGAGAGGTACGACTTTTTGAGGTATAATACCCTTTATTACTCTTTTTCTCTTTATAATAATTAAATCTTTTATAAAAAATATCAAAGTTTTATAAAATATACAACTTAACCTAGCTTTTATCCACAAAACCTTGGTTTTTGGCTTATAAATTAAGGGTAAATGTTAATGAGTTCAATTTTATTTCCTTAAATGAATTTTTATAATTTTAATTATAATAAGATAATATTAGAATCTTTATAAATATTTTTATAGAATTTTTAAGGTTAAAGTTTGTAAATATGAGTTTTTAGGGCATTTAGGGTTTTTGAGAGTTTGTAAATATTTGGATATCAAAGTTACTTGAATTTTGAGACTTCAAACTATTTTAGAGTTTCATAACTCTTATTCAAATTAGAAATATTGTTTATAATTTATTTTTATTGGTTTATTGGCATTCTATGTAGTGATTCCGAGATTCAAACGAAATTGAGGAATCAAGTATACTAGTCCTAGTTTCAACTTTGACTTAAGTTTCTATGAGACTCTGACCTAACTTTTACTAATAGGTCAAGTGCATGATGTGTGTATATGATTCATGAAATTTTGTTCGAGTCAAAGAGTGACCCAAATATGGATAGTCACTATAGCTCAGTAGATGAAGAATTCACATATCAATGTGAAATCTAAGTACACTATCCATTGATTCTAATTGTTTCCAAGTTTCTAGTAGGTTATAACTTTGCTTCTAGTTACTAAGTCTAGTATGTGTAGTGCCTATATGTGCAACTAAGTCTAGTCAAATCTAGAACTGACTCGAATTTTGACGGTTGTCACAGTCTCCCCCGGTTGAAAGAATTTCGTCCCGAAATTCAATTCGTGACGTATTCTATTAGAACTCAGCCGAATACAATTGTATAGCTGGAGAGGTGGTGACTTGCAATGTTCTTTGATTATTTCGGGTTTATTTCCTCAAAGGAAGAACCCAATTCTTTAGCTATAGTCAAGTTAATGTTTCCTTAATTCGAGTTCTACAATTTAGATTGCGAGAAATTAGGATCATGGAAATCATGATCCAAACATGGCGACCTAGTCGAAAAAGATCATTTAGTTAGATATTATCTGAATTAAGAGAGCTATAAGTTTTGTTGAAGCACTAACTGCACTGAGCGTTAAATCCGCATTGATCCTTAAGTCGCGTTCTAAATTAGCACTAAGTGTAAATTCACCGACTAGTAAGGAAGAGATTAGGAACAATTTGTTCACTTCCGGGTTGGCTACTACATCTGGAAAAGATATATTTCTAAATAAGAAGGGTACCACGAATGAATTGGAAGCGATCGAGGGTAAGTTCCTAAAAATACTTACTAAGGGTAGGCAACGAAGTTTTGGTACCTCTCAAATGTAAAGGCTATTTAAGTGTCGTCTACAAAATAAGTTACGAAATGAATGAGGGTCTCCGAGGCTATAATTACTACTACAATTACTCTTACAATAATAGAACTATATTCGAAGAATATATATAATTAGAGATTCATTGTTTCTAATGAAGGCGGTGAAAGTTTATCATATTTTAAATCACATTGTGTAGATAGTATTTTAAGTGTTTAGAAGTGATAGAAATCTCACTGTTATCAAAATGTGTGCTTAGAAATGATAACTAATCTCATTATTATCAAAATTTGTAATAATTCCAAGATAATGAAGATATATGTGTGGCGATCAAACGAAGTAGTAAATAATAATAATAATAATAATAATAACAACAGCAACAACAATAATAATAATAATAATAATAATAGTAGTAATAATAATAATAATAATAATAATAATAATAATAATAATAATAATAATTTAAAGTTAAATGTTTAAGTTGTCATTAAGGGAAGTTTTTTTATAGAAATATTGATATTATGCTTTTTGTAAAAATCGACTAATTGTCTAAGTCAGGACAAATACAAGTTTAAGAGGAGTCGGAATTCTTATGAAAAAAAAAAGTTTAAGAGTTAGGAACTCACTGAAAATTGCAAAGTAGAATACTATTTTAAGAAAGGTGTAAAAAAAATGTCAATCTTTGGAAATAGTGCATTCATAGTTTAGTGTTTCTACAAAAACAATCATTTAGAGAATAGATAATCGTAAAATTCAAAAAATTTGATGTATTTAAAGAAAAGAAGAAACATAAGGATACATATCCTCCACATATATTTTTCGGATATAGAAAAATTATAAGCATAAAGGTATTCATCTTGTGTATTACTTATAACGAAAAATACAATGAAACTTGCATTTTAAATCAAGTTTCCAAATTTAGAACGAAAGAGCAAATGTAAATAAAGATCACTTGTTTATAGTAGTTTCAAAATAAAAACAAGATATATATATATATATATATATATATATATATATATATATATATATATATGATAAAAGGCGTAATTGAATATATCCAAGTTGACTAAATCAAAGGTATGCCTCTTGACTATACACGTATTAATCGTTCAAAACGAAAGGGTAGACTTCTAGTCTATATGTGTATGAACATGGTACCAAGAGAAGCAAAATAGATAGAAACAAAGTTAGAAAATGTATTATGTTAATATTATGGCGTGCGGGATCTAAAATCAGAGGGAGAGCGAGAAATAAAGTGCGGGGGAAAGAAAAAGGAAGGTAGCGGCGACAATGATTGTTATTGTTAAAATTATAAGAACAATACCTATAGGTATATTAAAACCAGGTTGAGATATATTTCAAACTTAAATATTTCATGCATGTTGATAATTAAATAGACATGTGGGAGTTTTAAAGTGTTTCCTAAAAATTTATGAGTTATCTATTAAGTTAAAAATCCATTTGTGAAAAAGAAGAAGCACTAAAACTTGTAATTCAAAATCTGACAATTTTGACCTTTTTGATTGGGGTCCAATAATGGTTAAAGCGGATAAAGTAAAGACTTAACATATTTAGACGAATAATTATGCATTATCAAAAGTACATCGCTTCAAGTTTAAAAGTGAACACTAAGTTTTGCAATGTTGTAAGTTTTATAAACACAAATTATAGAACTAATTTGAAATAAAATAAACAAATAAGGTGTGTTTTGAAATGTAGGCATCAATGATGTCTTTTAAACACATTTGGATTGGAAAGTTGTAAGAATATCGTGTTAGGTTACTAGAAAACACATTTAAGTTAAGTACAATGCCTAAATGAGAAAGTAGTCAAAAGACTTGAAACAAAAGTTGTTTGAAGATTCGATGAAGCTTTTACACATACTATGAATTTTAATGTCATATGTTTAAGTTTTATAGCATAGGGTTTAAACACTTTTATAAAAGAAAATGTTTCTAAGTTTTTCGAAAACGTGCCAAAATGGTAAGCAAGGTTTAAAATAGTGTATATGCCCTTAAAAGCACATCTATCCATTGACATGGATTTGAAATGAAATTGAAATAGCAAGGTTAAATTCAATATTGGTTAAATTGAGTTTTGAAGAAGAATGTTAAGTTAAAGCAAGCTGTCAAAAGATTTTTAGCGAGAATATGGCTTACATTGTTAGGAAATGTCTACTAAGTTGAATGAAGTGGTTATAAAATATTTTATCGATGATAAATAAAACCGATGAAGCGAGATAACTTTTCGATGGAAGATTAAGAAGTAATGAATAGGTATGTTAGTGTAGCTAATCGTACTAAAATACTAAGGCGAGTACAAGGCGAGTACCGATGTCTTTTCCCTAAGATAAAGGACAAGAAAAATTGTTAGTAAAACGTTTTATGGTGTCAATGCAGTTTATGACCTTTCATAGAGGTCAAAGGGATATCCTATGTTAAGTTTTAAGCTCAATGTGGAAACAACGTAGAGCTAAATCGTAGCGTAGTAATAAGGTCTCACGTATGCGTTAAACCTCCGTGTCTCCTCGTGAGTCGAATTGGGAATGCTCTTAAATGATATCCAAGTGGCTACTTAGAAACAACTCATCTACCTCCTTGTGCGATGCTCCAATTATCATTCGTGTCGATATCAAAACGCCTTTTTTTAGTTGTAACTCTAGTACGAAGACGATGAAGAGGTATTGAGGAATAATTGGTATATGTTTCGACTTATGATTATTACTAGTGTATATCTAGCTACTAACCTTACATCTAAAGTCAATAGCTACCAAGGAATACTCATTCTCAGTACTAAGTGCATTGCTCCTAGAGTGGCTAGTGATATAACCTAAGTGGTTAACCTAGCACTTGATAAGGGATAAGAATATTTCTAAATAAAGGCATTGTTATAAAAGTGCATTTAGTTTCTTAGTGTACCTAGATGAATGCCTATAATATGCAATGCCCGTACGCACACCGAAAAATTTTGTTTTTCAAAAGTTTAAGTTGAAAATTGTTTAGAACATAATTCTACTATAACCATTTTCAGCCTCGCATTACCTTTCAATAATTAAGCATAGTTGGCCAGGCTATACTTAATTAAAGTCCAATAATGCGTACTCGAATTAGTTATGCCACTAGTATGTTCTATATTTTAAAATCGTTTAGAAATTTTTTTTTGTCTATAGTTGTGGTTTTCAAAAGCAAAACCGGTATTCTCTATGACCTTCGGCTCTGATACCATTTCCTGTCACACCCCGCTAAAGCGGAAACACGAGGCGTGGCAGTACAAAGGGTTTCATAGCAAAAGTTTAAAGACAACACCAACCATAGTATTAAAATCATTACAATTTTACAACGGATTTGAACAACTTTTAAAAGAAATTACAATGTAAATTGAAATACAACACATGCGAATGCTCCTAAAAGTGAAGTGAAGTGTCCCTAAGTGTCACTTACTCGATGATTCCTGAAAAAACATGTAAAACGAGCGTCAACTATAAAAATAGTTGGTGAGTACTCACAAGTTTGAAAATAATATTGGTTTCATGAATCGAAATTAAAATTTTGATATAAGTTTCCATAGATAAAAATATATTGCTAAAATGAGTAAATAAGTTTTTGGAAACAAGGTTCGTTGTCATCATGAGAAATAAAGTATGTTACCCAAAAGAGATGCAACATTCATATCCTCGTGGGAAATAAAGTTTGTTACTAAAATGGGTAATCAAGTTTCATTGCTACAAGGAGCAAACAAGTTTGTTACTATAAGAAGCAACCAAGTTTGTTGCTAAAACAAGTAAATAAGTATTTAGTAACAAAATTTCGTTGTTATAATGAGATACAAAGTTTATTGCTATAATGAGAAACACAGTTGATTGCTATAATTGATAAACGAGATTATTGCCATAATAAATAACAAGTTTGTATGTGTATGAGCAAACAATGAGTTCTCAACCAAACCTATGACTGAAGCCCTATCAAGATCTATGTTTATCGTTCCATAGATAAATATGGTATCATGCACTCCAACAATAGGGTGAGTGAGGAGTTATCAATTCCTAATAACGCTATCCATAATGACCATTGGCTCAAAGAGTTAATGGTTAGAGATAAGGGAAGGGCCTTAGTACGATAAGTTCTCATGTTCCGTGTTGCATAGACATATATAGAGAGACATAGCAATACAATAGCAATCGTGTTTGATACAAATCAATTTAAAAACAACATGCAAATAATAGTTTTTCTAGACATGCTTTTCCACCCCAAAAAATAAAAACTGAAAATAGGGGAGTGCGTGAATACTCACAATATGCAAAATATAGCAACCAAGTTTATACGAGTCAAATAAATACAACGAATATAAATAGTTTAGGACATGCTTTTCCACCCCAAAACATTTAAAAACCAAAAATAAGGGAGTACATGAATACTCACAATATGCATTGAGATGATGCAAATGGTGTCTTGAACTACGATCCACTCGTACCACTATCGTTTTCCTACAACGATGTTACACACTAATGAGTCTCTAATTGAAATTCAATACTAATATACTTACTACTACAATAGAATTATGTCAATAATGTGTCAAAATTTAATATTGATAAGTTACAAACATTTTTCTGTGAAAATTAAATTTCAATGAATCAATTGTTATATAACAATTTAAGTGGAAAAATTTCCATTATTGAAATGTTAATATTTAACATTTTAGAGGTGTTCCAATGATTAAATATTCAAAAACTAAATCAATTTAGTTGTAAAATTTCCCAAAGTTTTCATTTCAGTTTTAATTAAAGTGAAAGACCTCAAGATAAATTTTCTTGAATTTTTGATTTGTCTAACTATTTTTCACCATTTAATTCCATGAATAATCATAAAATCATGGAAAAAAGTAAATTATCATGAAAAATTCTTATAATTTTTGTGTAACTATTTTACAGTGTAAATAATTTGGGAAAAATCCCAAAGGTGGTTTTTATCTACTGGAATTCGATTTTGTGTATTTAAGTGTATTTAATCTTAGAAAATAGGAGAAAAAGAGTATTCAGAAGAGAAAAATAATAAAAAATTTTATGTAGCCTCCTAATGTACTAAAAGGTGTTCTGGTAAAGTTTCCTAATTTTTGGATGAGTAAAACTATTTTTCCTGTTTTTAGTCCATTATAAATACAAAAATCGTAGAAAAATAAGAATACATTATGAAAAATTATGAAAATATTTTTCTAAGTCTTACACAGAGGGTGTAAGCTGCGAAAATTATTATATACCCTTTTCAAATTGTCTAAGACGGTTTTATGATTTAATGGGGCTAAACCAAAAGAAAATTCAAAACAATATTAAACAGTAACAAAAACCGATGAAATTTTATATGGTCTCATTATTTAGCATAGGGGTCATCCAATAATTTACCTAGAATTTATAGACCTAAGAAAGTTTTTTATATGATTTATTGCCCTATTTTATTTCAGTAATTATAATACTTCGAGAAAAATGAATTATTTTCTGAAAATTTGTTGAACCTCTCATTTTGTTGATGGGAATCTTGGAAAAATCGGATTTGGTCAGAAAAGGAGTTTTAGATATTTATATGGAAATAAATATTTCTTGAACATATTTGAAAGCTTTTAACAACATACTTCGATGGTCTAGCATCTAAGCTTGAAGGTCATCACATGAATGTTTGTTTGAAGACCATTCATGAGTTTTAAATGTTCAAAAATTGTTTTTTAAGGAAAAAAATTAGAGTGCATGTGGTGATTTTCCACCAAAACTTGTAGAAAAGTGCATTTTCATGATCTTGACTTAGGTTTAGGTCCTTGGATTTCACCATTTACAACATGCATGTTGTTTTTGGGTGAAATCATACAACCATCATCATCAAAACTGAAGTGAATGAACATGCACACATATTTTCTAAAAGAAAGGTGTAAAAGAAGAAGGAAATGCAAGAAAAACCTTGAAAACATGGAGGAAAATGAAAGACAATCGTGTCCTACCTTAATGAACACCACTAGATGATGAAGATTTTGAGTTTGAGGTGTGTTTTTGGACTTATTCTGTGGAAAATTTCGTGGGTATAGAGAAATGAACAGAGAAATGGAGTGGTGGTGATGAAGAGTGTGAGAGAGAATGAGGGGTAGAGTGAGAGAGAAGATGGAGTGAAATTGATTGTGTGTGTTGGGAAGAGGAGAGAGAGGAGAGAGAGGGGGAGGTCCGACTTTTTGAGGTATAATACCCTTTATTACTCTTTTTCTCTTTATAATAATTAAATGTTTTATAAAAAATATCAAAGTTTTATAAAATATACAACTTAACCTAGCTTTTATCCACAAAACCTTGGTTTTTGGCTTATAAATTAAGGGTAAATGTTAATGAGTTCAATTTTATTTCCTTAAATGAATTTTTATAATTTTAATTATAATAAGATAATATTAGAATCTTCATAAATATTTTTATAGAATTTTTAAGGTTAAAGTTTGTAAATATGAGTTTTTAGGGCATTTAGGGTTTTTGAGAGTTTGTAAATATTTGGATATCAAAATTACTTGAATTTTGAGACTTCAAACTATTTTAGAGTTTCATAACTCTTATTCAAATTAGAAATATTGTTTATAATTTATTTTTATTGGTTTATTGGCATTCTATGTAGTGATTCCGAGATTCAAACGAAATTGAGGAATCAAGTATACTAGTCCTAGTTTCAACTTTGAATTAAGTTTCTATGAGACTCTGACCTAACTTTTACTACTAGGTCAAGTGCATGATGTGTGTATATGATTCATGAAATGTTGTTCGAGTCAAAGAGTGACCCAAATATGAATAGTCACTATAGCTCAGTAGATGTAGAATGCACATATCAATGTGAAATCTAAGTACACTATCCATTGATTCTAATTGTTTCCAAGTTTCTAGTAGGTTATAACTTTGCTTCTAGTTACTAAGTCTAGTATGTGTAGTGCCTATATGTGCAACTAAGTCTAGTCAATTTAATGTTTCCTTAATTCGAGTTCTACAATTTAGATTGCGAGAAATTAGGATCATCGAAATCATGATCCAAACATGGCGACCTAGTCGAAAAAGATCATTTAGTTAGATATTATCTGAATTAAGAGAGCTATAAGTTTTGTTGAAGCACTAATTGCACTGAGCGTTAAATCCGCATTGATCCTTAAGTCGCGTTCTAAATTAGCACTAAGTGTAAATTCACAGACAAGTAAAGAAGAGATTAGGAACAATTTGTTCACTTCCGGGTTGGCTACTACATCTGGAAAAGATATATTTCTAAATAAGAAGGGGTAGCACGAATGAATTGGAAGCGATCGAGGGTAAGTTCCTAAAAATACTTACTAAGGGTAGGCAACGAAGTTTTGGTACCTCTCAAATGTAAAGGCTATTTAAGTGTCGTCTAGAAAATAAGTTACGAAATGATTGACAGTCTCCGAGGCTATAATTACTACTACAGTTACTCTTACAATAATAGAACTATATTCAAAGAATATATATATATATATATATATATATATATATATATATATATATATATAATTAGAGAGTCATTGTTTCTAATAAAGGCGGTGAAAGTTTATCATATTTTAAATCACATTGTGTAGATAGCATTTTAAGTGTTTAGAAGTGATAGAAATCTCACTGTTATCAAAATGTGTGTTTAGAAATGATAACTAATCTCATTATTATCAAAATGTGTAATAATTCCAAGATAATGAAGATATATGTGTGGCGATCAAACGAAGTAGTAAATAATAATAATAATAATAATAATAATAATAATAATAATAATAATAATAATAATAATAATAATAATAATAATAATAATAATTTAAAGTTAAATGTTTAAGTCGTCATTAAGGGAATTTTTTTTATAGAAATATTGATATTATGCTTTTTGTAAAAATCGACTAATTGTCTAAGTCAGGACAAATACAAGTTTAAGAGGAGTCAGAATTCTTATGAAAACAAAAGTTTAAGAGTTAGGAACTCACTGAAAATTGCAAAGTAGAATACTATTTTAAGAAAGATGTAAAAAAATGTCAATCTTTGGAAATAGTGCATTCATAGTTTAGTGTTTCTACAAAAACAATCATTTAGAGAATAGAAAATCGTAAAATTCAAAAAATTTGATGTATTTAAAGTAAAGAAGAAACATAAGGATACATATCCTCCACATATATTTTTCGGATATAGAAAAATTATAAGCATAATGGTATTCATCTTGTGTATTATTTATAACGAAAAATATAATGAAACTTGCATTTTAAATCAAGTTTCCAAATTTAGAACGAAAGAGCAAATGTAAATAAAGATCACTTGTTTATAGTAGATTTCAAAATAAAAACAAGATATATATATATATATATATATATATATATATATATATATATATATATATGATAAAAGGCGTAATTGAATATATCCAAGTTGACTAAATCAAAGGTATGCCTCATGACTATACAGGTATTAATCGCTCAAAACGAAAGGGTAGACTTCTAGTCTATATGTGTACGAACATTTTTGGATTGTTACAAGTTGGTATCAGAGCCTTGGTTTGAGGGATTCAGGCACACTCTCGGGTGTGTCAGAACCCAAACCGAGGAAATGGTAACCCTTTTTAAAAAGAAACAAAAGTCAAGTTTTTCTTGAAACAGGTTTTCTTAAGTAAAAAGGGAGAGTGCAATGTGCAATCGGCCGAGCATAAGTAAGTGTTTCTCAAAATTTAGCCTTTCTTATGAATTGTAACTAATACGTTAATATGTCAAATGCAAGCTAGAATAGGGCTAAGGATACCTTCAGGTGTCATGAGAATTTCCTGATTTGTGCAATGCCGTGTAGCCTTGGAGAATTCAATGTTATGAATATAATGCTTGGAATCGATGTTGACTCTATTATTTGTTAAGTGTATGCTTTCAAAGTTGTATATGTTTAGGATTGCATAGTCCTAGAATTTCCCATTCCTTGTTTCGCTGTGGTCTTAGGATATAAACTTTATTTGACAGTCTATGTGATTCTATTTATGTATAACTTGCATGCAAAAGGCAACCTACAATGTTTATTGAGGTTTTTGGTTCAGTGAGGATTGAGAATTCCTAAAAGAGTCTAGGATATGCATATGTGTTTTGTTTCATAGGTCATATTTTATCTATGCTTGGGTTAATTAGAGGTATCAGGTATGGCCTTGGGGGAAGGTACAAGTAGGTCTGGAAGGTAGTATTAGGCCCATAATACTGAAAGCACAGGACCTGTGCCCGAGACAAGGACAAACCTAGAAGATCTAAGGAGTCCAGTGGGGAGGAATCCCTTTGAACTTCCTTATCAATTGCTTTCTATGTTGTATTTTCAATTAAGGATGGTGATGGCTACGTGAGGAGGTTCAGGTTCGAGATATGGTTCGAGATAGGGTTCAAGATCGGGTTCAGGCTTTGGGGAAGATCCAATTGATGAGATGTTGCATGAGCTTACCGCAACCGAGGTTACTCGCGGCATCCTTGACACTATCCCAGTGATTTTCAATACCGTTAAGGAGGGGAACATGCAGAATATGGAGGAGCGGATCAGGTCTTTCTATGTCGAGATTGTTGTGGGTCAGATTAGGACTCAAACTCCCTCATTTTGGGAGTTCAAGGCATGTGGAGCACCTAAGTTCTTTGGGATTAAGGACCCCATCGATAGCCGCCACTAGATTGATGACATGGAGAATTCTCAGCCATGAGCTTTATCCCCGAGACAACAAAGGTGGGATTTGAACCTGCATTCTGAGGGTTCGAGCGAAATACTGGTGGGATGAGGTTACCTGTGAGGTTGGGACAACGGGTGTGACAATGATGACATTGGAGGATTTTGTGTAGGGGTTTGATCGGGAGTTTGCACTAGCCATTGAGGTTTAGTAGCTAGTGAGGGATTCCCATGACCTTCCCCAGCCTACAGATTCTTTAGCAGAGATTACCGCCAAGTTAAATGAGAGAGAATTACTGGTTCTGTAGTACCTTGTTGATGAGGAGATGAGGAAGATGAGATATCATGCTACACTAAGGGATGATATATGGGAGTTTGTGAGCTTTTTACAGTTCAAGACCCTGAATGATATGATTGAGAAGGCTCGTGAGCGGGAAATCATGTTGGAACTCCGGATGTAGCGAAAGTCGGAGCAAGTTCAGATGATAGTGGGACATGCTAAAAAGCCTATGAAATCCAATCCTTCCAGCAAAGGCCAGTAGGGTCGGGGCCGTTGTGCCAATTGCGGCAAGTCGGACAGTCGAGCTTTTCATGTAGCAGTCTCGGTATGTTATGGTTATGGCCAACTGGGCCACATGAGCAGGGAGTGCCCCAAGAAGGGCATGATTTGTTTCCACTACAACCAGACCGGCTACAAAAAGGCCGAATTTCAGAGGTTGTGTGGTAGGGCAGTGGTGGTGCCTGCACCAGGCACCTTGAGGATTACCGATGGCCGACAGGGCAAGGCGGAGGCTCCTGCGGTGAAGAGCAGAGCATTCCAGTTGACCACTGATGAGGCTCGAGCAGCACTGGATGTCATTACTAGTATGTGACTTATCTCTATATTTTATTGCTTTCTTGTTATGCTTATGTTGTTTTGATCTTGTATAGGGACCTTTATGGTCAATGGATTTTCAGCTCATGTTGTAACACTCAGTTTCAGATTTTCTCCGTTGCTTGGGGTTGCGGCCCAGTAAGTAGTTTCCATGACGCTTAGGGCTTCGAGAAAGGAGGTATTTGGCCCATTTCGGATGTGGGTGTCATGGTATAAGTGATCCAATTATTTGATTGTGTCTTTGGAAGCCAAAGGTATAATCTTAATTTGTTATCTCAGTCTTTTCTGAATTTAGGGTTTTATTCGGGAGGTTTTAAGGCTTGGTGTGTTATTAGGAGCGTTGGGTTTCTCGTTACCTTTTCGTGGATATAAGGTTCGTTGGAAACTGGCCTAGGAAGAGGGTGTTATGGTATTTTGAAGTTATTGGCAATTTTGGTCCCTAATGGAAATAATTGGCAAGGCAGTCCCATGCATGCAAGGTGGCATGCGTGTGAGTACGCCCGTCATACGTTTAGGATCCCCAAAACCCTAATTTTAAGGGTTGGCTCACTATTTAAGCACCTTAAGTCCAGGGTGTGCGGTTCTCTTTCATCCTCCAGTGTCTTAGACCCTAAATCTAGAGCTATAGCTACATCCAAGAGGGTTGTGAGCCTGGTGTGTGCATTTTTGGTGGATTATAGTGTATTTCAAGAAGTGGAAGTTTGGTACAAGGTGGTGGTTCAAGGAAGGGCTTGTAGACCTTGAATCCTTGCTACACTTTTAGCTCATAGAAGGTAAAAAGTTCTTAGCTTGATCATTAGAAGTTCATATTTATGCTTATGTGGGTTTTTGGTCCTATTTTTACCTCATAAGCGAGATCTAGTGGTTGGACACCACTTCAAAAGCTTTGAGTTGCCACTCTTGGTAGATCTAAGGTTATAAGTTTATGAAATGCTAGCTTGATGCTTAGATGAGGTCCATGCATGTTGTTGTTTGCTTTTAATGGATTAAATTGGTTATTGAGTCCCTTTGGGTCATGCAAATGCATAAAGGTGCCGACTTTATGCATTAAGAGCTTCATTTGGAGGTTTCTTGAAGTTTAGACACAAATTTCTTAATTGGTTAAGTCATAAAAGGTGCTTGGATAATCTGCGGGTATGCCCTGCGTAAGCCCTTGTACGCAACGTGTACTAATCTGACGCCCCGACCTTTTTCTTTGAGTACGCTGAGCGTACCTAAGAGGGTATGCCCTGCGTACGTGCATCAGTAGGCTTATGGGTTGTTTCATGCTTGAGCTTCGGGAATGGGTTTGGGTTTTGTGTGTTGGGCTTTTTGATCAGGGGAATCTTAGAGTCTTGGGCTTCTGGTTGGACATGTCTAGTTGGGCCAAGATTTTTTATTGGGCCTTGGTGGTCCCAAAGGTTTTGGGCTGTCATGGGACCACTGGGCTTGGACCTTTAGGCAATTAAAGAATTATTATTTGACCAGGAGTTGTTGGGATTTAGGGTAAGGCCCATGTAGGGTTGGGCCTGATTTTTAAAATTGGTCCATTAATGGGCTTTTATGGATCTTATAGTCTTGGGCCTAAATGGTTTTGGGCTTGGGCCTTGGTTATGATTATTGATGGGCCAGAGGTAAAATGGTCATTTTACCCCAAGTTTGGTTTATGGATCATGGTTTCCAATTCAGTTGCGAATTGAATATTGTTTGGTAATTGTTTTTGGGATGTCGTCAGGATAGCAGCTAAGGATTTCTTGCAATGAGTTTCAGCATTCGAGGTGAGTTTCCTCATGAATTGAACGGGTCGAAGGCACTAATGTTGGCCTGTTTTTATGATTGTATGTTTTTCGGATTACGGTCCGATGCTGAGCGATGCCCGATGAATATTTGTATTCTTTCTGGATTACAGTCCGATGACGGGCGGTTCCCGATGAATATTTATATGCTTTCCTGATTACGGTCCGATGTCGGGTGGTGCCCGATGAATATTTATATGCTTTCCTGATTACGGTAAGATGTCGGGCGGTGCCCGATAACCATTTATATGCTTTCCAGATTATGGTCCGATGTCGGGCGGTGCCCGATGAATATTTATATGCTTTCCGGATTACGGTCCGATGTCGGGCGGTGCCTGATGAATTTTTATATGCTTTCTGGATTACGATTTGATGTTGGTCGGGGCCCGAGTAATAGTTGTATTCTTGGTGTCTTCGTCACTCTTGTATTTTTCTGTACTCATATGCTTCTGGACTAAGTTCCTATGTCGGGCGGTGCCCGATGACTATTTGTATGCTTCGTATCTATGTGATTATTGTATGTGTATGTGTGTTTATTTTATATATGATATATGTATGTCGAGTTCAACTCGATGCCGGGGGGGGGGGATGTCGGACAATGTCCGATGGCAGGTGGGGCTCGATGTCGGGCGGAGCCGGATGCCAGAAAATGTCCGATGCCAGGTTGGGCCCGATGACAGGGTGGAACCCACTATAATGTGATTATGTGTATGGTATGTGGTATTTGAGGAACTCACTAATTTTTGTGCTTACGCTTTTCAATTTGTGTTTCAGGTACTTCGGTTTTCAAACAAGGGAGCTCCGAATGATTGCAGGGCACGCACCACATGTTTCCGCATTTTATAATTTACTGTGATTTGAAATAATACTCAGACACTTCTTTGTTAAACTTGTATTCATAATGTTTGGAGCACTATTTTTATGTGATTAAAAATGAAATTGTATGGTCTTATTTTGGGACGTTACAAGTTGGTATTGGAGCCTTAGTTTGAGGGATTCGGGCATACTCTCGGGTGTGTCTAAACTCAAATTGAGGATTTGGTAAAAAAAATTTAAAAAGGAATACTTTTTTTGAGAAAAGAGTTTTCTAAGACAAGAAAGAGTGTGGTGCATGCAATCAGCCGAGCTTAAGTAAGTGGTTCCCAAAATACCGATACATGTTATGTATGATTGTTAACGTATCCCTCTAGGGAACGTCAAGAAAGAAGTCAAACTGACACCAGGCTTGGCGTAGTCAAAACCTATTCTAAAGCCATGTTCGTGCCTTCGCCATCGCGAAGAGCGCTAATATGGCAGTTAAGGTGCAGAACCGTGCCTTAACCCCTTCTTCAGGAAATAACATCCCAACAAACGTGGGACCAATCAAGAAGTCCCACTCGCCCATTAGACGATAGCCACGATCTTCATAAACATTTAGGAGATCCCTCCCAGCAAATGATGGAATCCTTAATAGAATCGGTTGAGGGACATGCCTTTAAAACAAGTATAAAAGGATCCATCTTCCTAACAAGGAAGGGGACAAAATTCCCTCTTCCTTATAATCTTCTACCATCTTTCTTAGATCTCATACTGACTTGATCGTCGGAGCTTCGTACCGGGAACTCCTCCGGGATGTCAACTAATGGTCATTTCTCTCTTTTTCACATTGATAACAGGAGAAGATACTTATACGGATTCCCCCTGCAGTTCCGACGATCAAGAAAAATGCTAGGAACAGTTCCCCGATCCAGAGACGAACTCAATTTCCGTCTGGAAAAATACATGCATCAAATCGAGGGGGAGGAACAAAAAGATGCCAATCTCAAGTCCGTGGCCAACGCTTACATCAAACATGTGGAAATGGCCCCCCGGCCAAGTCCGATTCAGCAAGAAAAGCAAGACGACAACCAATAGGGATACAACCATCATTCCAGGAACATATCACGACAATATAGACCATTCAACAGGGATGATAGTAGAAGCAACCACAATGATGTCCACACAATCAATAAGACTCCAGCCAAGGAGAACAAAGAAAAGACTGAGTTTTGTGAGTACCATCGAAGCAAAACACACGACACCAACGAGTGTACAGTATTGAAGCGAGAGATTGATGAGAAACAACTAGTAGGAAATATAGTGGACATAGCGAAGGATCTCAGGGCGAGATTTGATGGGGATAAGCACCAGCCCAAAAATCAAAAGTGTGGGGGCAACGATAATGAAAGAAGGGTCGAGATACTCACCATCACATGGCCCCGCCCATGTAACAATCACCAGAGCCAATGCGTGGGCACGCAGGTATACCATCAAAACATCCTAAATATAACATTATCAATGCACGATCCCCGACCAGAACAACTGGGATCCGAACAATTCTCTACAAATCACCGGTTTCATTAGCTAAAACCATGTTGAACAAGCATACATCGATACCGGAAGCAGGGTCAATGTGATTTACGAACACTGCCTTCGGCAATTATCGATTGAATGGAAAAAGCACATCCAGTTACCACGTTGGGCCCGTTAGTTGGGTTCACCGGTCATGGCATCTGGCCAATAGGAACAGTCACACTCCCATTTACATTGATCAGTCTTGATGGAACCAAGCGAATAATAAAGGCGCTTGAATTCTAGGTTTTTGACCGTCCGACTGATCACAATATCCTACTAAGGCGGCCAACATTGTTCCAGCTGTAGGCAATCCCATCTACCTTTCACGGTGTTCTCAAATTTAGCATGGATGACGGATCAGCAATGGTACTGGAAGCCAAGTCGGGTAATAGATGTAACACCCAACGAGGAATGAAATGAGAAACCCAATTACCTCGGAACGAAGGTCGCCAGAAGGTGGAAAATCCATAGTGGAAAGTAGCACACGCGCTGACCCGCGATCCCAGGAAAAGAAAAAGAGGTGCATTCAGCCGGATTACAACACCTCTCCCCCAAAGTATGAAGTGAAAATCGCAAATCAAAAAAGCACCTACTCACAAGTAAAGGCGTCAACCAGGTCCATAACCGATGGCTGAGCCGTGCCCGACCAGAGAGTGATTCGAAACTCAAAGTACATTCTAGCCAATGCAGAAGATGAACCAAAACCCCGAGGAATGAAGGAAATAGGAAACAAAATCACCGAAGCCAGGGGCAGAGTGCCAGTCCATAAACTTCCTTATGGGAGAAAACTAACAGGTTCCCCTGACGCACTAAATGGCACCCTAAGAAACGGTGTGAGACGCAAGGTTGATAGACATGCCAGACAACACAAGTGGCATTCTCACCAGGCCACAGGGAGGCGCTTCCGATGGTTGCGTCACGCAGTATGTCGAGAAGAAAGGAAAGTCCAGGAACCTCCAGAGTATGAACAGCAAAGCTCATCTTTCACACGCTGGGAACAGCCAGTAGCGATAGGAGGGAACCCCATCAAGAAGCACTTGTCGCAGATGAGGCACAGAAACACAGTAGAAGTGAGGTAGCCATAGCAGAACACTCAATCCAAAATAAAGCAGAGGCCTAGAAAAAGGAGTATGGTTGAACTTCACCCAGGATAACCATACTCCAGGTGCCGAAGTAAAGACCGGGCATATGCTCCGACACTTAGACATTCAAGTTCTATTTTCTTAATTCTTTCTTTCCTTTTCAAGAAATAATATAATTTGCATTTTGAAAAAGCTTTCCAAAATTTTTTATTGCAAAAACACAAAGCATAGAGGTTGTGCATATTTTCCAAGTACCATCAACGGCTGATCACCTACGCTACTTGTGGAAAATCCATGTAAGGATGCAACCATAGGTCTTAAAAGAGTCATAATTTTTACCTAAAATGTGCCAATAACATCTCAGAACTGAGAATGTATAAATCAAAATTAATGGCACAGTACAAGGGGTTCTAAAATATTCATAACCTTACCCTGATATCATAACATTAAAAGGTCTTGAGGTGATGATATCGGCCTATGTATTGGCAGATAGACCATACAAGTACTAGTGACTCACATTTTACGGCTTCACACAATAACCTAACTAAGCATACAAATCAACGGAGCATGGCTCAATAACAACAACCATACGGTGTTTGTAGCACACATTAGCCAATTAACACAAACCCTAGAACAAGGGAGTGTGCTTAAAGGTACCATTGGACAAACCATAATATATGTGCTAACATGCCACAACAACATGTATACGTACAAGAAAACGGAAGAAAAAACTTCCAAGAAAAAGTACAAAACAAAATACACAGCTTATGGTTAGTAATGGCCAACATTCTTTACTATACACATAGTACATAAAAAGGAGACTACACAACGAGCAAACAACAAGACACAAATTAGCCCTCAGAGTCTGAAGAAGAACCTTTCGGACTCGACTTACCACAAAACTAGCGAAAGCTCTCATAATCCAGCTTCCCCAAGCGAAAAAGGCTCGTGAAATCCGTGTCAGCCAGGGACGATAGAGCGGCATGCACCTCTTTAGCCCTTCTTGCGACACGACCAGGATCTGGTACTTTAGGTTCTTCGGTAATTGTAGAGCAACCACCCAGTTGTTCCCCTTTTCAAATCCAAGGGCCTCACATGCATCACGAACACCCCAAACCCCAATGGAAAATTCCACGCTCTTGATAACCTTGTCAATAACGCGAACCACCCCCTTCTCCAGCACCCATTGCAAATTACCTCGAGTGACGGAACCTTTAACATGCGCTCGAGCCAATTGAAGTTGACACCTTACCAGTCTGTTCGCCAGCACATCCTTCTCTCGAGTGAGAGAGCTCACTTGGTCCTCAAGTCGCTCTGACCGGTCCTCCAAAGTAGTCACTTGATGCTCTAAAGTAGCCTTCTCGTAGGCCACAATGATGTGCTGCTCAACAAGAACTTGGCGACCCGCCTCTGAATCATGGACCTCCTCCCTCATGCCTGCCAAGGCACCTTGCAATATTTTCAATTGCCCCTGATCCGCACCAACACGGCGAACACGGTCAGTGACTGCAACCATAAGGCTAAAGGTATGGGTTACGGCGTAACAAATGTCACTAGCCATACGAGTACTTGATTGACCCGCAAGCGAGCTCATTGTGGCCGGAGGATGAGCGCATCTACTCCACTCCTGGGCAGTAGTGTCTTCCGGTAGTAAGGAATCTCAGTGAACTGCCCAACTCGGAGTGTAGGCCTCAAAAGATAGGAGTGAGATTGTAGTGGTGTTGATTCTGATGGCATGTGCGGAATTAGGAAAGATCTAGTGATTCATCATACAAATCAAGAACACAAGGAGTAAATAATTCTTTGTAAGCTCTTATTAGATCTAGAAAGAATATACAAATGGGTTTGTACACAAATTCTCTCTCTAGTCTAACACTCCAAATGGTTCCTTTAAAAAATGGGAGTCACTCACTTCCTATTTATAGGAAAGACTCAACCCATTTACACATGCAAAGAGGAAAGCCTAAACACATTACATCCAAGCATGACTTTGGATGTCCAGCTTTAATCTCCAACGAGCTAGCGCGATCAAGACCAAACTCCCCCTCGAAGTAACACCGGTCTTCAAATCCGCAAATGAATATTCGACAAACCTGAGAAGCTTCGAATACCCATCATTCTCCCCCTTTTTATAATCAAAAAATGATTATAAAACCCACTAAGGATGAGAAGCGCCCGAGGAATAATCTTCACAATACTCCCCCTTGATGTGTACCAAAAATGAATCACCAAAAATCTTGCACGGAAAAACAATCACGAAAAAGCCACAAAAATTTTCAATTTATGAAAATTTTTGACTTTTTGGGTGAAAGTTGCAAGATTTTTCAAAAATCGGGTAGAAATTGTCACTTTCTGAAACTTGCAGGGACCCGTTGCGTCCAAAACAGCCAAATATGCAAAACTCTCCCCCTTTTTCAAAGCTGGGTAGAAAGTATCAATTTGCACAAACTGCAGGGGCCTGAAATGCACAATCTTCAATTTTCAGCAAAAAATAGTCCTTTTTCGAATTTGGGTATAAACCGCCAAAAATTCGAAGCCTTAGGGACCATTTTCGAAAATTCTGCCCCTTTTCACAAACATACGAAGCCCATGCCCAAAATATTTGAAGCTTCCAAAATTTTTTGAATTTGGGTGAAAAATGTCAAACATTCGAAACTTGCTTTAATTTTCGAAGTGTCAAAAATTCGAAGGTTCAGGGGCTGTTTTTGAAACTTTTTCCTTTTCCATGCCAAAACACACGAAGACTTTGGCAAATTGCAAAACATACCAAGCTTTTTGATGAAACATACGAAGGGTTTAATTCTTTGTCAAACAGTTGAAACTACAAGGGCTATAACCGAAACTTTTCTTTTCCTTCTTTGGTTCATTCTCACCATTTCTTTCTTTCAGTTCTTACGAAGCATACGAAGACAAAGTGATGAACAGTAACTTTCGAATTTCCAATACACCCCCTTCGTATATTCAGTCATTTTCTTTCAATTCACAAACATACGAAGAGTCTTACTTTCTCTCTCCTCTTCGTAAATTCACACCCTTCGAAAATACAAACCCAAAACTAACCCTTCGCTTTTTGCAATCGACCCTTCATTTTTCTCAATTAAAACCAAAACACAGTTCTTAGTTCCAATTCAGTCTTTGAATATCAGTTATCAACACCCCTTCGAAAATCAACAATCAAAATCATTACGACTCCAGACATCTGTTCTTCTCTTTTTAATCTAACCCAAAACGAACGAAATCGATTCTTCGTTTCTTACAGCTCTTCCCAAACCCAACACAAGTACCCTTCGAATCTGGAACCCAAACTCTTCGTCCTTTGTATTTCAGTGATCAACCTAAATCATCAATCACCTTTCGCTTTTTAGTCTAAACCCACAATCATGGAAATATTGATTCCCAAATCACAGATCTTCGAAGCTACATCATCAACATCGACTCGATCATCATACAATCCAAACCATTCGAAATCTAATCAAACTTCCCATAGTCCAGCATCAAAAATCAATCCTTTGTACATTGATTTCCCAGTAGACTTCCAATTTCAAGTTTCGTGCCCATTAATCATCATCGACATGAAGAAATCAAATGAAATCGATCATCAATCAATATTCAAGAACAAATCAAATTTCAGCATTCGATTTTGACTACATCGACGCTAACATACATCAATTATCGACTATCACCATCCAGACGTTCGATTCCAATAATCCTCAGTCGAAATTTTAAAATCGAGTTTGACTACAATACCCAAACAAAACATTGAAATCAAGAATCCTGCTTGTCAAAATTTGACAATCGACACCAGAAGAACACAAGAACACAAGACTTCAATATCTCAAGTCATTTGATTTTAAAGACTTTTACCATTTGATTTCTTCAAATGAATCGATTTCAAAAGGACGAGTCCAAATCAAAATCAGTCGAACAAAATCTCGATTCCATTCAATGACGTTTTTGACTTTCAATTTCGATTTCTAGTAACAGATATTTGATGATGGGAAATCGGAACTCAAGATCAAAAATACAAATCGACTAAAGAATAAGCAAATGATATCAGATTGAATTTTGATGAACAGTATCGACATCCTTATGGGATCGATATTAGTGGATGAACAGTAAAGAATTACAAACGAGATATTTAGACTAAAACTTGGATCGAAAGCATTGGGCTCAATATTTGATTGAAGTTTTGAACTCAAAATTAAATCTGAAATGGGCTTGATCTAGGAAAGAAAATAGATTGGATCTACAATTGGGCTTAAAACAAATTCGATCCATCCGAGACAAAACGATCAAAAATGAAAAACGTTCAATACGAATTGAAATCATGGACATTTTTGAATCCATTTGAGAATTTGAGTTACCTTTTTGACGAATTGAGTTCCGTTTTCAACGAATGAATCAAATTTGGAAGATCTTGATTCTTTTGTCGGAATGACAAAATCTCCAAATTGAACATTGTACCACCCACCATGCGAGATGTACAACTCGTTCTTCGTCTTCTTCGTCGATCCATGAACATCTTCAAAAGAACCACCAACACAGTTGGGTTTTGACTTCAAATTCAATGCAACCTTTGGAGATTGTTGCTTTGGAACCCAAATTTGCTTCACGGATTTTGGCTTCACAACATTTGACGATTTTTGTGAGTAAACCCGCTTGTTCTTCCGATTCATCTTCTTCTTCTTTTTCTTTCTCATCATTTTGCATCTTGAAGACTTGACTTCATGAACAAACCCACTTTCAACAACATGAACATTTTGAGTTTGAATCAAATCTTTTGGAGTTTGATATTTGTGAATTTCTTGAACCACCGGCTTCCGATAAGGAATCATTCCTTCAAACGAATCACAAGAACACAAAATATCATCGGTTTGAACTCCAATCGAGCAAAAAACTTTTTCATCATGAAAATCAACTTGAACTCCTTTTTCTTGAACATCAAGAACATCACATTGAACTCCATTGTCAAGAACTTCAACAAACTTAAGTGCACGAAGATCATTCGGGTTTTCAATAAGAGAAACATATTTCTTATTGAACAAATCTTTTTCTTCTCCTTCCTTTTGATTTCTACTATGAACTAATATGGACAAGGCAATTTTATTCAACCATGCAATCTTACAAAGTGGTTGAACTACCAAGCTTCCATGATCATCCTTCAAACCTCCATAAGAAACCAAATTACCCCATGAAATCAATTTGCTTAACAACAACCCATAAAATTGATCTTCATTGACTTTGTATTTCACATCTTTAATGATCACAATCCAAGAATCATATGGCAAACCCACCATGATCACAAAAACTTGAAGAATTCTAGAGAGAGAAAGTGATTTTGAATGGGTTTTCTAGAGAGATAAAGTGATACAAACAAGTATCCTAGAGAGAGAAAGTCAAATTATGGATCAAATCAAGGAAAAATTCGACTTCTAACACAAAAACACTCTCTAAACACGAAGACCAATGAACAAAAAGAATCACCAAATCAAAATAGCCATCAAGGATCAATTCTTGATCTAATCAAGAACACCCGCTCTGATACCAATTGTAGTGGTATTTATTATGATGGCATGTGCGGAATTAGAAAGATCTAGTGATTCATCATACAAATTCAAGAACACAAGGAGTAAATAAATCTTTATAAGCTCTTATTTGATCTAGAAAGATTATACAAATGGGTTTGTATACAATTTCTCTCTCTAGTCTAACACTCCAAATGATTCCTTTTTTTTCATAATGGGAGTCACTCACTTCCTATTTATAGGAAAAGACTCAACCCATTTACACATACAAAGAGGAAAGCCTAAAACATTACATCCAAGCATGACTTTGCACCCTAACATTTCTGGTCCCTGCAGTTTGTGCAAATTGACGCTTTCTACCCAACTTTGGAAAAGGGGGAAAGTTTTGCATATTTGGCTGTTTTGGACGCAACGGGACCCTACAAGTTTCAGAAAGTGACAAGTTCTACCCGGATTTTGAAAAATCTTGCAACTTTCACCCAAAAAGTCAAAATTTTTCATAAATTGAAACTTTTTTTTGTGGCTTTTTCATGATTGTTTTTCCGTGCAAGATTTTTGGTGATTCATTTTTGGTACACATCAAGGGGGAGTATCGTGAAGACTATTCCTCGGGCGCTTCTCATCCTTAGTGGGTTTTATAATCATTTTTTTGATTATAAAAAGGGGGAGAATGATGGGTATTCGAAGCTTCTCGGGTTTGTCGAATATTCATTTGCGGATTTGAAGACCGGTGTTACTTCGAGGGGGAGTTTGGTCTTGATCGCGCTAGCTCGTTGGAGATTAAAGCCGGACATCGAATCCTAACTTTGAGGGGGAGAATGTTAGGGTGCAAAGTCATGCTTGGATGTAATGTTTTAGGCTTTCCTCTTTGTATGTGTAAATGGGTTGAGTCTTTTCCTATAAATAGGAAGTGAGTGACTCCCATTATGAAAAAAAAGGAATCATTTGGAGTGTTAGACTAGAGAGAGAAATTGTATACAAACCCATTTGTATAATCTTTCTAGATCAAATAAGAGCTTACAAAGATTTATTTACTCCTTGTGTTCTTAAATTTGTATGATGAATCACTAGATCTTTCTAATTCCGCACATGCCATCATAATCAACACCACTACAGAGATGAAGTCCTTGTTTTAACAATCAGGGAAGGATTCTAGCGCTAAAGAGAACCTCCAGGAGAACTCGACGCAGCCCCAAACATAGAGTCGGAACCAAGGTTAACCAATGGTGATCCAGCGGATGGTGAGGGTGACGCCTCCAGAGAACTAGGCACTACCATTACTTCTTTCTGCCTGGGTGCAGAAAATTGACCGCCGAGAATACCCCCGATACCGCCAAGAAGCATGGCCACAGATACAGTCCTACTGGATTTACGAAGATGAAGACCCGCATCATCAGATTCTGTTTCCTCAACCAGCGATGGCACCACACACACACTTCGCCTTTTCCGAGTAGGAGCTCTACCTCTTCCTGCTTGTACCCATATAGGCGAACCGGAAGGAACATAAATCGACGAGCAAACTGGGGAAACGACCCTAAAGGTCAGCTGGGAAGGCAACGCAGGTCCGTTAGAACCTACATTTCCTCCTTCCACCAGGGGTAGTCCAACAAGCTCTTGCATGCGCCTTTAAGACACAAGAGGAGGAAGAGCATCTAGAACATCGATCTCCCGATGGCAAAGATTACCCTGATAGTGGCCACGGAGGGTCATCTCCAAAGAAATCTCGGCCTTAACACTTGTGAAAACAAATGCCAAAATTAAGATCTCACAAGCCAACAAGATATCTTATCCTCACTCTGTTTAAAAGGAGGGGGGAGGAGTAGGGTTAATACCGCATCTCATGATGAACATCTACTCCATTTTCCCGTGAACCCTCCAGGCAGCACTCATATTGGCCGCTGCAAGAATGAAATCTTCCTAGTTCCTCCCAGCGATGGTGATGTTTCCCAAACGCTTGCCAAGAGTTAGATTACTCCCAAACAACTTGGGGAGACAGTCAGACAAGTCTCGGGTTCTACGATATCAACGCCCCACAACGTTTTCGTAAACCCAATACCACTGACGTTGCTAATTTTCCTCAGAGCATCTTGTTAAGAAATAACCTGACGAATGCCTCTTCTCTTCACTAAAGTACAGACCCCAAAATTCGTAGTTGAACAAAAGAAGTAACTGAAAACCCATAAAGTTAATACATAACCCAGAGATCGACAAATCAGTTCAAATCCGACAATTTTATTAACCGCGCTCGGGGTCAAATTGTCGACAAAAAGGCCATAGTGGTCCACAATCATGTTGAAGAAATCGGATGTTGGCAAGCATAATCCCACTTCAAATAGAGGGATCATAACCCCACTTCTCATGAGGGTGGTCGTAGATTGACCCCCCTTTTTCTGGAATCATTACACCGTGCTCTGGTAAGAAGCCAAAGCGATCTTGCAGAAATTAGAACTCCTCAGAAGTAGGGACTCTACCGTAATAGTCCATCATTGACAAAAGGATGAACAATCGTAAAGAAAATTAATAGAATACCCAAATTAATGCAGCAAAGCCGGAATGGGGGTATGATGATGAAGAGCC
This sequence comes from Lactuca serriola, assembly GCF_051521515.1. Lineage (NCBI taxonomy): Eukaryota > Viridiplantae > Streptophyta > Magnoliopsida > Asterales > Asteraceae > Lactuca > Lactuca serriola. The sequence goes on from NC_136410.1 coordinate 191,337,292, forward strand.
TGTGGAAAAAGGGGGGATTTTAAAGGTGAAACTGGCGTCACGAACCGTCTCTGAACGAGACTGACACACATTGACAACGCTACCTAATGCATGTCAAATGATAGAACTAATACTGAACATACATGTATTGGGACATAGACTCGAACGTCGACGCTATCAAGCTGACGCATACACCTACGAGTCTAATGGACTTGTTAATGTATCCCTCTGGGGAACGTCAAGAAAGAAGTCAAACTGACACCGGGCTTGGCCTAGTCAGAACGTAGTCAAAATCCATGTTCGGGCCTTCGCCAATGCGATGAGCGCTAACATGGCGGTTAAGCTGCAGGACTACACCTTAATGCCTTCTTTAGGAAGTTACATCCCGGAAAACGTGGGACCAATCAGAGAGTCCCACTCGACCAATCAAGGAAGGGGACAAAATTCTCTCTTCCTTATAATCTTCTACCATCTTTCTCAGATCTCATATTGACTTGATCGTCGGAACTTCATCCTGGGAACTCCTCTTGGACATTGACTAACTATCATTTATCTCTTTTGCACTGTGATAATAGGAGCAGATACTCATACTGATTCCCCCTGCAGTTCCGGCTCCATCCTCTCCAACATATCACAACAATGATATATGTTATGATTATGAGAATTGCATGCTAGATTAGGGCTAAGGATCTGCTCAGTATTATGTTATAGGAGAGATGCTTTTATATGCCTAATTGTATGAGACTTAGAACTGCATGCTAGTATTGTTTCCAGATAAGTGGATAGATGGCTTGATTAGATTATGTTGGTTAGATTTTTTTCCCGTTGTCTGAATGCTTCTTTCTTTGTGTTTTGTGGGACTCTTAGTAATGTGAATTGACTGCTGAGTGAATATGCTAAGTCACATGTAGCACATGTTAAATAATCTTAGAGTGATGGATTTGGCCCTATTGCGCAACTCTCGTTTGAGTCCAACCGTTCTAGGGTTGAGTCTTCAACTCGAAGGATTATCTGATCTTTGTTACATGTGACTATATTCATGAGGAAGCCAATTGATATTGGTTGGAGTCCTTCATTGGCTGAGGACCGGGTAGGGTCGGGAACCTACGAAAGCCTAGGATATGCTTCAGTGAGTTAGTGATGTGGTTTAATGAGTTTAGGTGCTTTGGCTTGAGGAAGTAACTAAGGGGATTTAGGAAGATTGCTGAGGAAAGTATGGACAGGTTTGGAAGGTATTATTGGGCCCGTACTACTGAAAGCACACGATCCATACTCAAATCAGTGATAGTCCTGGAGAATCTAAGAAACTTAGAGGGCGAGTGTTAATATATCCCTCCAAGAAATGTCAAAAGATAATTCAAACTGACATTGGGCTTGACCTGGTCAGAACCCAGTCTAAAGGCACGTTTGGGCCTTCGCCAACATGAGGGGTACTGATAAGGCGGTTAAGGTGTAGAGGCGTGCCTTAACCCTTCTCTGGGAAATCATACCCTGGAAAATGTGGGAGCAATCAGAGAGTTCCACTCGCCTATTAGACGATAGCCAGGATCTTTGTGAACATTTGGAAGATCTCCTTTTAGCCAATGAGAGAAGGAGGCAAAAGACGTGACGGAGGACCCTCCAATATGGGTCCGTCATGTCGCACCTCACGAGAGAATCCTCATCAAAATCAGTTGAGAGACACGCCTCTAAGACAGGTATAAAAGGATCCTTCTGCCTCACGAAGAAGGCGACGAAATTCTCTCTTTTCTGTAATCACGTACCATCTTTCTCAGATCTCATACTAACTAGACCGTCGGAGCTTCGTCCCGGGATCCCCCCCTGAACGTCGACTAACGATCTCTATCCTATTATGTATTGTGACATCAGGGGAAGTTTTTTCTACAAGATTCACCAGCAATCTTGACCCATCCATTCTCTGACATATCACAAAATTTGGCGCCATCCGGGCGTATTTCTGGAACGATACATACACACAACAAATCCAACGAGCAGCAATGGATGGCGAGATCCCAATAGTGTCTGGAGCACTAGAAAAAAGCATGTTGTGTCCGATGCAGTCACTAGAGGAGGGAAAACTTCCATTCAGGAAGATCATGTATCAAATCACACTCCGGTTTCACAAACGCCATATAGTTCTGCAGTACAGACATCAACAATTCTCACGGCTAGCCTTTGGTGCCCAGCAACCAACACTATTCCACAAGTGATGATCATAACCACAACTCCACAAATCGTCACAAGGCATCAAACAGAGATCCTTGTTTCACAACAACAGTCTCTCACACTTACCTCCGCGACCGGGACGTGGATCCCGCACGCCATTCAATCACATCAGCAATATTCCCCAATGGTATACCCACAAGCCACGATGACAGGTTTGCCCCACATGCCGATATGTATACAAAAACCACCTATCCTCAACGTGTTTGTACAACACACCCCAGATCCAACACCTGCACTGTCCCAACCACAAACCACATTCGGTCAGATCTCGGCAAGCAAGGGACCCGACTATTATGGACCTAACACTTAGTTCCCAGTACAATCCGAGTTTAATCCCTTCATGAAAACGGCTCAACCGTTTACCCCATACGCTCAGCAATATATAGGAGCAAGGCTGCATATGGCTCCGCCAGCAAGGCGGTACAAATTCCAACAATTTAGGCCGGTGCCAAATCTACCGCAATATAAGCTATACAACTCACCAGCAGTCATGCATAACCAGATGTATGCAAGACTATACGAAATATAGCAACACATGGCTTACAGTGGGATGTCATACTCATACATGGACAATCCCATGCAAAGCGCCAGCTCTAATTTCATCCACGAGCTACTGCAGTACGAGATTCTGCACACGGCGATGATCCAACACATGGCCAAATATGGCAGTACTATAGACCTAGATGACCACATTGAAAATTATGAATGGACGATGACTTCCCTCAAGATGGATCGTCGCTTCACCTGCACTTATTTTACTTGCACCCTAACAGGCAATGCTGGCAAGTAGTTCAAATCTCTAAGGTCGGTCAACATCTCTAGTTTTGAGAAACTGAAATACCTGTTCCTCAATAATTTCATGCAATTCATGAAAGGCAAGGGGATGCTAATTCTATAATGGCATGCCAGTAGAAATAGTGGGAATCGATATGTGAATATTATGACCGGTTCACGCTGGCAACCTTGAATGTTCCAGGACAAACTAAAGTTCCGTGTTGAAAAATACCTAAGGTAAATGGAAGGGGCAGAGTGAAAGGAGGCCAATATCAAAGCTATAGCCAATGCATATGCAAAGCAGGAGGAGGCAGTATCGCGGCCAATATCGACCCAGCAGGGAAGGCAAGATGGCGACCAGCAGCGGTACAGTCATCACCCCTAACATAAGTCTAGAAGGTACAGACCGTTCTGCAGGGATGATAGCAAAAGCAGTCATACCAATGTTCATGCAATCAACAACGTCCCAGACAAGGAAAATAAAGACAAGCCCATGTTTTGTGAGTATTGTAAACGTAAAACTCACGATACAAACTAGTGTACAGTGCTAAATAGGGAAATTGATGAAAAACAACTAGTGGGGAACATTTTTGATATAGCAAAAGACGTCAGGGCAAAATTCAACGAGGATAAACACCAACCCAAAAATCAAAAGGATACAGGAAAAGACTACGAAAAAAGGGTGGAGATACCCACCATCTCTAGGCCCCGCCCATGCACCAACCGCCAAAGCCGATATCCCGATGCAGGGCCATATCACCAAAAAATCCTCAACATAGCATTCTTAGTAAATGACCCCAGGCTAGAACATTGGGACCCCAATGATCCATTGCACATCACTGGCTTTCTAAGTCAACACCGTGTAGAACAAGTTTACATCGACAACAGAAGTAGAGTCAATGTCATCTACGAGCACTTCCTTCATCAACTGCCAATTAAATGGAAAGATTACCTCTAGCCACCACGCCAGGGCCCACTAGTTGTATTTACTGGTCACCACATTTAGCAAACGGGTACAATCACGTTGACTAGCCATGAAGGAGAAAAGGAGATAACAAGTGTGCTCGAATTCTTGGTTGTCGATCGCCCAGCAGAGCACAACATTCTCTTAGCACGACTTGCGCTTTTCCAGCTGCAAGCAATCCCATATACTCTCCATGGTGTTCTCAAATTTAGCACGAGTGATGGGTTAACAATGGTAGTAGCGACCAAGCCAGCAATTTGGCACAAGGCCTAATGAGGAGCAAGGCGAGAAACTCAATCACATCAAAATGAAGGTCGCCTAAAAGGAGAAGATCCACAAAGGAAATATGTTGTAGCACAACTTCCAGCCCATGAGACCAGGAAATGAAGGCAAGATATGTTCAGTTGAATCACAACCTCTCTCCCACAGAAGGGAACTCAAACTGATCCAAGGAATGCTCAACAAGAATACAGAGTAACAAGCGCACGGCAAGAAAATGCTGGCCCACAGACAAAGACACTTGTTTGGCCCATAACTAAAAACTAGGAAAGGCCCAGCCAAAGAACAATTCGGGCTCCGAAGAAAATCGTCGCCAATAAACCAAAGCCCCTCAGAATAGAAGGCGCAAGTGCATGAAATAACAACAACGGAGGTGGAATGCCGTTCTTTTTAATGAGTAGGTTTTCTCGTTGGAGAGCACGAGCAAGAGTCCGCAAAGTAGCATCTACAGTGATAGCGGGACATGCATGGAAGATGGATGTGCAGAAACAAATAGGAGGCACTCTCAATCGACCATGGGGAGGCGCTTCCTACGGTTGCAACACGCATCGGGTCGCAAAGAAAGACAGACGAAAACATCCCCAGGGAACGAGAAATGAAACATAACTCCCCCACGCCAGTCCCCACTAGGGAAAATAAGAGGAAGCCCCAACCTATGAAGGCTAACCTACATCAGGCGTAGAAAGATGCCAATTCCAAACAAGAAGTATGGCCTAAATTCGGATAGGATAGCCATACTTCAAGCGCCAAAGAAAAGAATGGGCATATGCCCTGACACATAGACATTCAGGGTCTATTGTCTCATGTCTTTCTTTTTTTCCTTTTAGAAATAATATAATTGGCATTTTGAAAAAAACATTCCAGAATTATGTATTGCAAAAACAAAAAATATAGAGTTTTTTCATATTTTCCAACTAGCAACAACAGTTGATCACCTACGCTACTTGACCAAAGTCTAAGCAAGAATGCAGTCGTAGGGTCTTAAAAGAGTCATAATCTTTACCTACAATATGCCAAGTAACATCTCAGAATTGAGATTCTATAAACAGCACAAAACGAGGGGCCGTAAAAGGTTCATAACCTTTCCCCATAAAAATTGAACAGTAAAGGCCTTGAGATGACGATCTTAGCCAATGTATTGGTAGCGACACCATACAGCATAGTCAAGAACATTGACTATTGTTTCACGGCTTAATATCGTAAGCCTAATTAAACATACAAGTCAGAGGAACATAGCTCAGTAGTAGCAGCTATGCGACATCTACAACACATGTTGCTACATTAACGCAGACCCTGGAACAAGGGAATGTGCAAAAACAAATTACAGCTCAAAGCATGTGCATACATACAAAAAAGGAAGGGAAGCGAACACTTCCATACCAAATGCAAAAGAAAAAAAAAACACAGTCCATGGTTATTAGCAACCAATGTTTTACACTATTCATATAATACATAGAAAGACGAACAACAAGGGGCATATACAAGTCAGCCCTCGCAGTCCGAGGAAGAACCTCCTGGGCTCAACTTGCCACACAACTAACGGAACCCATCATAATCTAACTCCCCTAAACAGAAGAGGCCAACAAAATCCATATCCGTAAAAGATGTAAGGGAAATGTTGACCTCCTTAGCCCTGCTCACCACTTGGCCAGGACCCGGAACTTCAGATTTACCGGAAGATCTAGAGCAACCACTCAGTTGCCTTCCCCTCTCAAACCCAAGGGCTTCACCAGCCTCACGAACATGCTGGACCCCTTTGGCGAACTCAGCGCTCTCGATGACCCTGTCAATCACACGAACCACCCCCTTCTACAACACCCATTGCAAACTACCTCAAGCAATGAAACCTTCAACACGGGCTCGAGCTAATTGACGTTGGCACCTTTCCATTCTACTCGCCAGCACATCATTCTCTCAAGTGATAGAACTCACTTGGTCCTCAAGTCGCTCTGAACAGTCCTCCAAAGTAGCCACTTGATCCTTTAAAGTGGCTTTCTCACATGCCACAATGGTGTTCTGCTCAGCAAGAACTTTATGCTCCGCCTCTGAATCACGAACCTTCTCCCTCAAGCCTGCCAAGGCACCCTGTAGTACTTTTAATTGCCCCTGAATCGCACCGGCTAGGCGAACCCAATCGGTGGTAGCAACCATAAGGGCAGAGGTTTGGGTCGTGGCATAACAAAGGTCATCAGCCATGCGAGCACTTGATTGACCCAAAAGCAAACTCATTGTGGATGGAGAATTAGCACACCTACTTCACTCTTGGGCGGTAGTGTCTTCCGACAGCAAGGAATCCCTAGTCATCACCCATCCCGGATCGTAGGCCTCAAAATAAGGGGATTGAGATAAAGTCCATGTTTCATTGACCAGAGAAGGCTTCTCGTGTTGAACAGAACCCCCAAGCAAACTCTGCGCACCCCCAGATACAAAGCGAGAACCAGGATTAACCAAGGGCAAACTAGCAGATCGAGAGGGTGAGGCCACAGGAGAACTGGGTATGACCACCTCTCTCTGCTCAGGCACAGAAAATTGACCGTCGAGAATATCCCCAATACGACCAAGAAGCCTGGCCACCGACACAGTCCTATGAGCTTTACGAGGATGAAGACCCACATCATCGGATTCTGTCACTTCATTCGAAGATGGCACCATACACCAGGTTTGCCATTTCTGAGTAGGCGCATTAATTCTTCCTGCTTGTAGACCCGCAAGCAAACCATAAGGAATAGCAACTGGAGAACGTACTAGGGAAACAACAACAACAGTCGGCTGAGAAGGTGACACAGGCCTGCTGGAACCCACATTTCCCCCTTTTACCAAGAGCAGCCTAGCAAGCTCCCACATGCATCTTCTAGACATAGGAGGAGGAAGAACCTCTATTAGATCTATCTCCCGATGGCAAATCTTGTCCTGATAGTGACCATGCAGGGCCATATCGAAAGAAATCTCGGCTTCAGCACCTGTGAAAGTGAAACACTCATGTTTCTACCCTATGCATTTATATTGAGTTGATAGTCTAGGTTAACCTTTGTAACTCATTTTGAAGAAATGAAAATGGATTATGTGAATAATGTGTTTTATGCTTAATTATTAGGGCTTAATTAATTAAGAATAAAAATAAGCGTCAAAATTAAAGTTTAAGATAAGCCCGATATCTTTACATAAAGTTGTAGTGGTCGAAACAAGGATTTCGGGGATATAAAGAATACCAAAATCCGAGTTATTACGAAGAAGTTATGACTTGTCGAAGTTTCGCGACAAAACTGACACGGTGCTGAATGTCGTAAAAAGTGAGTTTTCGATAAACTACTTTTTAGCCTTAGTAATCTAAACGAAAGTTGTAGTATTCGTTAAACCGAGAAGTTCGATAAAAAGAACGCCCAAATCTGACTTCGTATGAGGAAGTTATGATTTTTCGAAATTTCAACGTAGCAGTAGACAGCAAAAAACTCGAATTTTAGATCGAACAATTTTTAGCCGACACAACCTAAATGAGAATTGAAGGTCTCGTCATTAGGAGCACAACGGTAAAAAGTCTGACGAAAACGGACGTCGGATGAAGAAGTTATGAATTTTTAACAGATTTCCTGTCCCGGTCTGTTAAAAATAATAATATAAAATTTAAAGTCAAAATTAGCCAACGAAGTCTAAACAGAAGTTGTAGAGAGTAATTTTAGCTACGCGTGCATATAAAGAACGTCAAAAACGGAGCTCGTATGCGAAAGTTATGGATTTTAGAAGTTTTGGCGCGAAAATCGAGAAAATTCGCATAGTCACACTTTGCCACGTCACCCTCGCCTCGCATGCGCCATGTGTCCTACTGAGTCACCAGTCTGCTGAGTCACCGAAGCTGCTGAGTCATGCGAAGCCACGTGTCGGATCCTGATTCGACCGAGGAGGAGGCCCAATCCGAAGTAGCCAACACTCCATTCGAGCCTCGCAATGCCTGCCGCATGTTCCGAGCCTCGCATAGCCTAGCATCGAGCGTCGCATAGCCTAGCTCCGAACCTCGCAGGTGCACCAATAGACTCCGGTCCACTTAGAAGCTGCCAGCGAGCCCTCGCAGGTGCGACCCATGTGCAACCTGATGCGAGCCATCCCCCTCTGCGAGCTTCGGATCTGCGACGCGTGTCTACCTCCTGACCATCCGATCAGAAGCCTCGCCCCTATAAATAGAAGGGTGCGAGACCTCTCGGGTAATTTTGGAATTTTGCCATATTTAACCCCTAAACCCATATTTCTTTCATCTTAACATCCCACAAAGCCCCGGTATCGATTGTAAAGCCCAGAATACTCCACGAGAAGCCCAGAAAATTTATCTTTTCGGTTTCGAAGTCCGACTTTTGTAGAGCCCGACTTCTCAATAAAACTTCCGGGTTTATTAGAAATGATCATTTTAGGAAACGAATTGCTGCCCGATTTTCACCAAAATACGTGAGTGTGTAGTTACTTTCAATTTACACATAGATATGAAGTATTTACCTTGAAATACGTGTTATGTGTAAATATGCTAATTGTTTATTCGAGGTGACTGTTGAATTGATGTTTTATACATGTTTTAAACTGTATATGCTTTTTATCTACAAAATATGTTGGTTAGAACATGGGTAGATGAAATTGTTGATGTGTGTTAAAATGGTGAGAGGCCTCGATGTTGTTGTTGTTGTTGTAGTCATCTAGCGGAGTATAGATGACGACCATGAACTTTCTAGATAGTCCAGTGGAACACTAGCAGGTTCGCAACTTGTAGGTGTTGATGAATTAAATGTTCATTGGCGTACTCCATCCCCCTCATGATTGCCTTAATGACATGTATGGCTGAGGAAACCCCTTAGTAGTAGTGTCCATCCCGATGATAATCCTTAGGCTAGGTCCCTTGTGATAGGTGCTTAGGGACGTAAAGTGAGGACAACGGGAATGAGTAATCAGGGTTATTGTTGATTAGTGAAGTTAATAAGTATATTATTATTGTGGGTTGAAAACCCTATATGCTCACCAGGCTCCCAAGCCTGGCCCACTCAGTTTTATGATTACAGGTAGTGGACCCCGAGCATAGTCGGAGGACGACGAGAGATTTTTGGATTATAGGCCAGTAGTTGTAAGTAACTGTTGAAAGGCTTATAATGTCTTGTTTATGCTTTTGATCTGTATCGAAACATGACATCCCGTGGTTTTGATATATATGGAAAATATATACCTTCTTAATGAAGGATTTTGACAAACTTTTATCATATGTTGTTTGGGGACCAATTCCGCAACATCTTTTAAAAAGATTTCACTGATTTTATTTTAAAAAGCATAAATTAAATCGGTCTTTTCTGGCTGAGAAATTAGGGGATGTCACAGTTGGTATCAGAACATTAGTTTAAGCGAACTAAGAAATTGTAGAATTTCTAGACTTGAACATAGAATGCTAAGTGATGATTGTGAGATGAGTGTCTACCATATTTTAGACACGAGCACTAGTTTATTTTAGGGAAGATGCCTAAAATGACCTTATGTGCTAAATGCTATGTGTTTCCCATGTGTGCCATTATTTGTTCGGATCTATGGTCTGTTGCCGACCGGATCTGGAAACCTTATGTGTGTAGGATTCTAAGCGTATGAATACAAGATTAGAACTAACATGTAAACGTTTCGGAGTAATAAGGGAATTAAAATGTCTAACAAGGATAAAGACCTAAATTCGCCTTATTCGGTATATAGATTGTAATGGCAAGAACTCGGAGTGGAGGTGGAAATGCAAACAGAAACCAATGACCTCAACCCCAAGTGGTGGAACAGGTGCCTATAGTAGGAGTTGCACCCGAACCCATCACCATGGATGGAGTACGAACTATGATTCAGACCATGTTGGCTGAACAGAGGGAGGAATTGAGGCAAATGTTGCTGAATGACAGGGATGAACCTTCAGTTCCTATTGAACAACGTGAACTAAATGACGATCGATCTGAAGAAGGGAACAACAGTAGATCGGTTGGTCATAGTGAACCGCTTGTGGTTGGGAGAAATAACCACGAGGGTAGAATGGAGAGAAATGGGTGCAAGTATAAGGACTTTATGACTTGCAAGCCATCGACCTTCAATGGAAAAGAAGATCCTGTCGGAGTAATGGATCGGATCTCGGAAATGGAGTTGGCTTTCATGACTTGTGATTGCCAAGGCAAGTTACAAACTACCTTTGCAGTACGTCAGTTCAGGGGTAGTGCTGCTCGTTGGTGGAGCACTTTGGGGAAAACCCTAAGCCCTAATGAGCCACTGCAATTAACTTGGGCAGAGTTCTTGGTGCACTTCAAGCGCAAGTACTGCTCGGCCTAAAACGTACTTGAGTTAGAAAACCAATTTCTAACATTGCAGAAGGGGAGTATGACCATTGACGAATATACGAATAACTTCACAAACAAAATGGAGTTTGCTTTGCGTATTGTCCCAGATGAGTTGGCAAAAACTGACAGGTAAACAAAGGGACTTCCATGGGAGTATGCAGTGCCAATGCGTCAGGCACCTACTTTGGAGGCAGCTATCTGGGCTGCTAAGTCTGTGGAGGACATGATTAAGGGAAGAGCTGCCAGCAAAGTCGTGGTTGGCGAGAAGAGGAAATTTGAAGGGTCTGCTAAACCCAACAAAAAGAGCAAGTTCGGTTCAAAGAAGTTCAGGGGAGGAAATGAATTTAAATGGTGCGAGAAGTGCAAGAAGAAGCACTCGGGAAAATGTGGCGAGGAAGTAACCTGCTACAAGTGTGGGAAAACGGGGCACTATGCCAATGAGTGCACCACCAACAAGAGGGTGTTCTACGAGTGCTGTGACGAAGGTCATATTGCTAAGGATTGCCCAAAGAAGAAAGATGTGGGAAGGCCCAACATACCACTGAAGCCGAAGGCGAGAGACTTTCAGATGACACTCGAAGCTGCGAAAGAAGAAGCCGATGTCCCTTCAGGTACCTTTGTCATTAACGAACTGCCTGCCCAAATTTTGTTTGATTATGGAGCCAATTACTCCTTTATATCGCATGAATTTGGTAGAAAGCTAGCTTTGCCTGTAGATAGGCTAGTTAATAACTTATTAGTCGAGATTGCTAATGGCAAGTTTGTACCTGTTAGCCATCGTATGAAAAACATCCTCATTGACTTGGATGGGAATAAGTTCCAAGAGGAATTATTGCCTATCGAGTTAAATGGATTCGACATAGTTTTAGGAATGGATGGCTTAGCGCCAATGATGCAGAAATACTATGTAGAAAGAAGATAGTAAAAGTAAACCCGCCAGGGAAAGAGTCGTTTGTGGTGTATGGAGACAAATGCAGAATAAATTCTGGAATCATTTCCCTAATGAAAGCCAGAAAGTGTTTGGCCAAGGGATGTACATCATATCTAGCGTTCGTGATCGATGCCAAGATGGAAAAGAAGGAGGTGCAGAATATTCTGGTGGTGTGTGACTATCCGAAAGTCTTTCTCGAAGATCTTCCTAGATTGCCCCCTGATCGACAAGTAGAATTTCATATCGACTTGTTACCAGGAACGACGCCGATAGCAAAAGCACCTTATCGATTAGCGCCAACCGAAATGAAAGAACTTATGACACAACTTTAGGAGTTATTGGACAAAGGTTTCATTCGACCTAATTCATCAACCTGGGGAGCCCTTGTGTTATTTGTAAAGAAAAAAGACGGAAGCATGAGAATGTGCATCGATTACAGAGAGCTGAACAAAGTGACGATAAAGAACAAGTACCCGTTGCTAAGGATCGATGACTTGTTCGACCAGTTGCAGGGTTCGAACTATTTCTCGAAGATCGATCTTAGGTCGGGATACCATCAACTAAAGGTGAGAGAGCAGGATATCGAAAAGACTGCTTTTAGAACGAGATATGGACACTATGAATTTTTGGTTATGTCGTTCGGACTAACCAATGCCCTAGCAGCTTTCATGGATTTGATGAATAGGGTTTGTAAACCATTCTTAGATAAATCCGTGATAGTATTCATAGACGATATCTTGATTTATTCGAAAAGCAAGCAGGAACATGAAAAGCATCTACGTGAAGTGCTAGAAGTCCTGAAAAAGAAGAAGCTGTATGCGAAGTTCTCCAAGTGTGAATTTTGGATTCAAGAAGTCCAATTTTTAGGTCATGTGGTTAACCAAGAAGGAATAATGGTTGACCCAGCAAAGATTGAAGCTGTAATGAAGTGGGAACAACCAAAAAGTCCTACGGAGATTCGAAGCTTTTTAGGATTAGCTGGATATTACCGAAGGTTTATCCAAGGCTTTTCTTCGATTGCTACTCCATTAACAGCTTTGACCCATAAAGGAGCTACTTATGCTTGGAATGAGAAGCATAAGGAAGCCTTTGAGAAGTTGAAGAAGAGATTGTGTGAAGCACCGATTCTTTCATTGCTTGAAGGAGTTGATGACTTCGTAGTTTATAGCGATGCATCTGGAGTTGGGTTAGGTTGTGTTCTGACCCAAAGGGATAAACTGATCGCGTATGCATCGAGGCAATTGAAGGAACATGAAAAGAACTACCCCAGTCATGATCTGGAGTTGGCAGCGGTAGTATTTGCCTTAAAGATATGGAGGCATTATCTTTATGGCACAAATTGTAAACTTTTCACTGATCATAAGAGTGTCCAATATCTCTTTAATCAGAAGGAATTGAGCATGAGGCAACGACGCTGGCTAGAGTTACTCAAGGACTACGATTGTGAGATACTTTACCACCCTGGTAAAGCAAATGTGGTTGCTGATGCTCTCAGTCGGAAGGTAAACCTTGAAAAGAAAAGGCCAAGAGCGTTGAGAATTGAAGTTGTCTCGACAATTGTGGAAAGTATAAAGAAAGCTCAAGAGGAAGCTTCAGAGAAATATGACCGAAAGGAAGAACGTTTGGGCAAAACGTTAGTGTTCGGTACAAACAACCAAGGGTTGAAGGTATTCCACGATAGAATTTGGGTACCTAATATGGGCGGAATAAGAGATCTTCTGATGGAAGAAGCTCACAAGACCATGTACTCAATTCATCCCGGCAGTACAAAAATGTATATGGATCTAAAACCCTATTATTGGTGGCCGACGATGAAGCTCGATGTTGCTAAGTATATGGCTGAGTGTGTAACTTGTGCTAGGGTTAAGGCACAACATTAGAAACCGTATGGGAGTTTAGAACCTTTACCCGTACTCATGGGTAAATGGGAAGACATCACCATGGATTTTGTGACTAAACTGCCCAGAACAAGGAACGGTCACGACATTATTTGGGTGGTCGTTGATCGCTTCACTAAGAGTGCGCATTTCATAGCAGCCAAAGAGAAATGGTCTATCGATAAACTTGCGAATTCTTACGTGAAGGAAATTGTGAGGCTTCACGGTGTTCCGTTAACGATTGTGTCCGATCGTGATAGTCGTTTTAACTCGAGATTTTTGGAGGAGTCTACAAGAGGAATTGGGTACCAAGTTGTGTTTGAGTACAGCTTACCATCCGCAAACCGATGGTCAGACCGAGCGAACGATTCAAACATTGGAGGATATGCTGAGAGCATGTACCCTAGAATTTCAAGGTAACTGGGATGAACACTTACCTTTAGTAGAATTCTCCTATAATAATAGTTTCCACTCAAGCATCAAGATGGCACCTTATCACGCCTTGTATGGGGAAAAGTGTCGAATGCCATCATGCTGGCTGGAAGCTGGGGAAAAGCAGTTTATGGGACCTGAAATAGTCCATGAGACTGCTGAAAAGTTGAAAGTGATAAGGGAAAGGATGTTAGTTGCTCAAGATCGACAAAAGAGCTATGCTGACAAGAAAAGACAACCGATATCCTTTGATGTTGGAGATTTGGTTTTACTTAAAGTCTCGCCGTGGAAGGGACTTATAAGATTTGGTAAGAGAGGGAAGTTGAGTCCAAGGTTTATTGGACCATTTAAAGTTCTTCAAAGGAACGGGAATCAAGCTAACAAGCTAGAGTTACCGGAAGAAATAGAGGATATTCATAACACCTTTCATGTGTGTTATTTGAGATAGTTCACAGGAGATGTGCCCGACATAATTCCGATTTCTAAGTTAAGGTTGGATGAAAACAAGAGGTTGATCGAAGAACCTAAGCCAATCGTTGACCGTAAGACTATGAAGTTACGACGCAAGATGGTCGATTTAGTGCTTGTGCACTGGAAACATACGAACGGACCAAATCTCACTTGGGAAACGGAGAGTGACATGATGAGTCGCTACCCGCAGTTGTTTGGTGATATGTGATTCCAGGGATGGAATCATCCTAAGGGGGAGAGAATTGTAACACTCGTGTCTCTAGCCTAGGCATTTATATTGATTTGATAGTCTAGGTTAACCTTTATAACTCATTTTGAAGAAATGAAAAGGAATTATGTGAATATTATGTGAATTATGTGTTTTATGCATAATTATTAGGGCTTAATTAATTAATAATAAAAATAAGCGTCAAAATTAAAGTGTGAGATAAGCCCGATATCTTTACATAAAGTTGTAGTGGTCGAAACAAGGATTTCAGGGATATAAAGAATACCAAAATCCGAGTTATAACGAAGAAGTTATGACCTGTCGATGTTTCGCGACAAAACCGGCACGGTGCTGAATGTCGTAAAAAGTGAGTTTTCGATAAACTACTTTTTAGCCTTAGTAATCTAAATGAAAGTCGTAGTATTTGTTAAACCGAGAAGTTCGATAAAAAGAACGCCCAAATCTGACTTCGTATGAGGAAGTTATAATTTTTCGAAGTTTCAGCATAGCAGTAGACAGCTAAAAACTCGAATTTTAGATCGAGTGATTTTTAGCCAACACAACCTAAACGAGAATTGAAGGTCTTGTCATTAGGAGCACAACGATAAAAAGTCTGACGAAAACGGACGTCGGATGAAGAAGTTATGAATTTTTAACGGATTTCCTGTCCCTGTCTGTTAAAAATAATAATATAAAATTTAAATTCAAAATTAGCCGACGAAGTCTAAACGGAAGTTGTAGAGCATAATTTTAGCTACGCTTGCATCTAAAGAATGTCAAAAACGGAGCTCGTATGCGAAAGTTATGGATTTTAGAAGTTTTGGCGCGAAAATCGAGAAAATTCGCATAGTCACACTTTGCCACGTCACCCTCGCCTCGCATGCGCCACGTGTCCTGCTGAGTCACCAGGCTGTTGAGTCATCAGGCAGCTGAGTCACCGAAGCTGCTGAGTCATGTGAAGCCACGTGCCGGATCCTGATTCGACCGAGGATGAGGCCCAATCCGAAGCAGCCAGCTCTCCGTCCGAGCCTCGCAATGCCTGCCGCGCGTTCCGAGCCTCGCATAGCCTAGCTCCCAACCTCGCAGGTGCACCAGTAGACTCCGGTCCACTTAGAAGCTGCCAGCGAGCCCTCGCAGGTGCGACCCATGTGCAAGCCATGCGCAGCCTTGTGCGAGCCATCCCCCTCTGCGAGCTTCGGATCTGTGACGCGTGTCTACCTCCTGACCATCCGATCAGAAGCCTCGCCCTTATAAATAGAAGGGTGCGAGACCTCCCATGTAATTTTGGAATTTTGCCATATGTAACCCCTAAACCCATATTTCTTTCATCTTAAGATCCCGCAAAGCCCCGATATCGATTGTAAAGCCCGGAATACTCCACGAAGTTCCCGAGAAGCCCGAAAAATTTATCTTTTCGGTTTCGAAACCCGACTTTTGCAGAGCCCGGTTTCTCAATAAAACTCCCAGTTTTATTAGAAACGATCGTTTTAGGAAACGAATTGCTGCCCGATTTTCACCAAAATACGTGGGTGTGTAGTTACTTTCAATTTACACATAGATATGAAGTATTTACCTTGAAATATATGTTATGTGTAAATATGCTAATTGTTTATTCGAGGTAACTGTTGAATTGATATTTTATACATGTTTTAAACTATATATGCTTTTTATCTACAAAATATGTTGGGTAAAACATGGGTAGATGAAATAGTTGATGTGTGTTAAAATGGTGAGAGACCTCGATGTTGTTATTGTTGTTGTTGTAGTCATCTAGCGGAGTATAGATGACGACCACGGACTTTCTAGATAGTCCAGTGGAACACTAGCAGGTTCGCAACTTGTAGGTGTTGATGAATTAAATGTTCATTGTCGTACTCCATCCCCCTCATGGTTGCCTTAATGACATGTATGGCTGAGGAAACCCCTAAGCAGTAGTGTCCATCCCAATGATAATCCTTAGGCCAGGTCCCTTGTGATAGGTGTTTAGGGACGTAAAGTGAGCACAACGGGAATGGGTAATCAGGGTTATTGTTGATTGGTGAACTTAATAAGTATATTATTATTGTGGGTTGAAAACCCTATATGCTCACCAGGCTCCCAAGCCTGACCCACTCAGTTTTATGATTACAGGTAGTGGACCCCGAGCATAGTCGGAGGACGACGAGACATTTTTTGATTATAGGCCAGTAGTTGTAAATAACTGTTGAAAGGCTTATAATGTATTGTTTATGCTTTTGATCTGTATCGGAACATGACATCTCGAGGTTTTGATATATATGGAAAATATATACCTTCTTAATGAAGGATTTTGACAAACTTTTATCATATGTTTTTTGGGGACCAATTCCGCAACATCTTTTAAAAAGATTTCTCTAATTTTATTTTAAAAAGCATAAATTAAATCGGTCTTTTCTGGCCGAGAAATTAGGGGATGTCACAGAAAGCAAACACCAAAAGTAAGATATCACAAGCCAACAAGATATCTTATCCTCACTCTGTTTTCAAAAAAAAAAAGGGGGGGGGGGAATAGATGAGTTAATACCGCGTATCACGATAAACATTTGAGCTATCTTCCTACGAGCCCTCCAGGCGGCACTCATACCGTCTGCGGCAAGAATAAAATCTTCCCACTTTTCTCCATGGACACAGTAACACTCCCCAGCCATTTGCCAAGAATTAGATTGCCCCCAAAAAACTTGGGGAGACGGTCGGAAAAGTCTAGTTTCCTATGATACCCATGCCCTATGAGGTTTCGGTCGACCCTAAGTCATTACCTTTTCCAGTTCTTCTTCGAAGTATCTAGCTCAGAGATCAGTTGGTGAATGTCGCGTCGCCTAGCTATGGTACAGATGCCGAAGTTCGTAGTTGAGCAGAAAAAGTAACTGAAAACCCAAAAGGTGGGAACGTAACCTAAAGTGCGACATATCGGTTCAAAACCGACGATCTTATTGACAGCTCTTGACATTAACTCGTCGACAATAAAACCGTAGCGTTGCATGATCATATCGAAAAAATCAGATGTCTCCAGGTGCAACCCCTCTTAGAACAAAGGAATGGGAGCCCCAACTTTCCCTGGAGGACGATCGTAGATTGATAATCCCTTTGTCGGAATCATTACACCCTGCTCTGGTAAGAAACCGAAGTGATCTTGCAGAAATTGTAACTCCTCAGCAGTAAGGACTCTACCATAACGTTCCATCGCCGAGGAAAAAATAAGTGATCGGAAAGAAAAATTCTAAGAATGCCCATATAAATACAACGAGGATGAAGAAATGATTTAAGGATGAAATGTCTTGGAAAAAGACAGGATTTTAAACAAAAAACTGGTGTCACAAACCGTCTCATGGTGTATCTGACACATTAACGGCGCTGCCTAAGGCCCTTCAAATGATAGAACTAATCCCAGGCAAACATGTGCCAAGATATTTGCACAAACGACGATGTTATCATACCGACGCATACGCCTACAACAATAAGGGGCTTGTTAACGTATCCTCCAAGAAACGTCAAAAGAGAAGTCGAACTGACACTGCGCTTGGCCTGGTCAAGCCCTGTCTAAAGCTAAGTCTGGGCGTTCGCCAACACGAGGGGCGCTGATAAGGCGGTTAAGGTGCAAAGCCGCGCCATAACCCCTTCTCTACGAAATCATACCCTGGAAAATATGGGACCAATCAGAGAGTCCCACTCACCCATTATACGATAGCCACAATCTTTGTGAACATTTTGAAGATATCCTTTTATCAAATGAGAGAAGGAGGCAAAAGATGTGACAGAGGACCCTCCAATATTGGTCCACCACGTCACACCTCACGAGAGAATCCTCAACATATTTAGTTGAGAGACATGTATCTTAGACATGTATAAAAGTATCCTTCTTCCTCACGAAGAAGGAGACAGAATTCTATATTTTCTGTAATCACTTACCATCTCTCTCAGATCTCATACTAACTAGATCGTCGGAGCTCCATCCCGAGGTCCCCTCCCGGACGTCGACTAGTAATCTTTATCCTATTTTGTACTGTGATATCAGGGAAAGTCGTTTCTGCAAGATTCGCCGGCAATATCGACCCATCCATTCTCCAATATTTCACAATAGGGAGATTCTTGAGTATGTTTTGATCGTTGGTTTGTGGTATCTCAGTTTGGAGATAAGCTCTCAGGGAGGCGGTTCTGGTTTTGGTTTTGGTTCTGGTTCGGGTTCTAGCTCAGGTGCGGATGTTGAGCTGTTTAGCGAGCGGTTGTGGGAGTTCATCTCATTGGAGATTTCTCGATGTGTTTCGGGGATAGTGGATGAGCGCTTGGGCACGTTCCGTGTAGAGTTTATGGCTATCATTGGACATCACACTCTATCCTTTCAGGAGTTCCGTGCTTGTGGAGCTCCTGCATTCTATGGGGAGAGGGACCCCATTTCCAGAAGGAGGTGGTTTACGGGTATGGATAACTCGTTCATGACGAGTTTCTACCCTGAGGAGGCGAAGGTCATATATGCTTCCTGCATGTTGAAGGACCGGACACATGATTGGTGGGAAGAGATTGGTAGTAAGTTAGTTGATGATGCATTCGATGTATGTCATGGGATGACTTCCGAACCAGGTTCCAAGCTGAATTTGCATCGACGATTGAGGTGCAGCAGTTGGCACCGCGAGTTTCTGGATCTCTTCCAGACGATTGAGACTGTGGCAGAGATCACTGCCATGTTCTGGGAAAGGGCTTTGTTGGTACCACAGTATGCAGCACATGAGGAGATGAAGAAGTAAGGTATCATGATATGATGCGGGATGATATCAGGGAGTTTGTGAGTATTTTGGGGTGTGAGATCCTGAATGATATGATTTCTATAGCCCGAGGGCATGAGATTGATCTGGAGCACTTTGGGAAGAGGAGGTTAGATCAGTTGCATGCATTGGAGGGTCCCGTGAAGAGACCCAAGATTTCTGATCAGCTGTCGATAGGCCAGTAGGGTCAGGTTCAGTGCAGCATGTGCGGGAAACTACACGATGGAGTTTGTCATTCCAGGGGTTTGGGCTGCTACAAGTGTGGCAGGGTTGGTCACTTCTGCAAGGATTGTCCACAGGAGCAAGCCCATTATGTTTTCACATCAATTAGGTAGGCCACAAGAAGGCCGACTGTTCGATGTTGTCAAGAGGAGCAGTGAGTGTGTGTGCTCCTACTATTTTGAGGATCACCGATGGATGAGAGGGTAGGGAAGGAGCCCCAACAGAGAGGGATCGCACTTTGCTGCGACATAAAGGGGAGATCAGGACTCAGCAGGCAATGTTGCAGCATTATCTTGGATTGTGGTCGAGGATTGGTTCAGGGGTATTATGTGGAAGGTCTGCGGTCACGGTTCAACGGGGTGGTTATCCAACATAGTCAGGGTTTGGTGATTTCAATCTTTGTACTTGGATTTGCTTTTGGAAGTGCCAAGGGAAGTTGCCTATTGCTGAGGTTTGGTTGGAGCGTCGGTTATTTAGAATTCAATATTTGAATGTGATATCATTTGAAGTCATCTGGAGTTATCAGTTTCGTTAGGATTCAAGAATTTTTTATCTGGTATTTAGAGTTGTATAGTCTTTTATGTTGGTTGATGATGGACCACTAGTATTAGTAAGCGTAGGTTGTCAACAGTTGGCTACTAGAGGGTAAGAAGGATTGGGAATCCCTCAATTCTCATGTGTTGTGAAGACACAGTCGAATTTAAGTGGGGGGGGGGGAATCACTTAGGTATTCAAGATCAAAAGCAGGTGTGAACCTAGAATGATTATTGCATCCCCATCAGGAAGGAAGGCGGTCGAGTTGCCATCTAGATTGAGGATTGCGTGAATTGGGTGGTCGGGAAACTTCCCAACTGTGGGTTCACATCTTCTTGGTATCAGCTAGCAGGCTTCAGGAGGGGGACCCAAGGTGAGGTTCCAGTCATGATTCGAGTTCGGATGGAGAGTTGGTTAGCTGTGTGTTTAAATTCAGATGATGTTCGGATTAATTTATTAGCGGTAAGGCATTGGGCGGTGATAGTCGCAACGTGGAAGTGTTGTAAGACTATGGTGCGTCCATAGCGTTCACTAGATAGCAGTTAGCGTGGAAGTGTTGTATGACTGTGGGGTAGCTGTAGCATTCACTAGATAGCAATTAGCATGGAAGTGTTGTAAGACTGCGAGGTAGCCATAGCATTCACTAGCTAGCAGTTAGCCTGGAAGTGTTGTAAGATCGCACGGTGACCCATAGCATTCACTGGTCATAGTTCAACGGTGAGGTTTTAGTGAATCTATGACTTGCTCACGGATTTCTTCAGTCGTTTTAGGCCAAGGCGAATCTATTCACAAGGCTGTGGGAGGGTCATAGCATGTTTGGAATCAGGATTTGGTAGGTAAAGGGAGACCAGGTATGAGGCAGAACCATAGTTAATCCTGTGGCGTTCAGTTTAGCATCGAGTTTGGTGTTGAAATGGTTCGAGTAGCTTTGCTTGTTGAAATTTTCTTTCGGAAGTTGCGTGGGGAGACTATAAGGGTGGTCTTTGGCTAAGAAACCAGGCATGAATCTGGTATTCCGGATAGTTGGTAGATAAGTTGGGACCAGGGAGGTCTCAATTCAATTGGAAAGTAGATAAGAGGCAACATGATGCTTCCCACAAAGGTAGTGATTTGAGGATTTTTGTGCATGGAGTAGCTTGTGGAATAAAATTGCTAAGTCACTTGTAGTTGGATTAAATAATCTAAAAATAATTGATTTAACCCTATTGTGCAGCTCTCGTTTGAGTCTAACCGTTGAAGGGATGAATCTTCTACTCGAAGGATTATCTGAGCCTTCTGACAAGTATAAGTACTTTGCGGTTGGTTATGGTCGGGGATTGGTTTTTGTATGTTGCAAAAAGATAATCATGATTGGAAGTATTATGGTTGGTCAGTTATTTAACGAGGTTTTGACATGGTAACGTTTCAGCGTGGGCAGTCTGTTGGGGAGACAGACCATTATAGGTTTCAGGAAGTGGAAGTTTGGTACAAGGTGGTAGTTCAAGGAAGGGCGTGTGGATATTGAATCCTTGCTACACTTTCAGCTCATAGAAGGTAAAAAGTTCTTATCTTGATCATTAGAAATTGATATTTATGATTATGTGGGTTTTTGGTTCCATTTTGACCTCATAAGTGAGATCTAGTGGTTGGACACCACTTCAGCAGCTTTGAGTTGCCACTCTTGGCATATCTAAGGTTATAAGTTTATAAAAATGCTTTCTTGATGCTTAAATGAGGTCCATGCATGTTCTTGTTGGTTTTTAATGGATTAAATTGGTTATTGGGTCCCTTTGGGTTATCTAAATGCATAAAGGTCCCGAATTTATACATTAAGTGCTTCATTTGGAGGTTTTCTAAAGTTTAGACGCAAAGTTCTTAATTGGTTAAGTCACAAAAGGTGTTTGGAGAATCTGCAAGTACGTCCCGCATAATTCCTTGTATGCCCCGCATAGTAATCTGAGGCCCCGATCTTTGCCTTCGAATACACTAAGCGTACCTAAGGGGGTATGCCCTACGTACATGCATCAGTGGGGAATTATTATTTGACAAGAAATTGGTGGGCTTTAGGGCAAGGCCCATGTGGGGTTGGGCCCAATTTGGAAAATTGTGCCATTAATGGGCTTTTATGGATCTTATAGTTTTAGGCCTGATTGGTTTTAGGCTTGGGCCTTGGTTATGAGTATTGATAGGCCAGGGGTAAAATGGTCATTTTACCCCAAGTTTGATTTATGGATCATTGATGTGAATATTTAATGCACTAGTTTTTTATTTATAATTCCTAATTTATCGCATCTAAACCACACCTTACAGGTAGTGAACCCGATCAAGTATAGTATATCTTTGATAAGCATGGGTGTCGAACTCAAGGGGAACGGTAGTGAATTAATCTAAAATTTTTTATTATAGGTTACAAAAAACATGCGAAAGGAATACAAAAATGTTTAATTAAATCCCAAACGAATAACTAAATAGCAAATCTCGATAAACTGGCAGGAAGACAAATCTATTTAGGTACTTTGGTTTAGACAGATTACGCCTTAAAATCATAGACAATTGCACACACAAATTTATTTATTCATGTTCACCGATTTCTAAAATGATTAGGTTCATGTTCATTATTACTAGTCCTTTAGCAAACAAGTCAATTCAAGCAGTGATCAATTCATTAAATTAACATGTTTCCAAGTGTTTAGTTCATATCAAGCAAGACTTGTAATTGTAGTCAATCGAGTTGGTTAATTCAATTAGCTCATATGTGGTTGGTCGTCACATATGCTCACACATTAATTTACTTATTTCCTAGTTAACCCTAGTTTCATGTTCACTATTCCTAGGCATATAATCTTGATGGTCATCAAAATCATAAGAGGCAAGCAATCAAGCAGATGTTCATACAACTCGATATACTTAATAATTAATAGAAAATAATTGTCATTAACACATGAGGATCTTTTAACAAACTTAACAAGATAAATTAAACACAAATAAAACAATCCAATATAGCAATTAATCCACAAATCAAGGTTTTATCTAATAATAAACTCAAAGCAAATGGTTTTGACATCAAAATCAGAAAGTAAAAACATCGTAGTATCACAGTGGAATGCTAAACATGGTCAAGATAACAAGCCACATGATTACCGACATGAATCCACTCTCTAATCCTTCAGATATTTGCTTCTGTCAGCTTAACGGCCTTCCGACCGCCTTCTAGACCCTTAAAACGGCAGTTATGAAGATTTATTGTCGCACAAGTCGAAGTGGAATATCATAGATGATGAAAATGGTGGAATGATATGGGGTATTTATAGTTGAAGGGAGATGAAATTAATATGGAACATTAGAGTTAGATGGAATAAGGAAAATAATGGTGGCTTAAGGATTAAACAAATAAAAATAAGGTAAGTGATGCTTAACGAATAAGTAACTTGGAGGAAATTTCCGTCCAGCTTTTATTCTTAGTCTTCAATGCCGATTTTGGATAAGATAAATGCAAAATTAACAAAAAAATCCCTCTCACATAAGTCATAGGAAATTTCGTCTAGTTTTCAGAACATTTTGAATCTTGCCAATTGGACTTATGAGTCGTCAGATATACCCGAAACACTTAAGAGGGGTTAATCTACCAGAAATATCCTTTTTGCATCTTTTCAGCTCCATTCTATTCCTTTTGCATTCCAACTCCCATTTTTACAGTAATTGAATATTTCAAAGCATATCAAGTATCTTTTAGTTCAAAATAACATAAAAACATAGTATAAAATAATAAGAAAACATCATAAATATATGCATAAAATAGACGTTATCAATCATGGTTTGGAATTTAGTTGCTAACTGAATATTGTTTGGTAATTGTTAGTTTGGGAAGTCGTCGAGGCAGCACCTAAGGATTTCTTGCAGCGGGTTTCAGCATCCGAGGTGAGTTTCCTCCTAAACTGAACGGGTCGAAGGCACCAATGTCGGACCATGTTTATAATTGTATGCTATTCGGATTACGGTCAGAAGTCGGGCGGTGCCCAATGAATATTTATATGCTTTCCGGATTACGGTCCGATGAAGGGCGGTGCTTGATGAATATTTATATGTTTTCCTGATTACGTTCCAATTTCCGGCGGTGCCTGATAATTATTTATATGCTTTCCGGATTACGGTCTGATGTCGGGCGGTGGCCGATGAATATTTATATGCTTTCCGGATTATAGTCCGATGTCGGGCGAAGCTCGAGGAATAGTTGTATGCTTGGTGTCTTCATGACTCTTGCATGTGTCTTTACTCGTATGCTTCCGGACTAAAGTCCTATGTGGAGTGGTGCATGATGACTATTTGTATGCTTCGTATCTATCTGATTATTGTAAGCATATGTGTATTTATTTGATATATGATATGTATCCCGAGTTCAACTCGATGTCGGGCAGGGCTCGATGCCGGATAATGTCCGATGCTGAGTGTGGATCGATGTCAGATGGGGCCTGATGCTGAAAAATGCCCGATGATGCGTGGGGCCCGATGTCGAGCGAGGCCCGATGCCAGATATAGTCTTATGACTAGTGGGGCCCGATGACAGGGCAGGGCCCACTATATGTGATTATGTGTATGGTATGTTGTATTTCGGGAATTCACTAAGCTTCATGCTTAATGTTTTTAGTTTGTGTTTCAGGTACTTCTTTTTTCAAACAAGGGAGCTCAGGATGATTGTGGGCCATTGTAACAACCCGAAAATTTGTATCATTGCTTGTAACCCTTTTCGTAACTCATTTCGATAATCCAATCGCCGCTTCCAATTTCGTTTCCAATTTCCGTCATTTAATTAAGTGATTAACGTGTATTTT
The DNA here is from genome assembly GCF_051521515.1 of Lactuca serriola. Lineage (NCBI taxonomy): Eukaryota > Viridiplantae > Streptophyta > Magnoliopsida > Asterales > Asteraceae > Lactuca > Lactuca serriola. The sequence goes on from NC_136410.1 coordinate 191,362,098, forward strand.
ATATTATGACTTAATGGGTGTCCTAATGCCTTTAGAACTCATTCTAACACCTCATATTAGTAATCGGATCATTTCTAAAATCGACCATATCGAGTTACGGCAACTTGGTCGGGTGTGACCAAAAGCCCCGTCTAACGCCGGTATCGAGTAGAATTCCACTGTGTCCAAATCCCAAACACTATTTAAAGTGTTCTAAGCTTCCATTTGAAGCTTTTTCTTCATCTCACAACTCTCTCTTTCTAACCTCTCTCCTTAATTCAATTTTAAGGGTCCAAATCATCAAATTAAGGCTTCTAATCACCAAGATATCCTCCTTAACTCCTTGTATAGCATATTTAACCTTCAAATTCGAGTTTAAACCATGGATTAGGACCATTATCATGAGTTTACGGCCCTAGAACAGTCCTAGGCCGTAAACGCATATAAAGGGGTTTTTTAAGCCCTTAAACCCTTCCAAAATTCCAATAAGGTTTAGATACGACTTGTAGAATTATGGAATTGGCCTTGGAACACATTGAAAATTAATTTAGAGGAGTAAACTTGAGTTTACTGCCCAAGAACATGCTTGGGCCGTAAACTCATATTCTTGGGGAGTAAACTCCTCTAAATGTGTTAAGATGCCACTTAAACACACCTCAAACCTTGGGATAAATTCTAGAAGTGTCTACCATCAATTTAGAAGCCTAAAACATATAAAAACACTCCATCTAAAGAGTTCACGGCCATGAGGGGGTTCATGGGCCGTAAACTCCTAAATCCTTGTCCAAAGTCCCCCAAAAATCCATCCAAGGCTTGTAAAAATTATTGGAATCACATGTGATTAATCTAAGACCATTAAATCATTAATCTAAGGGGGTATAGGAGTTTACGGCTGTAAGCTCCATGCTAGGGCCGTAAACTCCCTTTTGTAGTGTTATTGATGATTTAATTCCTTCCAAAGCCTTAGATAAATTCATCCCAATCATCCCTCAAGTGATATTGACCATTTTAGCACCATAAAGCACCCAAACATGAGTTCACGGCCGTGAACTCATGTGGGTATGGTATAAGAGGCCGAAAAATCCATAAGGAGTTTACTCTTGAAGATTAAACTCAATTCCCAAGTCCCACGCATCAATACACGTCCGTAGATGACACCCGGGTCACTCGAAACACTCGTTTTGAAGTGTTTTCGCTCATTGGAGTGTAATATCATATCTAATTAGAGTTTATAAATCTAATTAGATGTATTTGTATACCATTTCATATTACATAGAAACCTCGCTCGTATTCAAGCCTCGATTCGACGTTTAGCATCCTAGTCGTCACATTCTGCGTCTGGTGAGTTCATACCCCTACTCTTTTTCAATGGTTTTTCAATGTTTTCAGGGGGGAACACAAGCAAGAGTACAAGAATATCTTGTACTTAAACTCATGATTTCAGTTAAATGGTTTCATAATTTGTACATTTTTTTAAGAATTGAAAACCTTTTAACAAACTGTTTTAACTTGCAGAGTTGATGTTCAAACCGATTTTCTATTCTTATTATATACTGTTATGTTGTATACTTCACATTTGATTGTTCACACTTATATTGATATAAAACATCAAACATTTGTAATGTCTGTAATAAAACACCTAGGCTCGAGTGTAAAAGATAGACAACATTAGAAAACATAAAACATCTGTATTGTCCTTAATAAAACACCTAGGCTCGAGTGTAAAGGACAACCACCATTAGATAGCATAGAACATTTGTGATGTCCTTAATAAAACACCTAGGATCGAGTGTAAAGGACATGCACCATTAGAACTTAGTTAGTCATAGATACTACTTCCCTAGACGAGAATTAAAGAGTAATCTTAAAGATTGGAGACACGTCCTCTGTAACACTTCCTTGGCACGAGAGAGTGGAGGACTAACCCTGTAACCAGAATCTCCAGGAGGGAGAACGTGACTTGAGTGTATAGATCTATACGGGACTGACAATCCCGCACCTGGCTGCTAGCTACAGCCGAACCGAAAGGTTCAAGGGTGACGAAAGTCATAAAAAGGATACTGGCCCTGGCCCGAGTCATATCTAGTCTGAGTATGGTTAAGGACTCGCAATCAAGATTATTAATACTTTACACTTAATTATTAGTTTTATGTACGTAATAAAACTAATGTACATTTAAGGATAGTCAGACTTTCAGGAGACTTTGCTCACACACACATTTAGGAAAATATGGGATTTTCCTGGGGATAACATTGAACATAATCAGAATCGGTAGCAGTTCACACACAGACACATGTAGGAAAATATAGGATTTCCTGGGTAATAGTAGTACATACCCAGAAAAGTGTAACAAGTTAGATAACTAAACTTTTCAATTCATAAGAACAATCATGTTTTCATTGTACATCTTTTACAATTACATTTTGGATTTGGTAACCAACTTTTAAGAAAATATGGGATTTTTTTTTGGATAACCACGTTTTTAGGAAACTAAAGGAACTCGTACATTTTTAGAAAACTAACTGCTTATGAACTCACCAGCTTTATGCTGATTTTCAAACCGCTTGTATTCTCAGGTCCGCTTTAGATAGGTACCCGACGATCTCTTTTGGTGAAGACGAAGTGCGTAGAAGACTCGTCTTATTGTTGTTCATATATACTAAGTATCACCTATATAACTTACTTTTGAAACAAATGTAAACTTTGATATATGTAATGTAATGGTTGTTTACTTTGCTTACTATGTACATTGGATTTGATACTCAACGTGGAGTCTGCCCCGGAAATGTTTCCGCCTTCAGTTTTCGGGGTGTGAAAGATTGGTATCAGAGCCCTTGTTTATAGTGAATAAAGTATACCAAACCATACATGGTATAAAACTATAAACATTAAGGGGCCTAAGTGCTCTGAACTAAAAGTATCCTTCAAAATATAAGTATTTTCAAAAGTATATAAGTATACCGAACCGTCAAGATCCGTAACTACAAGTAGAACAAAACATAAGTAAATGAGTGTCGTACGCTGCGGTTAAACCTGGGCAGTTATGTAGTCATGTCTAGGATCAATATAGCCTGGCCAACTATATTCATTCGAGACACAGCCAACATGTGCTTGGGAGTGACTGTGGTATGCGGCATGCCTAAAACTTACCCTAATACCACAAACATCGAGCCAGTGTCGTAACAAATCATGAAATATTATGGGAGTATTTCTCGAGCCTATCCTTGGTAGAAATCCTCGTTCATGCATTGTTCTTTGATCATTCCCTTAGCGATAATTTTTCCCGCTTAGATAACTCTTTCCTTCTTTATCGCTTATTCAGCATATACCCGTCATATCTCTTGATTCAATTCAGAGGACTTATTATCCTCTCTTTCTTGATATTATTAGATCAAGATGTCTCCAAGAAAGAGACCCAGCTCCAAGAATAAAAACCCTCCACCACCACCTCCTCCCCAAATAGACCCTGTAGTATTCCAGGCAGCTGTCACAGCCGCAGTGGCAGCTGCCATCTCTCAACGGAACTCTGGCGGTTCCGGTAGTACGGGAGGAGGTACCCAAACCCAAAACCAAAAACAAGAAAGTAGTCAGGAACACCGAAAAGAGGGTTCCTATAAAGATTTCATGAACGCGAAAACCACGTCCTTTGATGGCACTGGAGGTGTCATTTCCCTCACTCGATGGTTCGAGAAGATCGAGTCCATCTTTGAAATTACGCCTGCTCAGAATCCGAAAAGGTGAAGTTTGCCGCCTGCACCTTTATCGACAAAGCCCTGACTTAATGGAACGGACGAGTCAAATCCCTAACCTTACCTGTAGCCAACGCCATGGGTTGGGAAGCCATAAAGGAACTTCTGTTGGCTAAGTACTACCCTCGGGGCGAAATGCAGAAGTTAGAACACGAACTTTGGAATCTGAAGATGAAAGGTTCCAATATCACCGCTTACACTTCCAGGTTCGACGACTTGGCATTACTCTGCCCGGGAATGGTTACCCCAGAGAGTAAGAAGATAGCGAAATTCATCTGGGGGCTGACCCAGCCAACAAAAGAAACGCCATAGTTGCGAGGTCGGATATATACGACAGCGCCAAACGCTTAGCACAAATCTTAATAGATCATAGTGATGACCCTGAGGAGACAGCTACCACTCCTAAGCCGACAGAGAGGAGTGGTGAGAAAAGAAAGATTGGGAAGAAGGAGAAAAGTCGGACATCGCAAGAGTCTTCGAAGAGGCAGCAAACGATGGGAGTTCATGCTGCCACTTCTCCTGCAACTGTTTCTATTGTTGGATCCTCAACTCGGAAACCTGCCAGTAGGTATGCTGGAACCCTTCCAAGTTGTGACAAGTGCAACTATCATCACCTTCCTTCTGGTCCATGTATAGAGGTATTTTGCAATAGTTGTGGCATGAAGGGTCACATGGCGAAAAACTGTAAGACACCAACTCAATCAACGAGTCAAAGTTCTAGAGTGGGCATTGGTCGGGCCTGCTATGGTTATGGAGAAGTTGGACATTTCAAGCGAAACTGCCCCAAGGCAGTAACATCTGGCAACGCTGGAAGAGTTCTAGCGATAGGAAAAGAGGAGATAGCCACCGATCCCACTGTTGCCACAGGTATATTTCGCCTCGTTAAAATTTTATGCCTGTGATTCTTTTCGATTCTACCACCAAAAGAAATTCGCTAACCATCCATTTGAAAATCTTTTAAACCCTGTCGTTCGTAAGTAATCGAAAATGTATATCGTCAAGATGGTTATCAAGTGAGAATGAGAACGCTAACATCATATCTGTAGATTGTATCCTCAATCCGAACAATTATTCTTTTCCATTAGATCTAATGGCGAACTTTTCATGAAATGCTTTGATGTCATCTTTAGCATGTAATGACCGAGCCTCATTCATGCTGTTGTTCTTAGTTTCAAAAAAGCCATCTGTCTTAGCTTTCCTCTGACCCGACTCTCATGGTCTTCGTGCATCGAAGCTTAGAAAGTTTTCCCATGTATTCCTCGTCCGTGTGATCATCGAGAATCGATAAGTCTACAACTCTTTCCCCGATGCATTTTTTTCCAAAGATTTCCTAAGAATTTCCTTCCGAGCGTAGTCAAGTCTTGCATCAACCTAATCCCTAGAATTACCTCGTAGCCAAAACCTTAGTGAGGACGATGTGTCCAAGACAGCAACCAGGACTTGATATGATCACTACGAGATAGTAGTGGTGCCCTTCGGTCAAACCATTTTCCGGTAAAGTAGATAAGCAAAGCAGTCAGCCTCATGGACTTTTCCAAAAGCTAAGGCAATAAAGAATTAGTCGGCAGCGGAGGTACCCATAGAAACCTGTCAACTCTTGGGTCCCATCAACTATTATTGCAAACCTACGTAGAAGTTTCCTTTAGGACCATCAGACCCTTAGTTACTCTGTCACATGAAGATGTACCCTCTTGTTGGAAGTCTTACTCTATAAAGACATAGTACGCCTTGGGAAGTGCGTAAAACTTAACTTGTAGAACATTATACTCTTCGAGGTCCTTGTTAGGAAACGATCTCGTATCCCTCTCCGAGCTATCTTCAGAACTCAGCAACAACCATCTGGTATTCCACATCTTTGTTCGTAAGGAGTGTCAACCTGACGAAACCCTAGTAATCCCTTTGATGAGATCGAAATCAGCGGAAGTCCGAACCTTCATGGATGAATCAATTGAGATCATGGATTGATAGCTTGATCGTACGAAACAAAGCCGCATCTCGACAGTGAGGGTTCGCTAGAATGTAAAGCAGGGACCCGATTCCACTTAGGAGCGTGAAGACCCGAAGCAGTAGATTCATCCTCATATCTCTTTTCACTTCGCGATCTGTGTTCAAATCTTTGAATTTCAGGACGAAATTCCCTCTAACGGGGGGATAATGTAACAACCCGAAAATTTGTATCATTGCTTGTAACCCTTTTCGTAACTCATTTCGATAATCCAATCGCTGCTTCCAATTTCGTTTCCAATTTCCGTCATTTAATTAAGTCATTAACGTGTATTTTATATTATGACTTAATGGGTGTCCTAATTCCTTTAGAACTCATTCTAACACCTCATATTAGTAATCAGATCATTTCTAAAATCGACCATATGGAGTTACGGCAACTTGGTCGGGTGCGACCAAAAGCCCCGTCTAACGCCGATATCGGGTAGAATTCCACCGTGTCCAAATCCCGAACACTATTTAAAGTGTTCTAAGCTTCCATTTGAAGCTTTTGCTTCATCTCACAACTCTCTCTTTCTAACCTCTCTCCTAAATTCAATTTTAAGGGTCCAAATCATCAAATTAAGGCTTCTAATCACCAAGGTATCCTCCTTAACTCCTTGTCTATCATATTTAACCTTCAAATTCGAGTTTAAACCATGGATTAGGACCATTATCATGAGTTTATGGCCCTAGGACAGCCCTAGGCCGTAAATCCATATAAAGGGGGTTTTTAAGCCCTTAAACCCTTCCAAAACTCCAATAAGGTTTAGATACGACTTGTAGAATTATGGAATTGGCCTTGGAACACATTGAAAATTAATTTAGAGGAGTAAACTTGAGTTTACTGCCCAAGAACATGCTTGGGCCGTAAACTCATATTCTTGGGGAGTAAACTCCTCTAAATGTGTTAAGATGCCACTTAAACACACCTCAAACCTTGGGATAAATTCTAGAAGTGTCTACCATCAATTTAGAAGCCTAAAACATATAAAAACACTCCATCTAAAGAGTTCACGGCCATGAGGGGGTTCATGGGCCGTAAACTCCTAAATCCTTGTCCAAAGTCCCCTAAAAATCCATCCAAGGCTTGTAAAAATTATTGGAATCACATGTGATTAATCTAAGACCATTAAATCATCAATCTATGGGGGTATAGGAGTTTACAGCCGTAAGCTCCCTGCTAGGGCCGTAAACTCCCTTTTGTAGTGTTATTAATGATTTAATTCCTTCCAAATCCTTAGATAAATTAATCCCAATCATCCCTCAAGTGATATTGACCATTTTAGAACCACAAAGCACCCAAACATGAGTTCACAGCTGTGAACTCATGTGGGTATGGTATAAGAGGCCGAAAACTCCATAAGGAGTTTACTCTTGAAGAGTAAACTCAATTCCCAAGTCCCACGCATCAATACACGTCCGTAGATGTCACCCGGGTCACTCCAAACACTCGTTTTGAAGTGTTTTCGCTCATTGGAGTGTAATATCATATCTATCTAATTAGATATATTTGTATACCATTTCATATTACATAGGAACCTCGCTCGTATTCAAGCCTCGATTTGACGTTTAACATCCTAGGCGTCACATTCCGCGTCCGGTGAGTTCATACCCCTAGTCTTTTTCAATGGTTTTTCAATGTTTTAAGGGGGGGAATACAAGCAAGAGTAAAAGAATATCTTGTAGTTAAACTCATGATTTCAGTTAAATGGTTTCATAATTTCTAAATTTTTTAAGAATTGAAAACCTTTTAACAAACTGTTTTAACTTGTAGAGTTGATGTTCAAACCGATTTTCAATTCTTATTATATACTGTTATGTTGTATACTTCAGATTTGATTGTTCACACTTATATTGATATAAAACATCAAACATTTGTAATGTCTGTAATAAAACACCTAGGCTCGAGTGTAAAAGATAGACACCATTAGAAAACATAAAACATCTATATTGTCCTTAATAAAACACCTAGGCTTGAGTGTAAAGGACAACCACCATTAGATAGCATAGAACATTTGTGATATCCTTAATAAAACACCTAGGCTCGAGTGTAAAGGACAGGCACCATTAGAACTTAGTTAGTCATAGATACTACTTCCCTAGACGAGAAGTAAAGAGTAATCTTAAAGATTGGAGACACGTCCTCTGTAACACTTCCTTGGCACGAGAGAGTGGAGGACTAACCCTGTAACCAGAATCTCCAGGAGGGAGAACGTGACTTGAGTGTATAGATCTATACGGGACTAAAAATCCCGCACCTGGCTGCTAGCTACAGCCAAACCGAAAGGTTCAAGGGTGACGAAAGTCATAAAAAGGATACTGGCCCTGGCCCGAGTCATATCTAGTCTGAGTATGGTTAAGGACTCGCAATCAAGATTATTAATACTTTACACTTAATTATTAGTTTTATGTACGTAATAAAACTAATGTACATTTAACGATAGTCAGACTTTCAGGAGACTTTGCTCACACACACATTCAGGAAAATATGGGATTTTCTTGGGGATAACATTGAACATAATCAGAATCAGTAGCAGTTCACACACAGACACATGTAGGAAAATATAGGATTTTCCTGGGTAACAGTAGTACGTAACCAGAAAAATGTAACAAGTTAGATAACTAAACTTTTCAATTCATAAGAACAATCATGTTTTCATTGTACATCTTTTACAATTACATTTTGGATTTGGTAACCAACATTTAAGAAAATATGGGATTTTCTTGGATAACCACATTTTCAGGAAACTAAAGGAACTCGTACATTTTCAGAAAACTAACTGCTTATGAACTCACCAGCTTTATGCTGATTTTCAAACCGCTTGTATTCTCAGGTCCGCTTTAGACAAGTACCCGACGATCATTTTTGGCGAAGACAAAGTGCGTAGAATACTCGTCTTATTGTTGTTCATATATACTAAGTATCACATGTATAACTTACTTTTGAAACAAATGTAAACTTTTATATATGTAATGTAATGGTTGTTTACTTTGCTTACTATGTACACTGGATTTGATACTCAACGTGGAGTCCGCCCCGGAAATGTTTCCGCCTTCGGTTTTCGGGGTGTGACAGCCATGCACCACATGTTTCCGCATTTTATAATTTACTTTGATTTGAAATAATACGCATCCACTTTATTTGTTAAACTTGTGTGGATAATGTTTGGAGCACTGTTTTTATGTCATTAAAAATGAAATTTTATGGTCTTATTTTGGGACGTTACACATGTTCGTTTTTATTCGGGGGCTACCCGATCCTTTGTAACTCTTGAGCTCAACAAGAAGTTTCGAGAAGCTCTGGGGACTTTAGATTCCCTTCTTGTGGTGGAGATTGCGGATGACTATACTGTGAGTGCTGCGAGGGTGTTCCGAAGATGTGTTCTGAACATGTTCAAAGAGAGGATTCCGATCGACTTGGTACGGATTCCTTTGAGGGGATTGAAGGTAATCATCAGGATGGATCGGTTAGGACCCAATAGAGTCATGATTGATTGTGAGCGGCGGTTGGTGAGGGTTCGAACCCCAAGTAGGGGAGAAATGGTCATTCATGGTGAGAGAGATTCACATGGGCCAACTCTTTGTTCAGTTACGAAGGCTAGGAGGCTTCTCCAGCAGGCTTGTTCCGAGTTTCTGGCTTAAGCTTCGTATACACAGGTTGAGACCAGGACAGCGTTGAGAAGGTACCCATCGTATGAGATTTTCCCGAAGTCTTTCCTGAGGATTTACCGAGAGTGCCTCCTGAGAGGCAAGTTGAGTTCCGGATTGATTTCATTCCTTGTTTAACTCCTATCGCCATGGTGCCATATTGCCTAGCCCCGCTTGAGATGCAAGAGTTATCTACGTAGCTGTAGAAGTTGCTAGACAAGGGTTTTATCCGACCGAGAATTTCCCCGTAGGGAGCATCAATCCTGTTCATGAAAAAGAAGGACGGTTCACACAGGATGTGTATCGATTATCGGGAATTAAACAAGTTGACGGTGAATGAGGTCAGGATACCATCAGATGATGATCAGTGTTGAGGATGTGCAACAGACAGCCTATTGAATTCGTTATGGGAATTAAGAGTCCGTGGCGATGCCATTCGGGCTCACCAATACACCAGCAGCTTTCATGGATCTCATGAACTGGGTTTACAGGCTGATGTTGGATCAGTCTGTGATTGTTTTTCATATTCTGGTCTACTCCATGACCATGGAGCAGCATGAGCAACATTTCCAAGAAGTTTTGGAGACCTTAAGGTAGGAGAGGCTTTATGCCAAATTCTCAAAATGTGAGTTATGGTTGCGTGAGGCGCACTTTCTATGACACATCATCAACCAAGAGGATATCATGGTGGACCTGGCCAAGATTGAGGCGGTGATGCGTTGGGAGGTTCCAAAGAACGCAACTGAGATCCAGAGTTTTTTGGGCCTTGTGGGGTACTATCGGAGATTTATTCAGGACTTTTCCAAGATTGTAGTACCATTGACCCGCTTGACCAAGAAGAATGTGACTTTTTGGTGGGGTCCAAATCAGCAGCTGGCCTTCGAGAATTTGATGCAGAAGCTATGTGAGGGCCCGATTCTCACATTACCTGAGGGATTGGAGGATTTCGTGGTGTATTGGGCCACTTCTATTTTGGGTTTGGGTGTCTTCCTTATGCAGAGAGGGCATGTGATTGCTTACGCATCTAGGAAGCTAAAGCTTCATTAGGAGAATTACCCAACACATGATTCGGAATTTGGGGCTATGGTGTTTGCCCTCAAGATCTAGAAAAACTATTTTATATAGGATCTGATGTACAATATATACCAATCATAAGAGTTTGAAATATTTGATGGATCAGCCGAACTTGAATATGAGGCAGCGGAGATGGTTAGATGTGGTAAAGGATTATGATTGCAAGATTTTGTACCACCCCGTGAAGGCCAACGTGGTGGCCGATTCATTGAGTCGTAAGGTGGTGTGCTCATTGATCCAAGATATTTGTTTAAGGATGACGTTTACTTCACCTTTGATGGATTTGATCAAGGAAGCTCAGGTAGAAGGGTTAAAGAAAGAAAATTGGAAGACGAAGTGAACTAGAGGGCAGATTCCCTTATTTGTTAGAGACGTTCGGGGTTATTGACTCAGTGTCGTAGGGTTTGGGTTTCGGCGACAGGAGGGGTGAGACAGACAATCTTGGAGGAAGCACACAAGTCCAAATTTTCTATTCATCCAGGGGCCACGAAGTTGTACCGAGATTTAAGGTTGAGCTATTGGTGGCCTACAAGAAGAGGGAGGTTGTGTGGTTTGTTGAGGGGTTTTTTACTTGATAGAAGGTCAAATCCGAACATCAGAGACCTCACGGCAAGGTGCATTCGTTACCCACCCCTATGTGGAAATGGGAGGATATTACTATGGACTTCGTCAGCAAATTATGCAGGACGGTGTGGGGTGTTGATTCTATATTGGTTATTGTGGATAGACTGACCAAGGGTGTGCATTTTATTCCTATTTCCGATAGCATATCTGCGGAAAAGTTAGCAGATATCTATGTTCAGGAGGTGGTAGTCGGGCATGGGGTGCCAGTATCTGTGGTTTCGGATCAAGATGTTTGTTTCACCTCTAGATTTTGGAGGATGTTCCATGAGGATTTAGGCACTCAACTGCATTTCAGTACAATGTAACACCCCCTAGTTAGGATACTTACCTTCGACTAGTAGAGTTCTCCTACAAAAACAGTTATCATGCTAGTATTGATCGATCACCGTTCAAGATGTTATATGGAAGAAGGTGTAGGACCCTGGTTTGTTGGGATGAGGTCAGTCATCGGGTCATGGGAAGAATTGAGGTAGTTCTTAAGACCACCGAGTTGTTTTAGCAGGTGCGTGACAAACTGTGTATCGCACAGAGTCGCCAGAAGCATGATGTTGATCGACGTCATTCGGGTCTTGAGTTTCAAGTGGGAGACCTGGTGTTGATGAGGGTGTCACCTTGGAAAGGTGTCATCCGATTCCAGAAGAGGGGCAAGCTGGGAGCCTGATTCATTCGTCCATTAAGGATTTCTGTCCGGATCAGCAAGGTTTCACATCGGGTGGATCTTCCAGATGAGCATAGTCAGATCCATAACACCTTCCATGTATCTCAGTTGTGGAAATGAGTAGCCGATGCTTCTATAGTGGTTTCGTTAGATGACATTTAGGTTGATGAGCGCCTAAATTATGTGGAGAATCCCCTGGTGATTCTGCATAGGAAAATTAAGATCCTATGTAACAAGGATGTGAGTCTAGTAAAGGTGCAATGGCAGCACCGCAAGCACTCTAAGTGGACGTGGGAACCCGATGACGAAATGAGGCAGCTCTACCCAGAATTGTTCAAGGCATCAGACTTCGGGGACAAAGTCTAATTCAAGTAGGGGAGATATGTAACTTTCAAAATGCAGGTATTTACCATTTTAACCCTTGGAATGAAAATGATTTACAAAGGAAGTCCCTACATACGTTGGGCGTATATATGCATACGCTTAGCATACTTGGGTGGTTTCGACGCGGATATGCACCACAAACGTGGAGTGTACTAAGGTGAACGTGGGGCGTACTAAGGCGTATGTGAGGCATACGTGGCCTAAGACAAAAACTCTAATCTAAACAGTCTTATGCCATTTGGACCTAACCCTAAACTGCCTCCATTGCCTCTTATCGTCCCTAAAACCTATTTTGCAAGTGAGTGTGATTCTTGACCTTAAAAGTGATTTTGATGGTGATTTTCGTGTGTTTATAAGAAGGGGAAAGTGGTGATCAAGTCTTCGACATGGTTGAGCTTCTAGATCATGCATCTACTTCATCTTGGGAACTTTTGGAGGTAAAATGTCCAAACCTTTCTTATCCTTTTTCTAGTTTGAGTTAGGGTTTGGTAGTAAGTCCGCTTTTGGTCCATGGATACTCTTTTGTGAGTTTGAGCAACTCCAGAGGTTAGAAATGTTAGATCTGATTTCCTTTGGGTTTTTAAAAGCATAAAAATGCTAACTTGATGGTTGTTATGGTACCATGCATGATTTACAATCTTAAAGGGAGTATTAATGGTTAAAATGAGGTGTTGGGTTCCCATATGGAATGCAAAGGCAAAAACTTGCCAACTTTATGCCCTACGACCTTTATGATGACCAAGATCTAGAATTGCATGAAGTAGTTTCATGAACTAAGCACTTAATGGATTTTTTTGCAAAGCAGCTTGTACGTTGGGCATACTAGTTTGTACGCTGTGCATACCACCAAAGAACCCAGTACACTAAGCTTACTAATGATGTACGTTGGGTGTACGCTTTTGGGCTTTTGTTAAGCCTTTGATCAATGTGGGCCCTACTTAGCCTTGGGCCTAGATCTATTAGAGTATTTGGGCCTTTGAACTTGTTGTTGGACCACATGTGGCATGGTTGGTCCTTTTGGGCCTTGTGGCCCATAACTATTTTGAATCTTGGATGTTAGGCCCATTAAAGGAGAAAGGATTTTGGGCCGTATTTGAGGAGTTTGGACTTAGGGTTTTGGCTTATGCCTTGAGTCTGTGACTTAATTCTAATTAGGTTAACTTGTGTATATTCAGTGTGACATATCCGGACCGGTAGTTGAGTAGTATTTTTATCAGCAGTCTGAGGTGAGTCTTCTCACTATATCAATGGGTCGAACGCACTAATGTCAACCCATTATCTGACATGTGGATTGTCAGTTATGATGCAATTAATTTTCCGAATACCCCAAGGGTTGCATGTGGCACTTTTGTGAATACCATGGGGGTAGTCCTTGGCACTTGGATATCAGACTATAGGGGTAGCCCATGGAATTCTAGGTAAAGACCATGGGGGTAGCCCATGACACACGGATATTAGACCATGGGGGTAGCCCATGGCATTCCAGGTTAGGACCATGGGGGTAGAACATGACAATCTTATGTATATGGCATGG